>NC_084467.1:6082333-6402000 GCF_027409185.1 Cynocephalus volans | reverse complement strand
ACTGGCATAAAAACAGACACACTGATCAATGGAATAGAATAGAGAATCCAGAAATCAACCCACACACCTACAGTCACCTGATCTTTGACAAAGGCACCAAGCCTATACACTGGGGAAGAGACTGCCTCTTTAGCAAATGGTGCTGGGAGAACTGGATATCAATATGCAGGAGAATGAAACTAGACCCATACCTTTCACCATACACTAAACTCAACTCAAAATGGATTAAAGAATTAAATATACACCCTGAAACAATAAAACTTCTTAAAGAAAACATAGGAGAGACCCTTCAGGAAATAGGACTGGACACAGACTTCATGAATATGACCCCAAAAGCACGGGCAACCAAAGGAAAAATAAACAAATGGAATTATATCAAACTAAAAAGCTTCTGCACAGCAAAGAAACAATTAACAGAGTTAAAAGACAACCAACAGAGTGGGAGAAAATATTTGCAAAATATACACCTGACAAAGGATTAATATCCAGAATATACAAGGAACTCAAACAACTTGACAAGAAAAAAACAAGCAACCCAATTAAAAAATGGGCAAAAGAGCTAAATAGGCATTTCTCTAAGGAAGATATATGAATGGCCAACAGACATATGAAAAAATGCTCAACATCACTCAGCATCCGGGAAATGCAAATCAAAACTACACTGAGATACCATCTCACCCCAGTTAGGATGGCTAAAATCCAAAAGACTCTGAACGATAAATGCTGGCGAGGTTGCGGAGAAAAAGGAACTCTCATACATTGTTGGTGGGACTGCAAAATGATGCAGCTTCTATGGAAAACGGTATGGAGGTTCCTCAAACAATTGCAGATAGATCTGCCATATGACCCAGCTATTCCACTGCTGGGAATATACCCAGAGGAATGGAAATCATCAAGTTGAAGGTATACCTGTTCCCCAATGTTCATCGCAGCACTCTTTACAGTAGCCAAGAGTTGGAACCAGCCCAAATGTCCATCATTGGATGAGTGGATATGGAAAATGTGGTACATCTACACAATGGAATACTACTCAGCTATAAAAACGAATGAAATACTGTCATTTGCAACAACATGGATGGACCTTGAGAGAATTATATTAAGTGAAACGAGTCAGGCACAGAAAGAGAAATACCACATGTTCTCACTTATTGGTGGGAGCTAAAAATAAATAAATAAATTCACACACACACACACACACAAACCAGGGGGTGGTGAGAAGACATAACAACTACAGTTTCTTGAAGTTGATACGACAAGCAAACAGAAAGGACATTGTTGGGTGGGAGGGAGGAGAGGGAGGAGGGAGGGAGGTTTCGATGATGGGCCACAATAATCAACCACATTGTATATCGACAAAATAAAATTAAAAAAATAAATAAACAAAAATAAAAATAAATAAATCCTAGATTATTGTAAAATAAATAAATAAATAAAATTAGATTGTAGTGATGGTTATACAACTTGAAAAAAAAAAAAAGAAAAAAGTAATGGAAAAGGAGACATCACAACTGATACCAAAGAAATACAAAGGATTGTAAGAGACTATTACAAAAACCATACACAAACAAACTGGGAAACCTTGAATAAATAGACAAGTTCCTGGAAATATAACCTACCAAGACTGAGCCTAGAAGAAACAGAAAACCTGAACAACAGACCAATAATGAGTAATGAGATTGAATCAATAATAAAAAGTCTCCCAAAAAAGAAAAGTCCAGGACCAGAAGGCTTCACCATTGCATCCTACCAAACTTTTCAAGAAGAACTAACACCAATTCTTCTCAAACTATTCCAAAAAATTGAAGAGGAGGGAATTCTTCCAAACTTATTCTATGAGGCCAGCATTACCCTGATACTAAAAGTAGAAAAGGACACAACAAAGAAAGAAAACTACAGGCCAGTATTCCTGATGAACATAGCTGCAAAAATCCTCAAAAAAATATTAGCAAACTGAATCCAACAGCACATCAAAAAAATTATACACCATGATCAAGTAGGATTTATTCCAGGGATGCAAGGATGGTTCAATATGTGCAAATCAATAAATGTGATACATCACATCAACAAAGTGAAGGACAAAGCCATATGATAATCTCAATAGACACGGAAAAAACATTAGACAATATTCAATATCCCTTCATGATAAAAGCTCTCAACAAATTAGGTATAGAAGGAATGTACCTCAGTACAATAAAGGCCATATATGACAAAGCCACAGCTAACATCATACTGAATGGGGAAAAGTTGAAAGCTTTTCCTCTAAAAACAGGAACAAGACAAGGATGCCCACTTTCACCACTCTTATTTAACATAGTATTGGAAGTCCTAGCCAGAACAATTAGGCAACAGAAATAAAGAAAGGGCATCCAAATTGGAAAAGAAGTTAAATTGTCCTTGTTTGCAGGTGACATAATCTTATAAATAGAAAACTCCAAAGACTCCACCAAAAAAACCCTCTTAGAACTGATAAATGAATTTAATAAAGTTGCAATATACAAAATCAATATATAAAAATTAGTGGCATTTCTATAAACCTACAACAAACTAGCTGGAAAAGAAATCAAGAAAGCAATCCTATTTATAATAGCTACAAAAACCAAAAAAAATCCCATCTAGGAATAAATTTAACCAAGGAGGTGAAAGATCTCTACAAAAGAAATCTACGAAACACTGATAAAAGAAATTAAAGAGGACACACACAAAAAGAAAAGACACCCCATGTTCATTGATTGGAAGAATATTGTCAAGATGACCATACTAACAAAAGTGTTCTGCAGATTCAATGCAATTCCTACTAAAATACTAATGACATTCTTCACAGAAATAGAAAAAAAATCCTAAAATTTATATTTATATGAAACCACAAAAAACACCAAACAGCCAAAGCAATCCTGAGCAAAAAGAACAAAGCTGAAGGCATCACACTACATGATTACAAAATACACTACAAAGCTATGGTAACCAAAATGGCATGGTGCTGCCATAAAAACAGACACATGGACCAATGGAACAGAATCAAGAGCTAGAAATAAATCTGTGCCAACTGATTTTTGACAAAGGCTTCAAGAACATACATGGCAGAAAAGTCAGCCTCTTCTGTAAATGGTGCTAACAGAACTGGACATCTACATGCAGAAGAATAAAACTAGACCCTACCTCTCACCATACACAAAAATCAACTCAAAATCAATTAAAGTCTTAAATTAAGACCTGAAACTACAAAATTAATAGAAAAAAACATAGGGGAAATGATTCAAGACATTGGTCTGGACAAAGATCTTTATGGAGAAGACTTCAAAAGCATAGGCAACAAAAGCAAAAGTAGGCAAATGGACTCCATCAAAATGAAAAGCTTCTGCACAGCAAAGGAGATGGTCAACAGCATAAAGAAGAAACCTAAAGAATGAGAGAAAATATTTGCAAACTATTCATCAAAAAAGAATTAATACCCAGAATACACAAAGAACTGAAACAGCTCAACAGCAAATAAACCAAATAATTCAATTTAAAAAATGAGGAAATGACCTGAATAGACATTTCTCAAAAGAAAACATACAAATGGCTAACAGGTATGTAAAAAAAAAAAAAAAAAAAGTTCAGCATCACTAATCATCAGGGAAATGCAAATCAAAACCAAAATGAGGTATCATCTCACCCCAGTTAGAATGGCTATTGTCAGAAAGACAAAAAATAACAAATGCTGGCAAGGATGGGGGAGTAGGGGACCCTTCCACACTGTGGGTGAGAATGTAGGTTAGTACAGCCAATGTGCAGAACAGTATGGAGGCTCCTCAAAAAACTAAAAATAGATCACGTGATCCAGCAATCTCACTCCTGGGTACATATCCAAAGGGAATGAAATCAGCATACCGATGAGATGTCTGCACCCCAACGTTCACGGCAGCACTGTCCACAACAGCCAAGATATGGAATCAACCTGAGTGTCCATCAACAGATGACTGGATGAAGCAAATGTGGTGTGTACACACAACGGAATACTACTCAGCCATGAAAAAGAGTGAAATCCTGTCATTTGCAACAACATGGATGATTCTGGAAGGCATTATGTTAAGTGAAAGAAGTCAGGAACAGAAGGCTAAACACTGCATGTACTCGCTCACACGTGGAAGCTAAAAGTGTTGAGCTCACAGGAGAGAGTAGAACGGTGGTTACTAGAGGCTGGGAGTGGGGACCGAGTACTAGGGGGAGGGTGGGTGACAGATGCAGACCTACAGCTAGAAAGGAAGAGGAAGTTCCAGTGATCTAAAGCAGTGCCAGGATCTATAATCAACAGAAATTTGTTGTATATTTTCAAATGGCTAGAATAGAAAAGTTCAAATGTTCTCAACACAAAGAAATGATGTTTGCAGTGATGGATATGCTAAGGACCCTGTTTAGACTATCACTGTACCCATGTATCAAAATATTACTGTGTACCCCATAAATGTATAAAATTTAAAAATAAATTTTAAAAAATTATTTCTAAAAAAAAGCTACAGGAAAGAGAGAGAACAATACTAAAAAGACTGAGTAGCCATAACACACCAGAGAAAACAGAAGACACAGGGTTGTGTCTAAGAACTGATCTCAGGAGACAATGAACAGCCACCTCGAGATACAAGGATACTTTTTAAAGTTTGTGGAAAAATAGAATAAAAAAATATTATGAATCTTTCCATGAACTTTTTGAAGTACTCTCATATAAGTACCTTCATCTGTCTCTAGTTAACCTCTAACTAAATCAGGGAAGTCTTCCCAGGCACAGAGAAGGGGCACCCGGGCTCCCTGAGGGTGTGGGGGGACCTAACAAGGACCCGTTCATCCTGGTCATGTGGACTTGGATGGGTCAGGCAGAGAAGTTTACTTCATGGGGGAGAGACCGCCCCAAAATGTCCATGCCCCGGCAAAGTGCCTCACTGGGCTTCTGGCCTACCTGGCCTTTGGACCTGCCTTCCTTGAGGGACCTGGGCAGGTTAGACATGTGCCTGGGGACTCATGATCAAGGAACTCCAAGTTCTTATTGAAATGATCTCTCCTCCTGTAGTGACCCCCGAGGCAGGCAGGGCCCGTCTACTTTAAACAAGAGAATAACCTCTCTTGCATTTACAGTGGCCTCCTCAAGATCAAGGACTCCGCAAGCTAGTAAATTCCCACATATCAGTTAGCAACCCTGCAGCCAATCCGATGAATATTAACTACAACTCACACCTCCTTCTGGAAGGTTCTTTGCCTTCGTAGAAGATACCAGAGTTGAGAATCCAGAGTTTTTACTGTCTCTGGGGGTTAGCTAATGTCAGACCATAGGAGAGATGGTCCCAGAAATATCAGCAGGTTTAACATTTTGTTTTCATCTTCTGTGAATACTTTTTTATTTGTTGGCACCAGATTCACACGGCCAAAATGGGCTGTGGACTGGATGTTGAGAAGAAAATACTAGAAATGAGCAAGATGCACACAGTGCCTGGAACACACTCACTAGAGGGGCAGTCCTGGCCTGAATTACCTTTGGGCAAACATAACTGTGTGTACAAGAACGGCCACTTGCATTTGGAGCCAGGTATTAAGTGGCCTGGTGACACCTACCAGACACGTGGACCCGCTCACCTGTGGACTCACGCTGGGCCCCAGGCCCCTCACTGGCCTGCACGTGAAGACGCGCCCGTTTCTGGGGCCTGCCTGTTGAGGTCACGGTACTTGCTAATTCCTCCGTGACGCGGGGCACTTTCTCTCCGGACTGCCTCTCCCTCTGGGTCATCTAACTGACCAGGGGGACACCTGCTCCTCACCGTCTGATCCTCGGCCCCCCGATATTTGCTTTTACCTGTTGACTGAAGGTCACATTCCTTCTCCTGCTGGTGTCGGGACCCGCTCCCCCGGCCGCATCTGGGAGAGCCAAGGTCTGGGGTCTCTTCAGAATCCCAGATGCCCTTGGCTTGGAGGTGTCCAAGGAGCCCACCCTTAACACGTCCCCGTCGGTGCCAGAGGCCACGGTGCCCTCCCTCCTCTCCAGGAGTCCCCGGTCCTGGCGGTAGAAGCCATCGGGTGCCCGGGGGAAGCTGACGCTGATGGCCTGCCGCGGGACGCTGCCGGGGATGGCCAGGTAGCTGTCGTGGCCCCCTGTGAAGCAGTCAATGAGGACACTGTCTATGTTGGAGGTGCCGAAAGACGATGCAAACTCATGAAGGCCCGTCAAGGAGCTGTCCCTGCTAATGAAGCTGCCATACTTGGGCGTGAGGGGACTGAGAGGGGAGATGGGGCTGCAGAAGCTTGCGTAGGCGCTGGGGGCCACCTGCGAGGGGACAGTGTCGCCGGCCGCCTCCTCCAGCAGCACGGGCACGGGCGGGGAGGGTGGCAGCGGGAGGCTGGGGCTCTTCATGGCCGTCCGCTTCTCGCCCAGGGGCTGCAGGGGCCTCTCCGGGATGCTGATGAGGGTCAGGACAGTGGTGACAGTCAGGGTGACCGCGGTGAAGATGTAGATGACGCGGAGCTGTCCCCCCAGGGCTCTCCCAAAGCCGGTTTTATCCCAGTGGATTCCCCCGACCACATATCCGAACCCTCCTCCGAGACCTGGGGACAGAAACAGGGTGTAAGTTCCCTCCCGCAGGCAGGCAAGGAAAGCCCTCGGGAAAGGTGGTTTCATGTCCTGGGAGGGCATTCAAGCAGCAAAGTCCAGCCCAAGGACCTGGACGTAGTGTCTGTCCCATCTAAGTCCCAACAGAGAGAACAGGATGGGCGGGCCCTTCGGGACGTCCCCTCTCCTGCCCTCTCAGGCCACCTACCAGGGTCCTTCGGGGCACAAACCTTGGCACTGGGCTCCAGTGCAAGTAGCTGAGCGACCACCTGCCGAGACATTGTCCTACTTCACACGCGACCTTCCAGGGACACTGGCGCGTGTCCTGCGGGTTCCCGTCTTCCCGTGGAAGGTCTCCCTCCTCGGACTTCAGGGCCGTGTGGACATGGCGAGACCCATGTCACATGCACCACCACGCGTGTGCATGCGGCCACTCACTCGACACCATCCTCGTGTGCACCGCCACGAGGAAAGCCACCCTAGTGGTGACCGAGGCTGGGCCCTGCCTCTCTGGATGTCACCACGTCGGAAACACAGGGCTGCGGGGGCTCAGCCATTCCTTCTGTTCCTGCCACCGCCTTCTCACCCCACGGCCTCAGGAGACCAACCGAACGGCCAGCTGGCCCACCAAGCATGACACACAAATGTGAGCGATGCTGGGCTGGGCCCCGCCGGCAGCAGTGGACAGATTTACCCCCAAATGGCTGCTTCTTCCAGCCAGGGAAGGCTGCGGGTGTCCACCCCAGCCAGCACCAGCCAACCTGACCTGTGGTCCCCTGGCTGCTGCCTCCCAGGTCCCGCATTTGACTTTATCTTACTCTGATTCAGCTGCATTTTGAGCCCGTCACCTTCACCGGTTGGGCTGAGCTCCCTCGGGGCACTCCCGCTGGTGAAGGGGGCCCGTGTGTCACCAGCACGGGGGTTCGGGTCTTGGAGAGACCTCGCCGCACTAGGGCTTTCCCTCTGAGATAGTAACTTCGTGGAAAGGCCAGGACTGCAGACACGTTCAGCCCAAGCTCCCGCATGGACTTGAGCAGGGACAGGACCATGAATCTAATTATTTCATGATTTGACCATAGAACTTCCTTTGTTTGTCCCAGGCTGGCCTTTTAATGTCATATTCATGTCCATTTCAAAAGCCTCAGCCCCATCCCTCTCGGCCTCCGTCTTTCTAGACTCAGGAGTCTGTTTTGTCCCCCTGGCATTTTATTACCCTTGACCTCATATATTCCTGATCCTAATTAGCTTCCCCCTGCGCCTTTTGAAGACACTACTGTGCCCCTTAAACAAGGTCGGATTTCACATAAACTCTGTTAACTCAGTTTTTAAAATGATCAAAGTGATACATTCTCGCAGGCAAGAAACAACACAGAAGAGTACAAGGGCACTTCAGGAAGTTTGGGGAAAAACAGAAATAAAAGATAACACAAAATTTTCCACAAGCTTTTTGAAGTGCCCTCGTGTAAGGTGAAAAATGAAGTCCCTCTTCCTACCCTCCAGACTCCGGCACTGGCCCCTTCAGAGAGTCCCTCGGCCACATCAGCACGTGTGTACAAACAGAGAGACAAGCAATGACATTTTCTAGAAGACCAAGGTTTGCAGAGGCCGAGCAGTTTGTCCAACACCCCACAATAAACAGGAGGAAAAGCCTAGAACCGATTGGGGCTTTCAGATCCCAGAGCCACTCGGCAACCCAGCCTCTTCACACTGGTCCTGCCTGCACAGGTCATGTTAAGTCTTTCCTCGATTTTTTTTTCTTTTTTTTGGTGGCCGGCCAGTACAGGGCTACAAACCCTTGACCTTGGTGTTGTAACACTGTGCTCTAACCTACTGAACTACCTGGCCGGCCCTTTCTTTTTTTTTTTTTTTTTTTTGCATCCTTTGGTTTTTAAATGTCTTTTCAACTGTTACTTTAAATGGGATTTTTTTCTTCTATTTTACTTGTAACAAGGTAACTGTTCTAAATAGGAAAGCCAGAGGTATTGATTTTTTATATAATAATTTGATAACCAAACATCACACTGAATTCTTACAGTTTTTCAGTTAATGCCCTTGACGTTTTCATATGAACAGTCACAGTGACCAGTGGTGACAACTCTGACCTGCGTACCTCTTGTCTGTGTCTACTGTCTAATGGCAATGGCTCTGTGGGGTTCGCAGTCATTCTGACTTGTTCCCGACTCTGATAGGAACGTTTCTCAGTTGACCAGTGAGCACAGCACAGACGTGTGTGTGGATGTGCACGTATGCACACATGTACGTGTATCTGGCTGTGCGTGTGTGTCCACATTATCTGTGGATTCTGTATTTGCCAGTTCACCTGCTCGCTGCAGTGTGTTGTGACCCGCAAACCAACATTCCTGGTGCCTTCGCAACCATTCAAGGATACACAGGCATCGAGCTGTTCACCACACGTGGCCCCCATGGAGGTCAGAGGTTACACTCTGCCTTCTCATGTCTGCTCATACTATGAACAGTCTTTCCGCCAGTCTGTTTGGTGCCACATTTTTTGCATTTTTGTGCTTTTTGGTGTTTTCACTGTTTAAAAGGGCCCCACACGTAGTGCGGCAGTGCCGTCTAGTGCTCCTAAGTGCAGAAGGCCGTGACGTGCCTCACAGGGAACATGCATGCGCGACAGAAGCTTCGCCCAGGCACCAGCTACAGCGCTAGCAGCTGTGAGCTCAACGTGAATGCGTCACCAATGTGTGTTAGGTAAGGTGCCCTCTGCAGAGGCACACAGGACAAGCTTATATATTGAGCGGCTGATGAAAATGTTGTGACCAGAGGCTCACAGGAACCAAGCCCTGTATTTCTCCAAGGTGTAAGGATTTAGTATTCGCTATTCAGTGTTTGTGATGACTTCGTAGGACATAATTACCATGAATAATGACAATCAATTCTATATAAATATTAATGCAATTATACTTACATACATACATGCACACATATGTCAACAATAGTATATATTGTTTGTGACATACTTTCAATCACTTCAGAGTTTATCCATATACAGTCGTCCCTGGCGTTCATGGGTGATGGCTTCCAGGACCCCCTGTGGTTACTAAAATCTGTGGACGCTCAAGTCCGTTATATAAAATAGTGCAGTATTCGCAAATAACCTACACATATCCTCCCTTATACTTTAAATCATCTCTAGATTACTTATGATACCTAATACACTGTAAACGCTATATAGTTGTTACACTCTACTGTTTTTTAAAAATCTGTATTTTTATTTATGTATTTATTTTTAATATTTTTGATCCACAGTTGATTGAGTCTGTGGATGCAGATCTGGCTGATGCAGAGAGCTGACTGTATTTGAACTTTACCAACTGATTTTTTAAATCAGAGGGTGAGGAAGGTCCTCTCGAGGGCGCACATCTGGGCCACACAGCTCAGACACAGCCTTTGCCTCTGCAGGAAGGAGACTCACCTGCCAGGAGGGCATGGATGTTCAGGCCTCGGTCCTGGTCTGCGGGGCTGCACACGTCCATCATGTAAGCGTGGCTGGGGTTATCCGCAGAGTCGGCGCTGAAGTCCATTAGCACCACCCCACACACGGTCAGGAGGATGCCCCACTGGTGGTTGGTGGGGGTGTCAGCCAGGGCTGTGCCAATGTCCCTGCCATTGAGCAGGAGCGAGAGGCCCAGCAATGCCCCTGGACACAGAGAAATAAAGTCACCCCGAGAAAGTGGAGACTAGCTCTGTCCCCAGCAATTCACTACTTAAGTCTAGAATCCTTAGGACCCCCAAATGTTCGTAATCAAACTTCAAGCACAGCACATCAGCAAAGTCACCCGCAGACTCACTGCACTTTTTGCACTTGGATCAGGGTTTTTATTTTATTAGGCACAGCAGGAATGAGATGAACTTTATTAACTCATTTTTTTAAAATGTTCAAAGTGATATATTCTCTCTGTTAACTCTGGCCATTTATGGGGTACTTCCTGCTGCCGCCAGTGATGGCCCAGAGTTATCTGGTAATTGCTTTGGTCAACACTCTCAGATTTTCCTAAAAGGAAGCAGTGAGGGCCTTGTTTTTGTTTTTGTTTTTCCATTTTATTTCCATGCCAAAACAACAGACCTATAGCCAGGACAAGAATGAAAGGGCGTCTCCTTCCAAACCTTGAGGTACATCGGTCACTCCAAGCACCCAGCAGAGGCTGCAGCAGGAATCCTGAAACAGAGAGGCTGGTGGTCAATGCTGGATCCCCACATCACACTGGGAATCACATTCCTGAAGTACCTGCACTCAAGGGCCCCCAATGCATCAAAAGAAGAAGACGGTGAAACTCGAGGTCAGCAGTAACACCCTAAGCTAAAAAACAAAAGACAAACAGACTCTCAGAATCAGTCAGCATCTCCTTCAACTTTCTACTTTGCAGCCTAGAAGGCTCTAAGTAGCCATGACCTTCCTTGAGAATCCAAGAAATTCCAGGACCTCCCAGACCCAAATCACATGGAGCTTTACTGCCTGGATCCTCAGATGACCGCTTGGCATAAGACGGTGGGAATTCTTGGGGTCATCTAACTTCCTGTCTGTTCTACTGTCTGGTTTAGATAAAGGAAATTAAAATATGGGATATGACCAGCCATACCTGTTTTCCTACAGCCCCATACTAATGAGTGGAACTTAACTCTGGCGCCTCCCTTGTCCCCTCAGGACCCTTCCAGAGGCTTCCGGAGGGTTCCCGAGGCCGTCCGCCTTCAGGGCTGAGCTGGGGCTCACCGAGGATGGGGCTGATGAACCACACCAGGCTGTAGAGCTGGTCAGGCAGGCCCATCTGCAGGAGCACCGGGGTCACGTAGGCCGTTTCCATGGCGTAGCTGAACTCGATGCCAAACAGAACGCAGCCATTGAAGAGCAGCTCCCGGAAGGACCTCTGGGGGCGCAGGTCCCCAAAGTCCACCAGCTCGATTGGACATGGGGTATTGGGTGGCGGTGGCGGAGAGGGACGAATGCGCTTCCTCCTCTTGGGGTGTCGTTTGAAATTGTTGGCCCGGTGGCTGATGTGATGGGTCATGGACCCCGAGTAGCCCGAGATCTGAGACCTCCAGAAGTCCTGAGGAGCCACGCTGGGGAAAAGGGCCTCTCCCGGGGGGGTGCCGCTCGCTGGGGCGATCATGGTGGGGAGGGCCGGTGGGTGTCCCTGCGAGGAAAGGCCACCCGGGGCAACGGTTACTTTCCATGATGAGAGCTAAATTTTCCAGGGAGTCCTCTCCTCTCCACCTCCCCTTGGCACCCCCTCACCCCTTTCACATGGGAAAGGTTGAGCTCAGAGGCAAACACTGTCCCCCACAAAGCAGAGCCCACTGCTCACGGGCCATGTCACAGGGCCCATTTCCACATCAGTGCAGCTCACCTGCCAAAGGAGACCAAAGCCTGATGCCCTCTCCCTGCTGAGAGAGGACCTCCAGTCCTTCAGGTCCCCATGCTAAAACTCAAGGGGACCGTCCCTCAAACAGAGGCTCTATCAAGATGGTCATGCAAAGAACCCCTCAGTCCCCAAAGGACATCAAGCTATATCAGGACCTGTGGCCCATTCCCAGGGCTAATTTTGCCCTTCCCAGGGCACCAGGGAAGAGGGGAGACCCAGCATGGGACAGGAACCACCTACAGGCTCCCCGAGAGCTCGCCCATGGCGAGGGTCCCGCCCTTCCTGCACAGGACAGAAAGTCGCAGCCAGTCCCCTAATGCATGTATTTCTTCCTTGCTGGAAGCAGCTGAATGGGTCTCACACAAGCCCTTCCCTGCCAGCAGCGACTGGACAAGTGGATTCTCACTCACGTCAAGAGAACTGAGACTTTCAGTGTTTGAAAATGCTCTCTTTAGGGAAATAAGCCAAACTCTCTGAATCCTGCCCTGACACAGACAACACACCTAATAGAGAGACACAGTTTACAAAAAAAAAAAAAAAAAAAAAAAAAAGTGAGGGACAAAAATCAGGAAATGGGGAGAAATAGACACTCCCCCCGTCCTCGTCTTATTTTTTTCAGCAATTCTCCCCATGCCCAGGGCCTCAGCAGGGAGTTCCGAGCTCGAGCTCGAGGCTCGCACACACGCCCCTCCGCTCCCATCTCCTGTGCGGCGCCCCCGGGGTCTGCCATCTGCACCACTTAGAGACCTGTTCCTGGGTGTCCGACGGTTTTTCACTGCTTTGAAATTAATCTAGATTATAAATATTAAAGGGATGGGTTCTAATATGTTGGCTTATGTGTTTTAGCCAATGTCCATGTTACTAAGCTACTGAGATCAGAGGGCGAGAGACAGGTACAAACATACGACGGGATGTTCTAGGATTCTTTGTGACCCCAGTGACACAGCCCGCCCCACCCACCGCACAGAAAAGCAACTGACGACATTTCCTTTGAAGTCCTTCCTGAGAAGTAGGGCCCCAGACCAGGACGACTTTCCCATCGTTGTTTTCCTGACAATGACACTTGTCATTTGCCAAAATAAATATTACAGACTTTCTTTCAAAATTAAGTATTGAACTTCAGAAACAGGCCCTTATTTCTGACGTCGTTACCGCACCACTTTCCATCACGCTATTGCTCGTTGACAACTTCTTTATGAATCACTCAAATTCCTTACTCCAGATTTATATCCAAAACTCCTCCCCCACTCAGGGATTATCTATCGACCTTCTCTTCAGAAGACAGCAGTGGTGAAAACGATTGGCTCTAGAGACACCCTAGCAGGATTCAGAATATTGTGTTGACCCCAACAACCCATCCAACCCACTCATCCTGCCACCCATCCATCCAACCACCCATCCACACATCCACCCACCTATCCTTCCACCCACCCGTCTATCCATCCACCCTTCCAAACATCCGTCTTTCTATCCATCCACCCCCCCCATCCTCCCACTCAGCTGAGGACTGAGTACAGACACTGAGGTCATAGATATAAAAGAAAGACATTTCTTGCCCTCGAGTTGGGTGAAAAAGTGCAGAAAAGGCATCTAAACAGAGAGAATCATCGTGCAAAAGAGATTTGAGGCACAGTTGGGCATAGAGGGTATGTAGGGAGAGGTGAAGCCATCAGGCATGTGTCAGATGAGGAGGAAGGGCCTTGAAGCCTTGCTAAGACATGGATTTTATACCAAGGTGACAGGGAGTGACACAGTCAGAGACTCAGTCTATTGTCACTTCTACAAATTGACTTATCTTGTGACCTTAAAAAAAAATGCCACACTGTTCTGTAAAACAAGAACAGATGGACCTAAGAACGATGTCGATAAGCAATAGTTCATTTAAATATAATTCATTTATGATGATTAAATCAATTAACATTTTTTAAAAGCTAAGACTTTTAAATGTTCCTCATTGGTCCAGCTCAGGTGCTTCTGCATAGTAACATGCGTTGATTGGCCAGCCTTCCTTCCAAAAACCCAGGTTAGCATTCCCCAGAGCTTCATTCATTAAAAGCACAGAAACAGAGAGCGCTGGACCAAGACTGCCTCACAGGCCTGTCTCTGCCGGAGATCAGAGTCAGAGTCAGAGATGAGACCTTCAGCACAGGTGTGTCAGAGCTCGCCCCACATTAGCCTCCGGTGGCCAGCTCCCTTTCCATCTCTGCTCAGCCCTGTCCCCTGCAGAACACATCAGCACTCTCTCTTTCCTGCCTGCATTCTGCCCCATAATGTGAACTTAACTGCACGTGCATTAGAAACCTTCCCTCCATCTTTGGAATGAAGAACCAAGGGCCCAGTTTGGAAAATTTTCCACTTTAAACAGCATATGGTGGGAATATATTTTTGAAAAGGGAAATCTTTTGGGCTGTACTTAGAATGGACTGTGTAGACAGCCCACTTCTCTACCTGTGAGAATTCCCCCATCACCTCCCGCCACCCCCAGCATTAAATCACAGCTTGCAGCCTGTCCTAGCAAAAGCCAGAACCTCACATTCCTGTCAAACCCTCTTCTAGCATCTGAACCAGAATTAAAACTGAGCATGAAAAAAGTCTTCACTAAGAGGCCACCTTCAAATCTGGGGATCAGTATTGCCACTTTCATTTTAAAATGCATTTATTAAAAGCTGTTTATGAGAGTTTATTCTAAGAAGAATTTTAAAATTTCATTCTTGAGTGTTACTATAAAAATGAGCGGAAGCGAAATTTAAAATAATAAAAATAGAACTTTAATACACTAATACAAAATAGTCACCAAACCATCACACTGTAGGCACACTTACACTGAGTCAAAAGACAAGGCACACATCTCCCTGGGCCCCCCCGAGCTATTCCTGAATCCCTAAAGGTCATCCACTGGGCTCTCTGTGCTTCTAGAATTCAGAGGACGTTTAAGGCAACGGATCCCTCAAACTGTTCGTGGGAATTTTAAGCAGCAAATGATTAAGAAAAAATAAACAATGTCTATGTAATTCGAATGCTTCAAATGATCCTACTGTGAGCCCAAATCAGTTCTTCATTTCTTCTCCTCTGCGCTGCATGGAAGGAAGCGAGCATCCCCCCATGGGGTCCCTCAGGGCCACTCCCCCTCCAGACTCTTCACTGTACCGACTCCCAAAGTTGACACTCCGAGGAAGGCCACCCAGACCACCAAAGGACTCTGGACTGAGGGGACGTATTTAAGAAGCTAGTTACTGAACTGCAGTCCATTTCTCACTTTCCACCTCCAGCAACCTGACCCTACCTGAGGGTCAACTTCGCCCCAAAGCCCTGGCCAAGCGCACGCTGAACTTGGGATTCATCAGCACCTGACTCTACTTCCCTAAAAGAGAGAGAAAAGCATGAACATTCTGGCAGCTCCAGAAATAATGTGAAAGGTTATTTATCACCGCGGACAGAACGAACTCAATCACAGCCTCCTGTTTCAGCCTCGGCATGTCACCCTTGGCATGTCACCCTTGGCTAGTGAAGGTCGCACTCCTGCTGAGTACCCCGCATGCCGAGCGTTCGACGGTGGCCCCCGGCAACAAGAGGGCTTCGCCTCGGGCAGGGGGTGAACCAGAAGCTGAGGACCCCTGCGCGGCTGGCCGGGGACAGGCCTCCGGCGTCAGGAAGACACAGCCTCAGCTGGGCAAATGCCAGCGCCCCTCTCCTTGCCAGCAGGGGTGGAATAAACCTGTCACCGAACCTCTACCTTCCTCTGGGCCCGAGGGCTCTGCACTCGGGGGCGAAACGCGGGCTCCATTTACGGCTCAGCTCACTAGACTCCCAGAAGAACAAAGGTCTCCGTGCCAACCGCGAGTCCCCGTCCTGGCACCACTACCCTGGGGCCTCCCCTGCCGCTCCCAGCACAGCGCCGGAGGAAACGCGGGTACCTGTGCTCGGAGGCAGGAGGCATCCCCTCCCGCGGCCGCGCTCCCGCCTGCCCTGGCCGCCCCTGGCCCGCCGCGGCCGCCGCAGCATCACCCGCGGGGCGGGGCCGTGACGTCACCGCATCCTCCGCCGCTGCAGCAGCCCTCGGGGCGGGGCCGTGACGTCACCGCATCCTCCGCCGCAGCGTCACCCACGGGGCGGGGCCGTGACGTCGCCGCATCCTCCGCCGCAGCCTCAGTCCGAGGGACGGGGCCGTGACGTCACCGCATCCTCCGCCGTAGCGTCACCCACGGGGCGGGGCCGTGACGTCGCCGCATCCTCCGCCGCTGCAGCGGCCCTCGGGGCGGGGCCGTGACGTCACCGCATCCTCCGCCGCAGCGTCACCCACGGGGCGGGGCCGTGAGGTCGCCGCATCCTCCGCCGCAGCGTCACCCGCGGGACGGGGCTGTGACGTCACCGCCTCCGCGGCCTCCGCGGCCCCCGCGCCCGGCCGGCACTGCGAGCCCCTGTCCCGACGGACTCACGGCGTCCTGTGACCCGCACGGGCCCCTCCTGCACGCAGCACGTTAGGATGCTTATTGACCACTGTCTAGGTCTGAAGACGAACACATTCGTATGACGTACTCCAGCATTTTCCTTGGCGTCAGGGCTCCCGTTCTTTTCTTCTGAGTTTTAAAAGGCTTGAATACGTTTTTGTCTCATTTACAAATGAACGTTCGTGTGCTCATTTATAAATAGCCGTCGTGTGCCCTAAGCGCCCTGGGTCACTGCACTGCGCTCACTTCTCACCACGTTCCTCAGGTGCCCGCCCTGTGCCAGGCGCTGCTCCAGGCACTGAGGACACGGCAGTGACCAAGAGTGACAAAGCTCCTGCCCCCGTGGAGTGACGTTTTAGAGAGGAACACACACAGCAAACAAGACAAATAAATACAGAACAACCCCTTGAAAGGACACAAAACTTCAGTCAGAAGGAATAAATTCAAGAGCTCTGTTGTTGTGCGTCGCGGTGACCATAGTTAGTAATATTGTGTATGCGTGAAAATCGCTGACAGTAGATCTTAAGTGTTCTCATTACCAAAAATAAGTATATGAGGCAGTGCATATACTAAATAGCCCGATTTAGCCAGTCCACAACGTATACATATAGCAAAACATCATGTTGCATGCAATAAACATACACAACTTTTACTTGCTTGTCAATTAAAGAAAAAAGATAGTGACTCCCCAGAGAAGGGGGTTAGGGAGTGCGGGGCTGGGAGGGGGGGGGTGGCGTTGCAGTTTTAAATTGGATTATTGATAAGCCCTCACCTAGAAGGTGACATTTGAAGAAAGCCTTGGAGGAGGAGAGGGGGCCAGGCAGAGGAAAGAGCACGTGCAGAGGCCCTGGGGTAGGAGTGAGTGGCTGAGTCAGACGATGACAGATCGGATGATGATACATCCTGCAGTGAAACCATGACCACAGGAGGTGCTGCAGAGGGGAGGCACGTGGCTCTGTGAACGTTTATAACAGGGGGACTGGACCCTGTGGAGAGGGTTGAGGGTTCCTTGAGGAAGTGACCCTTGACAAGTGCACTGATGGCTGAGCAGGAGAGCAGCGTGTTCCAGACAGCAGGTCTGTACGTGCAGCACTCTTGGGTAGGGGAGGGCTGCTGAGCACACAGCTGAGGGAGGGCCAGGGGGCTGGGATGCACAGGCCCGAGCTGAGGAGGGGGTGGGCTGGACAGACAAGTTGGGCCAGGCTAGGGTCCGCCTGGGCTGTTGTCATTTTCTAAGAGCATGAAGAAGCCTGGAAGGGGAGTGGGTGACCTAAATCATACTGACATTTTGCAAAGATCATAAAGCTCAGGGTAGAGAATGGATTGGAGGGAACCAGGTGGGTGTGCCAGGTGGAGGTTACCACACGGCCCAGGTGGCAGAGGTTGGGGTTGACATGGAGGGAGTTAGTGGATTGGTTAGGTATTTAAGAGGTAAAATCAACAGGCCTTGGTGACAGACTGAAGGTGAGGGCTATGGAAGGAGGGAAGGAGGTGCCTACAAGTTTCCAGCTTGCATAACCGAATGAAGGAAGGGAGACTGCGGATGGACGGAAGCAGGTGTGTGGTGGGGGGAGAGTGACAGGTTTGCTCTGGGACTTGCTGAGTTTGAGGGACCTTTGAAGCATCCAGGTCATCCTAGATACAAGGCTGGAGCTCAAACGGTCCTTTGGGAATCACCAGCACATGGAGCCACCTGAAGGCAGACTGGACCATGCGTCAACAGGGGTGGGGGGTGGGGGGTGGCAGAAAGACCCAGATGAAGCCATGAGGAATTCGAACAGATTCTGGCCAGGCCAGGAAGGAGCCATTAGAGAACTGGTTCTACGGTGTTTTATCTCCACAACGGAAGTAATAGTTTGAAAAAATACTAATGTGCTTTTCTATTTTCATTCACACACAAATGACCTGTCATTTAGTTAGTGCAAAGCTCACAACTGTAACTGATTAACGTGGACATCTCAAGGGTTTAACACAATAGATTATGTCTTCCTCGGGTGAACTCCACAGGGGTGTCCCTGATGCATGGGGACTTCCATGCAGTCCCTCAGGGACCCAGGCTCCCCCATTTTGCTCTGCCCTGGTGGATGGGGGAAGGAGCCCAGACACACACGTGTGCGGGGACCAGGCTTGCAGGAGGTCCAGGTCCACGCACCCTCCACTGGCTGGGACGCAGGGCCGTGGCCACACGCAACCCACCGGGGAAGCTGGGAGATGCGGCCCCCTGTGCCCAGGAGGTGGGGCTGGGGAGTGGCTGCTTCTGCTGCTTCTGTGGCTTTCATCTGCTTCGAGGGACAAGGGGAGGGAGTGGGGCGGGGAGATGGGGAATGCCAAGAAGACAGCAGTTAGTATCTAGTTGCTGATGTTCACAACAGGCTTTTGCAGCAAGAGAAAGGGCTTGAAATCTAGGCATTGCTGAGAAAGGAAGGAATTTTAAAAATGCCTTTGACTGTTTTTAACCATCCAAGGTTAGAACCTTCCAAGTTTGAACCTTCCTTTTTCGACCTGTCCAGGGACAGATCAGAGGGTGGTATTTCTCCCCCTGTGTAGACAAGATCTCCCTTTTCATGTCAACAGACCAGAGTCGAAGGTGGCTGACAGAACATGAAAGAAACACAGGAGAAGCCCACCCCTCAGCTCCCCGGGTGCTGTGGGGAGGCAGGCAGAGCCGGGACGGAGGAAGGAGGTTGAGGGGCTTACCCAGCTACCGCCTGGCTCGGGCCCTGCCCCTGTCCCAGGAGGAATTTGTTCTGGGCAGAGCTGCCCTGCACCAGTGTGGTGGCTGCAGCCTGGCTGGGGGAGCCGAGCAGTGAACTGGGTCTCCTTTGCCTGGTGAGGCTCCCTCGGCTCCCAGTCGGTGCTCCGGTGCTCCGACACAGAGCTGAAAGCTGCAATGGCCCTATGGGGTGAGAGGATACCCTGATGGGGGACCCTGAGCCTCATTGTGGGAAGGATGGCCAGGCCAGGAGGCTGGAGGAAACTGTGGCAGAGAGACCCAGAGGGGTCTATGAGGCCAGGCAGGGCCACGGAGAAGCAGGATCTTCACAGCAGGACCCCAGGAAAACAAAGGTCCACCAAATCCCAGAAGCCCTAAAGTGCACGCAGGTGACCAGCACACAGCCAGGTGCGCCTGCCCCCAAACCAGGAGGTCACATGAGCCCCCTCCCACTCCACTAGCTGCATCCTAGAGAAGAAAAGAGGATGAAATGGAAATGCAAAGTCAGACCCAGAATAATTGTGCAAAGCTGCGGGAGCTCCAACAGTTCAGAGGAAAGCCAGTGTGGCCGTCAACTGCCATCCCCGGGTGTCCACAAGGTGGTGGAAGAGGCCCACCTTTCCTGGGCTGGAGCAGGAAAAAGGGAAGAAGAGGTTGTCTTTTTTAAGCATTTTCTGACCTTGCAGGGATTCTTGGTTCTAAAGCTGGATTTTTCTTTTTGCTTTGTAAAGACACTTCTGTGAAACACAGATCCATGTAGTTTTTTACTGATAACATTATTTTTAATAACGGATATTGAGCTAGGCACTGTGTTAAGGTTTTTATGTACTTTATCCTTGCGTAATCTTTAAGAAATGAACATTATCCCCCCCCCCCCTTTTTTTTGACCCAGAAGTCTGAGACTTGGGGCGGGTAAGGCCATGCGGTAGTCGGGGTTGGAGCAGGATTCAAACCCGAGACTGCAGGACTCAGAGGCCAGCACCCTCTGGCAGTAGTGGTGGGAGAGCCTCCCATGCTGTGTTTTCAGTCCTTCTTGGGGTCATTCAGACGTTCCTGCAGCAATTCTTTATGGGGCACCTGCTCTCCACCAGGAGATGGGATTGAGTCAAGGAAACCACCCTGAAACCTCACAGCCTCGGCTCTGTCCTCCCTTCTCAGTCTCCACCTAGAGATTGCTGCTGTCCTGTCTTCTCTGGCCACCTCTGCACATCCGGTTCCCTGTCTTAGAAATGTCTCAACTGGTCAGGGGAGCTGCCTTCAGGCTCCTAGTTCAGAAGATCTGGGCAGCGACAGAGCCCCAGGGATGTGTGTGTGCACATGCATGTGTGAAAAGTGTGTGTTACACAATGTAGAGAAAGATGCCTTCTCTCACACTGTACGGAGTGAACGAGTTAGCGGTGACTCCAGTTAACATCGCTTTCCACTCTTCGGGGTAGCCTCTGTGGGTCTGATGTGCCCTCCACGCATGCATGCACACACACACATACACACACATGCGCATGCACACGCACACACATGTATGCACACACGCACACACTACTCCTACCATCACAGCTCCTCCTGGTTAAAACCCAGGTTTGTTTCCATAGGAAAAAAGTCACAAAATTATAGTCCTCAGGTTACACAGCCTTGCAAACTCCAGAAGGACAAGACCATCTGACTTCTCGCAGCCTCCTGGCAGAGGGCCAAGCACATGGGCGACATTCAAGTACATTTATTCGATCTGCATAGAATGGGCTCAGTTGAAGTTGTGCTGTTAGACCTGTGCACACCCGGGTTCATCATGGGTTAAAACAGATTGTTACGGGCTGGCCTGGGAACTCCATCATACTATTTCTGCAGGAAAAATGAACTCTGATTTCCAAACATATGCCGTCCTTAATAAAGCGCCTGTGGAACCGCAACCCGGACTTTAGATCTTCTAGAAGAGTGGGACAATGGGGAAATGAGAATTCCCAGTGTCATGGTTGAAATCTGAGCTGAGCCAGAGCAAGAACCCAGGCAGATGTCAGGCAGTGCTAGAGCAAAAGCGTGCTGGGGCTCAGAATCCTACAACGCAGGCGGTGAAATCCAGGCGTGGTTGGCACCCAGGGGGGCCGTGGACTTCTTGTCTGTGGTCTGGGGTGGAGCCTCACTGGGGCACAGGGTTGCTGGATAAAATGCAGGATGCCTAGTTACATCTGAATTTAAGATAAACACAGAATCACTTTTACATGGAAGTATGATCCAGGCAACATTTTTCATTCTTGTATTTTGGTTTGTTGCATCCGATATATCAGGTCAGCTCCTGGAACCAGGCAGAACAGGCCACACCAGGGAGCCTGAGGCCCTTGTCCATGACGTCCCAAAGGCTCAGGCTGCATCTCAGTGCCTGGGAGCTGGCCTCCGGCAACCTTCACTTTGGTTTGCTGCTCACCTCCGAGAATAATCAACACTCAGCATTCACGGAGAAGTCCCGGCCAAGCTCTGCTTTGGTCTTGGGAGAAGAGACTGCCGGACAAGATGTCACTGGGGTCTTTAAAGTTCAAGTGACTTTTGTGCTTGATCTATTTATTCAATTTACTAAAATTCTGAATCTACAAAGCAGAGCTTTCTGAACACTTAATCACTAGTTAGGCAACTAATAAATTTGAAACTTGTAACATTTTCAAATTATTTTAATATTTTTATCTTAATAGCTGTCATGAATGATTAAACTTTTTAAATATGAAATATCACACAAAGTGCACGAAACACAATGAACACTCACCGATCTCCCACACGCGGCAGCCACCAGCCCTGTCTAGAACAGAACACCTGCCGGCTCCCAGGAAGCTTTGCTCACGCCTCCTCTACCACTGGCCCCTTCTCCCAACCCCTGAGAAGAAGTAATTACTACTCCGACTTTTGCGTTTGTTGCTTTCTGTTTTTTTCCTACAGCTGTGTCTTTGGCTTGCCCCAAAGCCAGTAGTTTAATCTGGAGATGATCCCAGAAAGCATGGGGAAGAGAGAAAAGCAGATAAATCCATGAATGACCAGGTCACCCATGTGCACAACTGGGGCTCAGACCTGCTCAGAAATTCATTTCTCAGTTCTGGAGTCTGGGAAGTCTAAGATTAAGGCACTAGCAGTGTCTGGGGAGGGCCTGCTTCTTGAGCCATAGATGGCCATCTTCTCCCTGTGTCCACACGTGGGGAAAGGGACCAGGGAACTTTCTGGGGCCTCTTTTATGAGGACTCTAATCCCATTCATGAGGGCTCCACCCTCATGACTTAATCACCTCCCAAAGGCCCCACATCCTAACACCGTCACATTGGGGTTACATTTCAACACATGAATTTGGGGGGAACACAAATATTCCATCGACAGCACCTTATAACCATCCCACTGGAGGATGGGGGAGCTGGGGCATTTATTTACCAAATATGCTGGTTGAGAGTTGCCCCTGGGAATGTTAGCTGCCCTGCGCTGGCAGTTGTGTCTGTTGGTGGCTGTATTAGTTTGCTCAAGCTGCCGTAACAAAATACCATAGACTAGGTGGCTTAAACAACAGTCACTTATTGTCTCACAGTTCTGGTGGCTGCAAGTCCAAGGTCAGGGTGCCAGCACGCTTGGGTTCTGGTGAGGGCTCTCTCTCTAGTGTGCAGATCGCCGCCTTCTTGTGTCCTCGCAGGGCAGAAAGAGAGAGTAAGCAAGCTCCAGTGTGTCTTCATAGAAGGGCACTAATCCTACTGATGTCCTCTAACCTTAATTACTTCTGAAAAGACCCTGTCTCCAAACACACTCACATCGGGGGTTGGGGCTTCAACACAGGCATTTGGGGGGACACAATCCCATCCACAGCAGCAGCAGAGCAAACTCTCAGGGTACTGGAGAAAGCTTGGGAGCTTGAGATGGGAAACCATCATTGTGCTGGGACTGTCTAATGCAGCTACCTGTGACCCCAGGTGAGATTAGAAGATATAAAGTGGTGTTGCTCAAAGTCAAAGTGACACACTGCAAGATGTGAAGCTCGCACCAGAATTTCAATGTTTTCTTCATCTGCAAAGTCTTGCTACCAAAGAAATAAATAAATTAAAAAGGCCACTGAACTGTACTGAGCAGTGTGTTTAGTGACGCTCTGATGTCAACTCCTTGTTCACTGGTGGACCAGTGACAATGTGCAGACCAGCAGCCCCAGCAGTTCTGTGCTCCAGCACCGGCCAGTCCAGGGATCCAACCTGGGATCTTGATGTTTATCAGCACCGTGTACCTTTTTTTTTTTTTTTTTAATCTTTATGATAATGGGATCAGAACTATGCATTCCTCTGTGTCTGGTTTCTCTTGCTCATCAGTTTGATTTTGAGAGTCGTCCATGTCGCTGCATGTAACTGTATGTAGCTCATTTTTAGTACTGCATATGTTCCATTATATGAATATACCTTGAGATATTTACCCATCCTTCTGCTGACAGATGTTCCAGCTGCTTCTACATCAGGATTATCACAGATAATGCTGCTATGGACACTGTAATACCTGTTTTGACATTCCTATGTAAGTATTTCTGTTGGGTATGTATCCAGAAGTGGCATTTTGGGATAAATACATGTTCTCCTTTAGTAGGAAATGTCGATCAGTTTTCCAGAAGGTTGTACTAACTTACAGCAGTCAGTACTGCTCACTCACTCACCATGATCTGGTATTGCCTGTCTTCTACTTTTAGCATCTGGAGATGTACTTGGCGTATAATGGTACTTGTCATTTAATTTACATGTCCCTATGACTAATGAGGTCATGAACACCTCTTCCTATGTTCGTTGGTCACCTCAGTATTTCCTTTGTAAAGTGCCTGATCAACGCTTTTGGCCATATTTCTATTGGGTTGTCTGTCTTATTGATTTGTAAGCATTTGTTGTGTATTTGGATACAAGTCCTTTGCAAATTCTTAATTTTAATGTAGTCCAATTGAACAATTGTTTTCTTTACGGTATTTTTGTGCCCTACTTAAAATCTTTCCTTACCTCAAGGTATGAATATATTTGCCTGTGTTATCTTCTAGAAATCTTATTGTTTTACTTTTTATTATTTACTTAGAATTGACTTTTGTTTTGGATATGAGGTAGATGTCAAGTTAATTTTTCTCCATTTCAATATGCACTTGACTGAGCATCATTTATTGAAAATATCTTTCCTCGCTTTCTGCAGTGCCACCTCTGTCATAAGTCAAAAACCTACATGTGTGTGGGGGGGTGTCTGAACTCCATTCTGTTTCATTCATCCATTTGCCTATGTGTCTATAGCTTTATGCTAAGTCTTTATATCTGGTAGAGTAAATTTTCCAACTTTGTACTTTAAAATTTTTCTGACTGCCCTTGGCCCTTTATCGTGCATGTTCGAGAAGCAGTCTTTCAATATTCGTAATACACACATTTTATAAAAACCTCTGGGAGTTTTAAACTTTAGGATTTTAAACAATGAAATGATTTGAGAACTGAAGGTTTTGCATATTTTTGAACTATAAACATTTATATAGATCTCCATTTACTTAGGTCTTTAAATTTTTTTCTCAATAATATTTTATAGTATATGAGATGTATGTACCTTTTATTTTTTCTAGGAACACGGTATTTTTTGATGCTATTAAAAATGGAATCATTGCCAAAATATTCATTTTTAGTTTGATGCTGGTATGTACAAATATAATTTTTGTATATTTACCTTATATCTAGTAAACTTGCTAAATCCACTTATTAATTTCAATAATTTATTCAGATTATTTTAGCTTTCCCACATACACAGACATGCCTTCTAAGAAATAATAATTTCTCCCTCTATTGACAATTTTCATATCTTTAATTTCTTTGTCTGGCCTTACCGCACTGTCTAGAACCTCCAAAATGATGTTGGATGGAAGTGGAGTTAGCAGACATGCTTCATTCATTCCTAGTCTTGGAGCGAAAGCTTTTAATATTTCTCTTTAAGCACAATGCATGCTGTTTTTCCTAGACATTTCTATCAGATTAAGGAAGTTCTAGTCTATTCTTAGTTGTTGAGAATTTTTCTCAAGAAAGGGTATTATATTTAATCAAAGGATTCTAAAAATCCATTTTCCCTGATTGTTTGTTTTATTCCCACAAGGCAGCTAAAGGTGGGGTGTACATCTAGCATGAGAGAGTGGGGCCTTGGGACCTACCTCCCAGTAGGGAGTGCACCCTGGTTTCTCAGGTCTGCCCCACCAAGGGGCTGGTTTGCAGACAGACCTTCACAGGTGCCAGGTGGAAGGCTCCAGAGGGCACAGGCAGAGGGCTCAGGTTGGGTGCACATGCTTGTGGAGCTAGAAATAGCAGGGCATGTTCTTCTCTATTACCAGGGGCTCCTCCATGGGACTGTACTGCTTCACCACACAGCCATTCGCCGTTCTTTTCAAAGAGGAACTTGGTGACATTTCATGTGATGGCATTTCCCAGGATGCCCCTCCCTTTGGGCTGGACTTTCATCTACTTCCATAGCTGGTGGGTGTTGTCCTCATTTGCACAAATCTTGCTGTAGATATCAAATTTGATATTACAGCCATCAGCAAAGTCTTTGACCTCTGTGTTACTCCACGGCTCCTGCCTCCCAAACTGGTTGCAGGCAAAGGACAGGATCCATAAGTTGTACTCAGCTTACAGGGTGTGCAGACAAGCTGAGTGCAGTTTATGAACAGTAATAATAATAAGTTGATATTTTACAAAGAGACAGGAGATCTGTGGTTACTAGAGGCAGGAAAGTGGAGGGGATGGGTGAATAGTGAGAGGTTGGTTAATGGACACAAAATTACAGCTAATAGGAAAAATAAGATCCACTGGTGTACATTCGTCCTAGGCATGTATAATTAACAATAATTTAGCACGTTATCAAATATCTAAGAGAGAGGAGATAAAATGTTCACATTACAAAGAAATTATTGTTTTGCAATGATGAATATGCTAATTACCCTGATTTGATCATCACACATTGTATAAATGTATTGAAATATAATGCTGTACTCCATAAGTATGCATAATCAATATGTTTCAATAAAAAAAATTTCAAATCCATTGATATGCTCATATTATTTTTCTTTTTTCTATTAACATCATAAATTGCATCCACTGATTAATTTTGAAATGTTAAACTAACATTGTTTCTAGACAGAACACAATTTAATTGAGATACGTTTTCCTATTTATTATTGATCAAATTGCTTTGCAAATATTTTGCAGAGGCTGGACTGTAATTTTCCCTTTTGAAAATCTGTTAGCAGGTTTTACTTTCTAAGTCATGCTGGCCTCATAAGACAAATTGGAGAGAGCTTCCCTCCCTGCTCCCCTCTCCCCGCCTTTTTTTATTTCCAGGAAGAATTTGAGTAAGAGTGACAGTACATTTTTTAAGTGTTTAGAAGAACTCACCAGTGAGCCAGCTAGGCCTGGAGTTTTCTTTATGGAAAAGTTTAAAAGTGTGAATTCAATTTATTCAATAGTTAGGGACTATTCAGAATTTCTATTTCTTCTTAGGACAGTTTGGTAATATGTGTTTTCCAAGGAAACTGCCTGTTTCACCTTGATTTGTAATATCTGTAAGATCTGCAGTATTATTTCTGCAATGGTCTGAGTTGTGTAACCCCAAAATTTATATATTGAAGTCCTAACCTCCTGTACATCAAGATGTGACTATATTTGGACATAAGGGTCTTTAAAGAGGAAGTTGAGGTAAAAGGAGGTTATTAGGGTGGGCCTTAGTTTAATATGACCAGAGTCCATATAGAAGAGGAGATTTGGACACGGACACACACAGAGGGATGACCATGTGAGGATACAGGCAGAAAATGGCATCTACTAGCCAAGGGAAGAGGCCTCAGAAGAAACCAACCCTGCTGACATCTTGATCTCAGACTTCTAGCCCCTAGGACTGTGAGAACATAAGTTTCTGTCATTTAAGCCACCCAGTCCACGGTACTTTGTTATGGCAGCCCTTGTGATGTCAGAGGTAGGGTCTGGGGGGCTCTAGTGATGTCAGAGGTAGGGTCTAGGGGGCCTCAACCCACCCCGTCCTCTTACCAGGTTCTTGACTCCACCACAAGAAAGAATTCAAGGGCAGAGTCGCAGCAGACAGTGAGAACAGGTTTAATACAACAGATAAGAAATGCAGGTTCCACGCAGAGACTGTGGCACAGCTCCAGAGACTGTGCAGGGCCCACACCAAGTTTAACACAAAAGTAAGTTCAGTACAGACTTCCAGTCTAACACAAAGGCAAGAAAAACGTACTTAAAGTTCAGCACAAACTGCAGGCTGGCTCAAGAGAGCGATGAAAATATGTTTGCTGAAAATAAGTTTGATACAAAGTAAAGTACACCCACCTCAGCCAGCAAACTGCAGGTTGCCCCCAGGAAAGTGAGCGACAACCCTGTCTCTGCCTGGAATTCCACATTTATAGTCTCCCTATGAAATGAATGTTCCATTAAGGGGGTGGTTCCCAGTTATGCAGCATTTCGTCTTGCACATGCTCAGTTGGTCTCTTTCTGGAGCATGTTCATTGGTCAGAACCAATCGCATGGACCAGGCATATTCAAGAATATTCTGTGCTCTCCATTGAGCATGCTCAGCCACTAGGTTTGAGCCCCTTGTGGTCTCATTTTCCCCAATGGTGCTGAAAATAGGTCTAACTGGAAACAGTAACTTTCCTCCAGGGTAGAGCTCAGCGGAGGGGGACTGAGAGCTCAGGAAGTGGTTGGAGACCCAGAGGCAAGTCCTGAAACCTGAACCCAGGGAAACTTAGCACCTCTGTATCACTAGCAAACTAATGCAGTCCCATTTTTCATTTGTAATATTTCCTGTTTGGCTTTTTTCCTTTTCTCATGATAAGTTTGGTCAGGAGTTTATTAATTCGTCTTCAAATAATGAAGAACTTTGTTGATCCTATTTGCTAATCATTTTCTATTTCATTAATTTCTGCTTTTATCTGTACTATTTTCTCCCTTTAACTTTCTTCGGGTTCAATTTGCTGTTTGTTTACTAAGTCATTGCTTTTTCAGCCCTTCCTCTTTCCTCCTAGAGGCACGTAAAA
This sequence comes from Cynocephalus volans, assembly GCF_027409185.1. Lineage (NCBI taxonomy): Eukaryota > Metazoa > Chordata > Mammalia > Dermoptera > Cynocephalidae > Cynocephalus > Cynocephalus volans. The sequence goes on along the minus strand of NC_084467.1, from coordinate 6,373,844 downwards.
TTATACATTTCCCTCTAAGCATGACTTTAGGTGCATCCCACAACTTTTGATACATAATATTTTTATTATCATTGAAGAAAACATTTTGGCAAGACATCCAAGTGAAAAACTATAGTTGAGAGTTTGCAGCAGGGAGTGGTGCTTAGCCACTGCTGGGAAAATGGAACAGTTTGGTCAAGCTCCCCTCGCTTCGGAGCTGGTTCAGGGTGGTTCGGTAAGCATTGTGTGTGTGGGTGGAGTAGGTGTGCCTGCACAGTAGCGCCACTTTGGCTGGTTTTTTACTGCCTTGGGCGCCTGCCCTGCACGGCCATGCTTTTCCAGACCTGCAGCTTCCAAGGACCATGTGGCTGGTTACCTAGCTCGTAGACCTGTGTGAAGGGGTCTGGTGACCCAGCCTGGCGTGTGAAGGGTTTGTGACCCAGTCTGTGAATGGGCTTGAGGGGTCTGGGAGCTCCAGACCCATCCCTAGCTCAACAATTGGCCCAGTCTATGCAAAATTACTGGAAGGTAAAAGAGCCGCGACAACTAGTGTGGTCGCCTAGCTTTACAACTGGTGTCACGAACAGGATTAGGAGCTAGACAATTGGCGCTGTGAGGATTCCAGGCCTCGCAGTAGCCAGACAGCCACAATTAGAGGTATGGATTTGGGTGTTTAGAGATGGATTTCGAGCAAGGAGACAGACATGCTTTCAGGTTCCACTTTGCTGCTAATCAGTGGCGATGGAACACAGCAAACAGAGTGTCTTTGACTCACCAGTTTCCATTTAAATACTATCTGTACACTTACGTGATAGCTCCTGCCTAGACCTCTCTCTGCCCTCTAGACTTGTATATCCAATTGCTCACTTGATTTCTCCACTTAGATAACTAATAAGCACCTCAAACTTAACACATTCAAAACCAAACCCTTGATTTCCTCCCCCAGATCTGCTCCTTGCCTAGGAGAGAAAACCTAGATGACACTTAAGAACCCAGAGATTTGGGATGTAAATAAAACATGCTTCTGCACCTGCGTCCGTAAGTCAAACGTGACTCCTCCTCCATTGCACAGATCAACGCTTCCCAAATACCTGCTTGAAAATATTCTGGGCCAGGCCGTGGCGCACTCGGGAGAGTGCGGCACTGGGAGCGCAGCGACGCTCCCGTCGCGGGTTCGGATCCTATATAGGAATGGCCGGTGCACTCACTGGCTGAGTGCTGGTCACGAAAAAGACCAAAAAAAAAGAAAGAAAGAAAGAAAAAGAAAAGAAAATATTCTATGGCCATTTCCCGCATCATTAAGCATAAATTTTCTGCCTAATTTTCTGGGCCCTCCATCCCTTGCTTCCTTCTGTCCGCTCAGATTCAGCTCTGTCCCTGACTTGAACAATCTGCTCCCAGGGCTGCAGACCCCCAGTTGTCTGCGAACACGCTATGTTCTTTCCTGGTGAGGTGTTCAGATCCTACCAATCCTTTGAGTTTTGCCCTCCTTCTATAACCCTCTTCTGTCTCCTCTGAACTTGCTTGTCTATGCTACATAATTCAGCACTTAATCATACAATGGCTTACATAGTTTCATTTATGTTTGTCTTTCGTCCTAACCCAACCCCTGCAATGCTTTGTACGGACTTGGTACTCAGTAAATATTCCTACTTGTAAAGGGATTGATTTGCAACCTCAAAAACTACTTAGTTAGCTTCAGAAATTGTCATTTCCTCTGCATGGGAGACTTTGCCCTTGCATTGACTTCTGCATGTACGCCATGGCTGGCCGAGGCTGTGAGACCCCTTGGATCCCCCCTCCCCATCATTTGGCCACACCTAAATGCCTTCTTGGCCACAGGGTGGCTTGAAATAAGCCGCGGAGAACAGACAGAGCTTCTGTCTTGTCTTCTGTCCTCTCGGACGATAGTTCTCACATGTTGGCGTGACTAAATGCCGGCCTGGGTACCTCTTAAATGCTTGCTGCTATTCTCCCAGAGCATCCAATTCATTCCTTGTGGGATGGCAAGTTTACCAAACATCTCAGTGCTTCTGGGTGGACGAAACTAGGACCACACTCTAAGAAACCAAGCCCCTGTGAGTTTTGGATGGGTTCAGAGACCAAGAAATGGTCTGGAAAGGTACACACTGAACTGTAATAGGTCTACCCCTGGGCAATGGTATTGCGGTGGAACAGGTCACCTTAACCTTCTAATTCAGGCACTTTATGACTCTCTGTGGGGGTGGGTGTTTTACAATGAGCATGTGCTGCTTTTATAATAACTATAAAAGAGCAAAAAAATTAAAAGGACAGTCTTTTAAAATAAAATATTCAGGGCCGGCCCGTGGCTCACTCGGGAGAGCGGTGCTGATAACACCAAGGCCACGGGTTCGGATCCTATATAGGGATGGCCGGTTCGCTCACTGGGTGAGCGTGGTGCTGACACCACCAAGTCAAGGGTTAAGATCCCCTTACCGGTCATCTTTTAAAAATAATAATAATAAATAATAAAATATTCAACACGGATAGTCAATGTTCTGTGTCATGGAAGTAGTGAAGTGTAGCCTGACACTCTCTGGGATTACTGCATTCGCGAATCACCAGAATGTTTGAAAACATGGAGCTGTGGTTTAGAACCAAGTGTCAAGTCTTCTCATGACTACAGAAGGAGCTCAAAAGTAATCACAAGCTTGAAAGGATCCTATTAAACAGTGCTCATTGTCCAGGAAGGGGCCCCCTCAATAATTTATAAGGCAGTAAGACTGAAAGATTGCTGGGTGGCTCTTAGGCTCTTGTTTCTACTGCGGCACAATCTAAAGCATTGTTTCCTGACCTCGGTTTTCCCAACAACAGCATTTAGGTTCCTTTTGAACTTAAATGGGACGGAAGTTACAGCTCATCTTGCATCCTGGCTGGAGCATTGAGCCCACAGTCGGAGTCTGGACGCCAGGAGCTCTGCCATCCTTTAAATTGGGGACCCTCCCACCTCCACAAATCTCCTCTGTGCCCTCCCGCAGTGATGTCCCCTCGGTCTGCAAGTCCCTGGGTATTCACTACACCGCTTTGTTTTCTCCTTCCCCGAACCCGCCTCTTCCAGAGCCTTCACTGCACCCCCACTTTCTCCCGGGCTCGACACCTCGGTGGCCAGCAGACAGACACCTCATTATTCACCGACCTTGAATTGGGGCTCTTTTTCTGCCTCTTGGAACCCTTCCTCAAGAGCTCCAGGATCCTTTCTCCGATGAAAACAGTCGCTCCTGCTGAGCGAAATTCCACTTATGGCCCAACACAGCCTACGTTGTTCTCTGTCTTAAAGAGATTTTTTTTACTCCATTTAACTTGTTTTTCAACGAAGCTCAATGGGTCAGACTTATCTATTCAGGAGCCACCTGGTTAGCAGCAGTTGTCTCTTTCAAATACAATTAGATGCTTTACTCGAGGGCCTGCATTTTGGACCCAGCCAACTCCATCACCTTCAGGGTCCCCTCTGGCCAGCTGGAGGATGTTGACAAATCCTGCCCAACTTACAACATGCAACAGATCTGTTGCATGTTGCAGGTTTCACCAAGTGAGACTGGGCCTCCTGTTGCTTCCTTAAGAAGCACCATTGGAGGAGTTTGTAAAGCAATTTGCTGGCTCCTTTTCAGACAGAGAAAAATGCCAGGGCTGGTGGGAGAGGCCTTTAAAGGTGGTGAGCAGAACTGAAGGAGAGTTATCATTTAGGGCAGGGGAGCAGAGAGATTCTTTGTTATCAGAATGACTGGAATTATCTCCATGTGGTTCTAGAGGTGTAATCAGTCCCCAAACACTGCTCATTTACTGTAAGAATTCTCTTAGAAAACAAATAGCATGAATGGTGTTTGGTGAATAATTAGGAACATAAAGTTGTAGGTCATAATTCCGGGAAGTCTACCACATCATATTAGCATGTTAAATTGCTTTTAAAAATGACTTCCATATTTCAATCAAGATCAAGGGCTTTGGGGCTTGTAGAGAACTTCTCTCATGGGCTACAAAGTCCCGATTGGGAAGGCTCGGGGTGGGCAGGTTAGCTCAGTTGGTTAGAGCATGCTTATAACACCAAGGTCAACATGCCGAAAACAAGGAGAGGCGTGCCTGGAAAGACGAAGTGACGTGCCCACAGTCTCTGTTCAATAGAACAAAAGACATCAAGTTTTCTTCTTCCTCCAGAGCTCTTTATTAGCTCATGACACGAGGGATTCTCAAATTCTCTACCCAGGCAGACTCACTGCCTTTTCATTCTCCTGATGATATTCACAGATAACACGTTTTTCAACCATTCAGCCTAATGCTCTATTTGTAATATAATGAATGAACTGAAACAAGGCCATTTCCTCAACCAGGAAGCGCCTCTGTTACAGAGACGCCCGCTCCCTTTCCCTGTGAATATCTGGGCATCACTGGGACAGAGTCCCTCTCTCAGAGCTCTTCATGTGAGGCTCCCAGTCCCACTATGCCTGCCCTAAACTCACCTCTGCAGGGAATAAGCAGAGCTCAGGGGATTGCATGTGCTCTGCTGCTTCTCTGCTTAAAATTCTCCCCAATAAACCGTGTGCATTTGCGCCACGAGGTGCATTTACTCCATGCTGGGTTGGCAAGGTGTGCCGCCTTTGCACAGCACTGTCCTGAAGACTCTTCCAAGGGGCAGTGGTACCCCCTGGGAGAGGAGAGGATATATTCCTCTTTTAATGCTGGGTGTAATGCCGGATAAGGAGGAGACTGGGAGGGCCCGACAGTCAGCCTTAACCAACCTCGTCCTCTTACCAGGTTCTTGCCCCTGCCACAGGAAAGAATTCAAGAGCAGAATCACAGAAGACAGTGAGAACGGGTTTAATGCAACAAATAAGAGACACAGGTTTCACAGAGAGAGTGCGGCCTAGCTCCAGAGACCCAGCAGGGCCTGCACCAGGTCCAATACAAAAGTAAGAAATACCCGCTTACAGTCTAGTATAGAGCGGAGGCTGGCTCAAGTGAGCGAGCAGCCGCCTGCTGAAAGTAAGTTTGATGCAAAAGAAAGGTACGTTTGACCATTAGGGTTATATAACCCCTTTCTATGGAGCACGCCCAGCCACTGGATTTGCATTAAGTCAGCCCCCTGAGGTCCCTGTAGGTCTAAAAGTAGGTTCCACTAGCAACAGTAACTCTTCTCTAGACCAGGGCCTAGGGGAGGGGACTGAAACCTTGGGGAGTGGCTTGAAACCCAGAGGTGTGTCTTGAAACCCCACCCCAGGGACACTGAGCACCCCCTGTCTCAGATGGGTCTGTATCTGCTTAAGTACAAGAACCAGATTTACCATCCGGATGAACTGACTTCTGCCTTCAGAGTTTAGGATTAACATCTAGCCATTTCGGTGTGACCAGTCTTCCTTCAACCTTCGTTTTCTCTATTTATGTACCTGCAGCTCCTGGTTCTTTATATATTATAAAAAATATTCTGCTAAAAAATAGTCTTTGGACTGGTTTATGCAGATTTCTTGCTACATTTGCCACTAGTCATTTCCTTCCCTCACCCGTGCTTGGAGGTTAAACCATGAGCATTGGGTCTGATAAATGTGCCAGCCCTTTAACATAATGCAAATGATTCTGCAGACCCATGGATGCTATTTTTACTGTTGTTTGTATTAAACCATTTAAAAAGAATATATCTGTCTTACACTAGGGCCTCTCTTGAAATGGGCTCTGTTTACTGTTCCAACTGCTATGATTTGAATATCTGTCCCCTCCAAAACTCATGTACTTAATCTCCAATGTGGCAGTACTGAGAAGTAGGGCCTTTAAGAGATAATTGGGTCTTGAGGTCTCTGCTCTCATGAATGTATTAATCCATTCGTGGATTAATGGATTATCACGGGAATGAAACCGGTGGCTTTATAAGAGAGGAGGAGCGGCCTGAGCTAGGATGTAAGCAGACATATCCTTCAGCGCCACCTTAGAACTCTGCAGAGAGTGCCTTCCAGCAAGAAGACCCTCACAAGATTTGGCCCCTTGACCTGGGCCTTCCCAGCCTCCAGAACTATAGGAAATACATTTTTTTCTTTGCAAATGACTCCAGTTTCAGGTATTCTGTTATAAGCAACAGAAAGTGGACTAAGACACCAACCCAGTTTTCATTATTTGTCCTCTATAGCTACATCTCTAGTCAACCTCCTGGCACAGAAAGCAGACCCCTCTCAGGGGCCAGGTGATGACTGTTCCATCAGCATCGTCCCTCCAAGGAACAAATGTGTCTCCTGTAGGGTGTTTTTATTAAGCATAAGTTTTTATTTTGGGTACTTGTTTAGTCATTTCAAATAATTATTAGAATTAAAGAACTTTAATTTTTCTGCTTTCTACAATTTCCACCCTTTCTAAGGCAGTGAATTACTGGAAGCATCCTGCTTCTTTCAGGTGCTGGGGAATTCTTTGGCAACACCGTTCTCCATCCCATAGCCCCTAAGACATTTACATGCACAAATTACAAGGCTCCCGTTTGTTGCTCATGGTTCACTAAAAACAGTCGTGAGTCATTAGTTTCTACCTGTGTGGGACCAAACCTCTTGCTTTGTGTCAGACTTAGAAATAAGCCATTGTATACGCAGAGAACAGACTAGAGGAAAATTTTCACCCACAAAGGATCCAGGTTTCATGTTGAGCCAAGTTACTGATCTTACACAGTCAAAAGTGAGTTGAGTTTTTGAAGCTTTGTAAGTCTCCTGACCGGTGTTAGTCCAATTAATCACATGAAAATTGTTTTCTACGAACTTGAGGCCTAGAGAACGTGTCTGTTCACCACACCATTTCCTCTTACTGAGTGCACAGGAAAACTACGTTTCCCAGCAACCCCTGGGTTAGGTTGGGGTCATGTGACTGAGCTCCTGCCATTGGGAATGTGAGTGGACCTGATGGGGTCTCTACCAGTTCAAAGCGTTAGGAGCAGGTTTGAGCTCACTACACTCCTGCTGTCTCATCCAGGGGCTATTAGCAAAGAACTTCTAGATGGCAGACCTTCAAGGCAGAAGCAGACTGGATCCCTGAGTCACTGCTGGAGGAAAGCCACCTGACCTTCATTGCAAGAAAGGGAGCTACATTTTTATGTTTGACCTCTGAGTTCAGGGGTTATTTGTGACCTTGACCTATCCTATCCTGATTAATATAACACACTTCTAAAATATACGTTCTCAGAGGGGTTAAAGGGAACTTAGATGGCAGAGCCCTGCATTATGTCACTAGAGACCTCATGCTGGGCTGTCATCAATCTGTTAATCAATAATCAGTGAGGGCTGGCTGGTTAGCTCAGTTGGTTAGAACACAGCCTTGTAACACCAAGGTCAAGGTTCCAATCCCCTTACTGGCCAGCCACCAGAAAAATAAAATTTCTGTACCCCACAGAAATGTGCAATCAACTATGTTACAATTAAAAGAAATTTTTTTTCATCAATAAGTATGTAATCATTCTTGGAACCACCTCGTTAGTGTGGGTGGTTAGGACACATTTCTTGTGAGGTTAAGAGCTCTCCTGCATGACTCAGTCAGCAAGTCCTGAGTACCCCTCCTCAGCCTGCTTGCAATATTCATTTCAGATCTGAAAAGGAATTTGAGGGAAGGCAGAGGCAGAGCTCTACCAAACTCGGAGTCATGGAGACGAGGAGTAGACCCTGCTTTTCATCATGGTTGATAGTTTTCTATCACTGTGTGAATAATCAGCCACTATTCATTGCAAAGCTCCCCCAAAGCGTGAGGGGCTCCCCTGAGCATGCCGTTCAATCTGCGAATGCACTGCTCAGAGAACTCCTGGGCCTGCAGTGCCACCAAGAGGTCCCTCCCCAAATACCAGTGGCTGCTCTCCTTGGGGGAGCCTCAGGACTGCTGAAGGTTTGGTTTCCACAGGACTTTGAAATGGGCAAAAAGTATTTATTAAGATAATTCCAAGAGCACTTTAAACGCTTGGCTGAGAAAACAAGTCATTTTCTCTTTCTCCGTCCTAATTATTTCCAGCAACGTTTTCAGTATAGCTGGCCAGCGGCCCTGCACTGAGATTAAATGACAACACAGAGAAACTCATATCTGAGTATAAACCCTCTTCCCATTGTCACATTTTTGGAGAGTCACCGAAGCTGCAAAAGACCAAAGGAATCAGATGCTTGGACATCAGATTTTCTCGCCCTTATGAGTTGAAGGTGTGAAGGAAATGGACTGCAAGCCCACCCTGGCCTTCTGTCCCCTGCTCGGCCACGGTCAGGGCCCCAGAGGCTGGGGGTAGCTGGGGTTCGTGTGCGGCACAATTCCCCATGGCCAGGAAGGTGGAGGTCATTATCTCACCTGCCTCATGTCTACAGAGTCCAAAGACATCTCAAAGGTGATTCCAGCACACCCCACACACCCACCCACACCACTTGGAAAACAAGCCCCTAGAGCTGTTGTTTCCAGTGAAAGTTCCCAGAGCCCAGACCACGCCAGGCAGATGCCCAGGTCAGGGGTTTGGGGGGAGTTTCCTCCTCTGGCTGAACCAGGATGCCCGCAGTCCCCGCTACGTGTCCAGTACCCATGGCCTGTGACCTTAAACTCAGTCTGGAAAGGTTTCCCATTAGCAGCTACTCCTGGCCATGCTCAGAAAGTGGCATTGTAGACAGTCTTGCCTTTTTGTAAAGTGTAGACATTTGTAATGGTGGCACCACCATACACAATTTGAGAGTCCCCTCCCCGCAAGGCCCGTAATGATGTCTCTAGGCCCTGGTGGGGTCCTCCTCTCCGCTCTCCACGAGACAGGGCAGCTGGAGCTTGTCCTCCCGGGTTCTACTCAGCTCCCCTCCTTGGGGCCTTCCAAGGCTCCCCGTCCTGGCCCCTGCCCCAGCTCGGTCATGCAGCCCTGCAGAGAGGGTCTTCATTGCCCTGTCTGTTTTCCTTAGTAGACTGTGGATCTCCTTGAGCTTAAGGAATGCGTCTGGTGCACCTTGGTGTCCCTGGGACCCAGAACAGGGCTTGTCATACAGTGAGCTGGTGAGCCAGCCTTGAACTGATTTAGCTCCTTTTCTTCTCATCCAGGATTCCTTGCTCTAAGAAGCCAGTTCTAAGTAAGAAACTGGTTTTCCCCCATTCTGGCTGCACCCTGGCCAACCTTTGTGGCATTCCTCTCTTATCTTCACTGGTTTGTGACCTGGGTCGGTCAAATCCATCCTACCTACTCACACTCCCTGTCAATACTGTGACATCCTAATACCAGACCTTTCTAGAAATGCTGGGGAACATCTGCTTTGGAGTTAAAGTGTTATAAGGAAAGGAAGGTAACCAAATCATAATGGAACCAGATCATGACGCCGCTGGGGACGGTGACTTCTTGCACTTCAGGCCTCCCCACTTGAGAGTGCTGGTCCCTGCAGAAGCACTAGCAAGAGCTCGTTGCAGTGGGAGCTTATCTGGGAGTGTGGTCAGAATTCCCACACAGGGCCAAGGGAACACAGCTCAGTGTCTCCCGCTTTTTTATAAACAAACTCATAAACGTCCCTCCTCTTCAAAAGGGTTACGTGGCCAGCCCAGCCCAGGCTTTCCGTCTCACTTCTAAACTACGTCGCTGCCAATTTTCCAGTTTAAAAAGAGGGAAACTTCATAAAGGGCTTCATTTCCATTTGACCTGTGGAGGAGGACGGAGTCCATGGTGAGACGGAAGCTATGAACAAAACAAGGTTATAAAAATTCCAAATAAAGCGGCACGTCCAGTGAAAGCAGCCAGACGCAAAGTGGCGAGGCTGACAGCCCCGCGTGGGCTGCTGTAACAGGGTCACCCGGGGGGGAAAGGCTCTGCTGGGACAGCAGGAAAACAGGGAGACACGTACACACAGGAGAGGACAGCTCTCAGGCACTGTCAAATAACAGATCCTCCAAACAAATGGTTAAAATAAGAGTCCCACGTTGAAAGCACTGGAAAACACCTCAGCCCACCAGCCACCCAGTCCCCCTGCCCCTGCCTTCCAGAAACTCAGAACCATGACAAGAAAGTAGCTGCAAAATAATGCTTTCTATTTAGATTTCATCTTGCATATTTTGTTGGATTGTGTTGTTTTTAAGCTACCTTAAAAAAAAAAAAAAAAAGCCTTCTAAATTAAGTACACTACAGAGAATACGGTCTGCATGGTATCAATCCCACGCAGTTTACTGAGATTTCTTTACAGCCTAATACTTAGTCCATTTTTAGAAATGTTCTGCATGTGCTGGAAGAGTGTGTAGTCTCTGACAGCCGAGGTCCCATCCAGGCCCCCCGAGGGAGGCGAGACTAGGGAGGGTCCCAGAGGGAGAGGTGGCAGGGAGGCCTCGCACAGGCTGGGCAGGGACTTGGCAGGGCTGGCGCTCTGCGGGCCACGGAGCGTCTTCAGCGGAGGCGTGCAGCGGGCTACACGGTGGCACGTTTTGCCAAACGTTCCCGGAGCAGATCACTGCTGTTTTATATAAACTGTTGCAAAGAGTAAGAAAAGAAGGAAAACCATTCACCTCGCTCTTGTGGTGGAATCTTGATACTGACACAGGACAAAGACAATATTGTAAAAGAAAATTATGGGCTAGTCTCATAAATGAATATGCCAGAAACCCTAAATAAAATGCTAGACAGCTCATGTAATAGTGTATTAAAATTACCTAAGGAATGCAAGGATTTTTTTCCCCCAAATTTTAAATTGATATATAATTCACATACCAAATAATTTTCCATTGTATAGTGTATCACGTGTTGTTTATCTGTTCGGCAGTTTATGGGCATTTGGATTACTTCCACTTTGGGGCTCTTATGAATAATGCTGCTGTGAATATTTGTGCACAAATTTTTGTGTGGACATAAGTTTTTGGTTTTCTTGGGTATAGACCTGGGGGTGAAATTGATGGGCCATATAGCAACCTTCCTGTATTTAACTTTTGAGGAACTGCCGGACTCCTTTCCAAGGCAGCTACACCGTATCGCATTCCTACCAGCAATGCATGAGGGTTTCCATTGCTCCACATTCTCAGCGATATTTGCTATTTTCCATTTTTAAAACTATAGCCATCCCAGTAGGTGAGAAATAGTATCTCATTGCTCTTCTTTGTATTGATTTGCATTTTCCTAATGGCAAATGACATTTTCACTGCTTACTTCTTTGGAGAAATGTCTATTCAAGTCCTTTATTCACTTTTAAATTGGGTTATTTGTCTTTTTATCGTTGAGTTGTAATATATTCTGGAGCATAGACCCTTATCAGATATATGCTTTGTAAATTTTGCTCCCATTCTGTGGGTTGTCTGTTCCTTTTTTTGATAGTGTCTTTTGATGCACAGACATTTTTAATTTTAATGAAGTCCAATGTATTTATTTTTTTCTTAGTTGCTGTGCTTTTGGCATCAAATCTAAAAAACTATTGCCTAGCCCAAGGTAGTGAAAATATACGCCTATGTTTCCTTCTAAGTTTTATAATTTTAGCTCTAACAGTTAGGTCTCTGGTCAATTTTGAGCAAGTTTTTGTATGTGGTATGAGACAGGGGTCCAAAATCTTTTTTTTGGCATGTGGAAATTCAATTGTACCAGCACCATTTGTTGAAGAGACTGTTGACAACAATAGAACAAAAGGTGAAAGAAGAATAAATACAGCTAAAGTGTTGTGAGATCCTTGCACTATCTGGAAAGCAGTCAAGATACAACTTATATTAGACTTGAATTAATAAAGGCTGAAAGATGTAACCTCCAGGGTGACCAAAAAAAGCATAATAAAAGAATGCATAACTAACAAGTTATTGGGGGGGGGGCATAAAATAATTATTGAAAAATAAAAAAAAGGAAACAAAAGGAAGAAAAATGAACACAGAACAGGTGGGACAAATTGAAAACAAATAGTAAGTCGGTAAATTTAAGCTCATTTATATTAGTAATCATATCAAATGTAAAAACACCAAAAATGCCAACTGAAAGACAAGATTGTCAGACTGGATTAAAAAAAAAAACTATGCTATATGCTGCTGACAAGCATATAGCAGCAAACTCAACTATATACTGCTAACAAGACATACACCTTAAATATAATGATATAAGAGAGTTGAAAGTAAAAAGATGAAAAAAGTTATATCATGCAAAAATTATATCACGTAAAAGTTAATCAAAGAAAGCTGGTGTAACTATCTTAATAATAGGCAGGGTAGACTTTACGTCAAAGAGAATTGTTACAGATAAAGAGAAATATTTCAAAGTAAAACAGGAGTCATTCCATCAGGAAGATAAAATAACCCCAAATTTTAGTGCACTCAATAACACAACCTCAAAATACTTTGGACAAAAGAATTACAAGGAAAAATTTTAAATCCACATTTATAGTGGGAGATTTTAACACACCTCTCTCAAAACAAATAAAATAAGAAGATAAAAACAATTATTAAAGTTATAGAAGATTTTATGAACATAACTAAAAAATTTGATTTGCTATTTATAGAACTCTGTCTTCAAATGCAGAATGCACAGTCTTTTCAAGTATACAGGAGCACTGATAAAAATTCACCAAATGCTGGACCCTAAAGCAAGTCTTAACACATTACAAAGGATTCAAATTGTACAGCGTATGGTCTCTGAGAATAGTGGAATTAAGCTAGAAATTAAGAGCAAACAGATACATAGAAAATTCCCCCCAATTTGGACCTCAAATATACTCTGCAAAAACAACTTGAGTCATAGAAGGAACCGTAGCAGAAAAAATTAGAAAATATTTTGAAATGTATGAAAACGTATACCACATTAAAACTTATGAGATGCAGCTACATGCTTAAGGGAAAATTTACGGCCTTCAAATTAATGATCAAAATATGCACTAAAAAAGTTAGAAAAGGAATAGAAAATTAAACTCCAAAAAGTAAAAGGACAGATATAATAAATATAAGGGCAAATATTAATCAAATAGAAAAGTAAAAAGGAAAGAATCAGCAAAGCTCAAACTGATTCTTTGAAGAGATTAGCCTGCAAATATTTATCAAGAAAAAAGAGAGAGAATGCTTGTTACCAATATCAGGAAGGAAACAGGGGACATCACTACAGTTTCTACGGATGTTAGGAAAATTATAAAATAAATTATGTAACTTTTTGCTTATTTGAAAATTAAGATTAAATGAGAAAATACCCTTTAACAAAACACAACATACCAAAAATATATGCAGTCCTATGTCTACTAAGGAAATTGGATCTATAATTTAAAATCTTCCCGCAAAAAAGGTCCAGGCCCAGATGGCTTCATCAGTGAATATTTTTTGAACATTTAGGAAAGATATAACACCACTAGAAAAAGAAGAAACATTTCCCAACTCATTATCTGAGGTCAGCAGCAACCCAATACCAAAACCTGATAAGGGTACTAAAAGAAAGAAAAATCTCTCTTGTGATTACTGTTTATAAAATGCTAAACAAAATCTTAGGAAACCAATTTCAGCGATTATATATAAGTAATATATCATGACCAAATGGAGTTTATTTTAGGAATGCAAGGTTAGTTACTATTAAAATTTACAATATTATCAGAATAAGAAAAGTCATATAATCATCTTAATATATGCAGAAAAATTATTTAGTAAAATCCATTCATGATGAGCACCTCCAGCAAATTAGTAGTAGGAGGGAATTCCCTAATGTAATAAAGGGTATGTACAAAAATCCTACAGCAAATATTGTAGGTCCTAGCCAATGCAGTAAGTGGAGGTAAAAAAAAGGTATAAAGGTACAAAAGCAGGACTGTCATTATTCACAGATGTTGTGATTGGCTGGGTAGAAAAAATGTTTAAATGTACTAATAGACTATTATAATTAATAAGTGAATTTAGCAAGGTCACCGAATACAAGGTCAGTGTAAAAAGTCATATTTCTATATCCAATAACAATTAGAAAATGAAATTTAAAAAGAAGATATTATTTATGACAGTTGCAAAGAACATCAAAAACACAGAATAAATTTGACCAAAGACGTTCAAGATCTCTACATAGAAAACTCTTCACAGAAAACAAAACATTATTGGGATTAATTAAAGAACACCTAAATAAATGTTCATAGATTAAATACTCAATTTTGTAAAGATGTCAGTCCTGTCCAAATTGATCTACAGATTCAATGTAACCTCAGTACAAAACTCCGCAGGACTTGTGTGTTTGCGTATGTGTGTGTGTACATGTAAATTGAAAAACAGATTTATAAACGGCTATGGAAATGCAAAGATCTAAGAATAACCAAGATTATCCTGAGGAGGAGGGTACAAAGTTGGAGTCCTTACTCTATCAGATATCAAGACATTTGGGTTGTTTCCAGTCTTCTGCAATTACACATAGTGCTGTACTAAATTGCCTTTGCATGTATCTTTTTGGCATTTTTGCAATGTATCTTTGGGATAGATTCTTCTGAGTGTGTTTAAGCATCTTTTCATTTATATTTTTATTTTGTAAACTGTGCATTTATATCTCTAGTCCCTTCTTCTACGGGGATATTGTTCATTTTATTGTTAGAAGCTGTTTATATATTAGGTGTTAAGTTGAACCATACAAAGTTGCTATTTTGTTAGGTCAAAAATGATCAAATACCAGCAATTTCAAATGGCTTAACCTAATGTATTAATCCTTTTGTATGTAATAAAAATTGTAAATATTTTTCTGACTTTGTCATTTGTCTTTTTACTTAGTGTATACTGCTTTTTGGCCGGGCCAGTTATTTTTATGTAAACATATTTATCAATTCTTTTCCTTATTTTTTCTGGAAATTGAGTCCTAGTGAGGAAAATATCTTCACTTGTAGGTTATAAAGTCATTTCCCCATGTTTCTTCATTTTACATCTAAATCTGTGATCCATTTGGAATTTATTCTGGTGTATGGTATAAGGATGGGCTCAATTTTGTATTTTTTTAAATATGCCTATGGGGTATCTCAATATCACATATCAAAATTTTCCCACTGATTTGCAATGCCAACTTATTTGTTTATTAAATTTCTATGTTTAGTCAGGTCTGTTTCTGGATTTTCTATTCTGTCTGATTTTTCTATCTATAAACGCACTTACCATTACCATACTGTTTTAATTATAGAAGCTTTATAATGTGCTCCAATGTCTGGACAAGCTAGCCAACTTCCAACCATTCTGTTTCTTTTTTGGAGGGAATTTTCTTGGCTAGTCTTTGCTTGTTTGTTCTTCCAAATGACATTTATAATCAACTTGTCCAATTGGAAAAGGAAACAAAAAACCCCAAAAAGATGATATTTTCATTGGGATTGTGCTGTAAGTTAATTTAGGGAGAACTGAGTTTTTAAATTTCTTCTCTAGTCAGTTGACAAGTTATATTTTTTCCTAGGATGTTGCCCATTTAATGTAAGTTTTTATCTTTAAAGGCATGAAGTTTTTTTATAACATGCTCTACTGGATATTTAATAAAAATTTTATGTATTCATTATATGATACTCTTATTTCAGTAGTAAAATGTAAGTTAGTTTGCTCGTTTTTAACTAGGAAATACAAGTACCAATCTCTATTTATGTTATGTTTAGGTAGGTTTGATTCACACAAATCCTGAAGTGTCAGGCCACCAAATGCCTGGCACCTCTTAACACTAAAAGGGACATCAAAAAGATACAGTATTTTTTTCCTACCAAAATTAATAAAAGCTTAGATATAAAAATCAGTACTTAAAACTTTTAAGTCATCAGACAGCGTGCTGACTGTTTTTTATCAAACTCTTCTTTGCAGAATATAACTACCTCTCTCCAGTGAGAGTAGTTTTGTGAATAGGCCAAAATTTCATAAGAAAATGGGACATGGACTTTCCCCCTCCTCATTAGAAGTCATTTTGTTAGGACTTACGGTGGCCACGTGGTGTTTCAGATACTAACAGGAAACAAAGGAGTCATCTTTCCAACATGAAAAGCAAACGGCGATATAAAGAATAAGGAAAGACAGGAAACATTTCAGTTAGCTCAGCTATGACATGATGACACTGTCACAGGCCTTAGTACCTTCTTTACCTCCTAAATAAATTGAGCCACCAACAGGAAAAAGGTCACCTCCCAGAGAATGCCATGAGAATTTTAAGTCACTAGACTCCTTGCCACCTTCTCCTGCTCCTCAGCTCCTGACACTGCTGTCAAATTCTACACAATTCAACATCCATCTTCACATACACACCAGTGTGCCCCCAATTCATCCATGATGTTAGAAGAAGGGAAGATGCTACAAGGATTGGCCACAACTGTCCACAGTTGCAATCTGAAAATACAGAAGCTGCGTATGGAGGGTGGAAGACCTTCTTTAGTATTAAGCGTATCTGCAGGCATCAGGGTGCTGACAGCGGGAGGAAGTGGACCCATGAGGGTGCCTTGCTTTTGTGCACCGACCTGGGCGCCGTTTCCAGAGCAGGAGCTCCTTTCCACAGCGTGCCCGAGATGTATTTCTCCAAGTCGTCTCAGAGCTGTCCGGCTGGTCCGTGCCTGCAGCACCGGGCCCGGCGCTCATCCACACGGTCCTGTTTTCCTGCCTCTTCGCTGCTCTCTGCATGGAGATTTTATAATATTCTCTTACTATATGTATTTTGTATTTCTGCTGATTGTGTAGTTGCATCCTTTTTTCATTCTTCATGTTGTTTCTTCCTTATCTTTTTTGTCCTTCAACCATCTTTCCAGAGGGTTGTCAACCTCCTCTGAATTTTTGAAAGACTAAACTTCTCCGCTTTCTTGTCTGTTTTCTATCTCACGTGGGGTGTTTAGCACGTGCCTTTTTTTTTGTTTGTTTTTCATTTTTACTAATAGATATTAGGCGTTCTAATTTTCGTCTGCGTTTTAGCTCTCTAACCCACTGTGATGTGTTGTGTTTTCATCGTTATTTTCAAGACATTCAGAAGTTTGTTTTATATTTCTTTATTGACTTGAGAGTTATTAGAGGTTTTTAAATTTCCAGGTGAAAGATCTTTTTGGTTTTTTATTTGTCATTCATTTCTAGTTTTATCGTATTAAGGTAACTTCACAAATGAGACTGAGACAGAGTCAGAGAGGTGAGGTGACTCACCCGAGGACACACATTTAGTGAGGGGCAGGGCGTGCCTGGAAACCTCAAAGTCCATTTCCTCTCACTGCCCTGCCCTGCCCTTCGTGTTCAGAGGTAGATACGCTATTTAATCATTGCAGGCGCAATTCCAGCAGGTGTCATTATGAGACAGACTCAACTGATAAAACTGTAATAGAATATTAAAATTTAATTTCTGTGGGTGAGAAATTAAAATATTGTTAGAAGTAATAATTTTTTTTTTCTTGCAATGAACTCAAATTATTCTCTGTCTGCGTTCCCTCCAAAGCAGAGCCTAGAAAGGCTTGCTGAAGACAGTTGACTTGGGAGCGTAAGCCCAGGCCGCAGAAGTGAGGGTCAGGATGGCAGCTTAGAAGCACGTATCAGCACGTGTTATCGAGGTGTCCAGGTGGCTCCATTTGGTGGGATCCCCCTGATGGGCTTTATAAAACTAATCTCAGAACTGTCCTCCTGGGGAAAGACAGGGGAAGACTGTATCTACCAGCTCCTGTCCACGGTTGGTCAAGGGTAGAGCCTGGACTCTACTTCCCTACGCCTCTGGGCAGGCAGGAGAGGACGCTGATGGGCTGGTGTCCCTGCATGGCTTGAGACAAGCGTCCCCCACTCCCACCACCACTGGGTAAAGCTGGTAGAATCTGCTCAGAACTGACTGGAATGAGAAGGGAGATGGAGAAGATCTGGAGTCCACGAGTGTCTAATACAAGTAACTTAAAAATGTATTTTGATGCAAATTTTCAAGCCCAATGAAAATTGCAAATCCCTGTTTTGAAAAGGAAAGACTCATTATCAGAATGGTATGCGGAGCTTAGGAAGTTCATCACGGCGAAGAATATATCACATTCAACTAAGTTTTCTCTGTCCTTGTAGCCATTTACCTCTGTGTGCGTATATCGGGGTGAGACGTTCCGGCCACCAGCAAAGGCCCGATTATAAATGGAGAAAGGATAAAATGGAAGAATTAAAAAATCTCTTGGCAGTGAGCTCATCTTGAAACATAGGAGCTAAATGATCACTGTTTCTATAAACATGCTTCCTTCCTTCTCACGATACGTAGAGACCTTCAAAAAAAAAGATACCACATAAACAGAGCACATAGTGACATTTATAGACATACGAAATAGAATCTCTGGCTCTATAAGTTTATCCTAAGTCCATGGTTATTCTAACTTTCAGATTTTAGGTTAATGTTTAAAAATCTACACATATCTCTATGGCATTTATGACTCATGTGTATGGTTAAGGCAGCCAGTGAAATAAAAAAATGTCCGGCAAATGGCTTAATTCACACTCCAGTGACACACATTTTCCAGTCTCCTCTCAGAGACTTGAGGCAATCTGCCTAATTCTCCCCAAGAAACGAATGTCCATAACAAAATGGCAAATGTTATTTTTTTCCCTGACATAAATATCCTACCCTGCCATGGCGCTGTGTTGAAATCTTAAGGTACCGTATTAATGCAAGTGCTGTTATTATCAGCAAGTGGCCCAGCCGAGAGCAAAGGCAGAGGGCAGAGCCAGGGAGTGACTGCTGTGCACATCTCTTGGGGACACCATCCCAAGGCCCAGGAGTGTCGGCTGCCACTGGGATAAGGGCAGAATCGTTCTCCAACTTGGTTTAAACTGGAATGATCTATGTTCTAACAGGCTGCAAAACAGATGCTTAAATGCATGAATATATTTGGGCTTTTAAAGGCAATACATTTTAAAGAATACGTTTAAAGGCAGGTGAAAGCTCTTTTCTCCCTCCCGGGTCTCCCTGTGGACAATTACCGAAGACCTATTGAAAACCTAACTGAGGGGACAAGTGCTGTGGTGGTTCAAGAGCGTGCTTCCACGTGGAAACTGAGCAGGTAAACAGGATGCTCGTAGGGAAGATGCAAGTCTCTGGCGGCACGTGACAGGCAGTGGATGAACTTCTCAAATCTAGGAGGAGGAAAAAGCCTGTGGGCACCTCCCACCCCCCAGTCCTACCACGAGCCACCCATTCCCTTCACCCAGAGGTGGTGGAAACAGCACAAACAACCTCAAAATGCCCTGCCACGGCAAGGGACCGTCCTCGACCTGAAAGGACAACAGTGCCTCTTGTAGTCTCTGAGGACACTGACTCCTTGACTCATATGTGTCATGGTTAATATGAATAACACTTTCCTGGATGAACTCAGATATACTAAATGGCCCAGCGAGGAGCAGCAATTTTCATTTACTGAAAACTATTACCGACCATAAAACTCTTTACCCGTGACGCTCACTAATTACCGATGACCCAGTCCTGGTGACCGTGTCCTTCCTGGCCCCCGCTGCCGGGGCAGGCGCGCTGGCACGTCCTCCTGCACGTCACCAGACCTGTGCTTTTGCTCTGCGTTAATGGGCGCTGCTGCTGTTGGGATCAATGCGTGCGGTCGTGTGCAAAGTCTTGGCCGTGAGCTGTGCACGTGTGACTCTGCCACGAGCCGGGCCCCCAGGGCTCTTCCCCAGACCTGTCATGCAGACACAACGCGTTTTCTTCTGTGCCGCACTTGGGGGACATACACAAATGATCGTGTCATCGTGTGCATGAAAGCATCCTCACGTCTGTCCTCGTATGCACGTGGGCTGGGGAACCCTAACTGGGGAACCCTGTACCCGGACGGCCTTGTGCCCCTGACCGAAGTCCTGCAGCCACCGAGGTCGAGGTTAGGACGGACCACGGCCACCAGCTTCACCTGCCGCCCTCCGTCCGCCACGCGTCACTACCCGGCCCTCTGGACGGGCCACGATTTCAAACCGTTCCCCTCGTGGAACACCGGGCCACGCTCGTCCCACTCACGGTCGCAGCGGGGACCTGCGTCCTGTTTCACACGCACAGACCGTGGCAGCCGCCGGGCGCCCTCCAGCGCTGGCTGCCAGCCCCGCAATCCTCCTGTATTCCCCTCCGGTCCTCCGTCCTTCCCCCTCTCCACGTCCAACCTCTCCGGCCGCGCCCTGAGCCCACAGTGCCCCTTTCTGGGGACAGGGACATGGAAGTGAGGGTGCGAGCTGCCTTTGACCAGGCAGATGATGACAATCCCCTGGAGAGGGGACAGAGCAACTTGCAGAAGAAGCCGGTTGCAGGTTGACTTCAGGGAACAGAGCTGCCCACCTCATGCATACTTGGGCTTTTATATGACAGAGAAATAAACTTTCCATTTTGCATAAGTCACTGTTAGCTACGTGAAAGCAGCCCAGTCAATTTCTTAATTGAGATATTGTCTGGTGGGAATGTAAATTAGTACCAGCCATTATGGAAAACAGTATGGAGCTTCCTCAAAAAATTAAAAATAGAAAGACCGTATGCTCCAGCACTCCCATTACTGGGTATGTATCCGAAGGAAATGAAGTGAGCATGCCAAAGAGATATCAGCACGGCCGTGTGGATTGGAGCATGACTCACAATAGCCAAGCCCTGGAATCAGCCTAAGTGTTCACTGATGGATAAATGGATAAAGAAGTGTGGCGTGCTTGTGGTCCGAATGCTGGCTGGAAGAGCCGATGTTGCCGTCTGAGTGCAAAGGCAGGAAAAAGCGATGTCTCAGCTCAAGGCGGTCAGGTCCCCAGCTGATCAGAGGGGGCCCACCCATATTAGGGAGGGCAACCTGCTTTACTCAGTCTACTGGCAAATGTTAATGACATCCAAAAACACCCTCACAGACACACCCAGAATAAGGTTTAACCAAATACCTGGGCACCCAACAGCCCAGGCAAGTTGAAACATAAAATTAAACATCACAGCCTCCTATGAAACTAGTGCCTCTTGGGGCAGGTGCACATGATAAGACCAGTGACACCCAATGGTGTGAGGCAGGGCCTTAGGTGCTGAGGGTCACAGCCGTGCAGATGAAGAGCCTTCTCTACCTCTCTAGCCCTCTCCAAGCTGGTGGCTTTCTGAGTCACCCGGTAAATTGGCCACAGTGCATCATCCAAGGGTGGCATACGTGGCCTCCAACACCCAGAGACCTCCCAAACACATGCCTCTTTCTGGTAAGTGACCCAAAGTGCAGCATCTGTCCCTTCACTTTGGAGGGGAAGTCCCTGCCTGCCCAAGACCTCTGGACTCCCAGAAATTTCAGAGAAGTGGAGAAGCTTCTACCTTCATGGGAGTTAATCCTCCAGCATCAGACACTCACATTTCTCACCACGTTATCTGTGAAAACTGCTACCTCCTACTGTCTACACTGGGAAATTTGGGGTTACCATTTTTCACTCTCCAAACCCCACATCATCAATGGGTTGAAGATCAGCACCTTGTAACACAGCATACGAGGACCGCATTGCCACGCACGCTTATCAGAAGAGAAAAAATGGAAAACGCATGGGGAACAGGAAGTAAAACCAGCTTAGTTATTTTACAGGCACAGATTTAAGATCGACATGTTTCATGTTTACGGGTCTTTGAGAAGCCCACTGTTTCGCCCCGTTGACTTTAGTTAATGAGGGTAATGAACTTGGAAACTGAAAAGAATTACTGCCTGGGTAGCTCTTTCAGGTTCCCCGAGTTTCTTTTCATGTGGTCTGTTTCCTGGTGGCAATAACATTTGTTTACCTTGAAAATGAGAGAAGACACTTTTATGGTGTATGGTCTCCATGGTGCGTCCAAGCCTTGCTCAGGAAGCTCTGCACACCCCCTTCCTGCGAGGAGCTGGGACCGCGGGGAAAGCGGCTGGCTCCACACAGAAGCGATACTCAGAGAAAAGGAAAAGGCCCCGATTTATTCCCGTCGCTCTTATTCTCTGGAACGCTCGTTTAATCAGAATGCAAAGGGGAAGAGCCCCAGGAGAGAAGTGCTCCTGCTGCGTTTAATATTTTGTCTGGGTTTTGAGGTTAGGAGTTTGGGAACATTAACTCCTGTTGTGCTATTCCTGCAGCTCGTACACCTGCGTTTTTCAATTTCTAATTTTTAAGCTATGAATTTATAAATATTTCTCCCTTCTTGAAATAGTCAAGTTTTTATGATCATATGTGAAACATTTTTCAATCTTTTTAATGAGACTATTCACATCATGAAAAACAAACAAAAGAAGTTCCCAAAGGAGAATGAGAAAGAAAATTACAAATACTGGCTCCATCTTGAACGCTACTGTGCTAACATCACAAAACTATCAATTAGTTCCCTTCCCAAGAGAAACGTAAATGTCAGCCACAGTGTCCTCAGTCGTCATTTGCCTGTGGCAAGTGGTGGCTGTCATGCCTGGTTCAAATTTTACAAAAAGATTATCACGGGAACAGTTGTAAGATGTTAATTTTCGTGATGGATATCTTTTTAGAGATTGCAATAAAAACCAATAAATCTGTTAAGTTTTCTTCTTAAATCTTTCAAAAAAGGCTTGTGCTGGTGGAAATCAAGCTCCTTTAGAAGTCCGAGAGACTCCGGTTTCTAAAATAGTTTACAGCTTGGATGACAGATAGTTTCTGAGGAAAACATCACGGAGTATCCAATGGATGAAAATGTTAAGCAGAAGCTAGCAGCAGATAAGAGGGACATGCCACCTCTTTTTTCAGAATAAAGTGGAAAATCCTTTCCTTCTAACTAGAAATTTTGGCATATAGACCCTCCCCATTTTTGTGGCAACACACTATAACTCTTTTCATTTGGGGCCCTTTTCTCATACTGGGAAAAAAATGAAGACCAGAAAGGACATTTTTAAAAACTCTTTTCTCTGATTGGTTGGGGCAATTTGAGAATATTCTTCCTAAAGAAGAAAAACTGCTGGCAGGTTAGGAAAGCTGCATACAAAGGCGAAAGCTGCTGATTGCAACGGAACCCCCCAAAACCATCCCCAGGACGTAAAACAGAAACACTCCGATCAAGACTCGTAGTGGGAGAAACAGATAGAAACTGAGGGTGAACGTGGAGACACTGCACTATAAATTTACCTTAAAATCTATTGAAATACTTTTTTAAAAGTGTTTACTATGAAAACTTTCAAAGGTATGAAACGATCCTCCATGTACCCATCTCAGCTGCATCAACACCCAGCCCAGCCCCCCATCGTTGCTGTGGAGCAGACCCGAAATCTTATTTCATCAGTACATTTTCAGTACTGTCTCTAAAAGATAAAGACTCTTAAAAAAAACCCAAACACATTACAGCACCGAAAAATTAACAGGAATTCCCTGTATCACCAGGGCTCAAATTTTTCCATGTGTCCATTTGAAGCAGGATTTTCAAATAAGGTCTCTACCTTGCAGTGGGTCTCTTAGAAATGAGCGAGTTTGGGGAGGGTGCATGGAGAGTGGGGTTGCTTGTATAAAAACACTATCCAAAAGCATTGCAGGGGCCTGATTTTCTGAATGGTTTCTTGGGTGAATGGGTCAGAGGTGCAATGGCTCTTGGGCTTGGAGGTGGCAGAGAAGGTGGCTTTGGCAGAGTTGCCCAGGGCTGGAGCATTGTCAGTACTCACTACTGGCGGCCACTTCTTGGGCAAGGGCAGAGATGAGGCCCCTCCTTCCAGGAACAGGAATCAGACACACCAGCACAGACCCAGCACCCTGTGGCCTGTCACCTTGCATGGCACCTGCCTATCTTGTTCCCCAGGGGCACCACCTCATGGGTATGATGGAAAGCTCAGCCAGGACAGTGGAGCCGTGTGGGACAGTGGAGCCCTTGGCCTCTGGGCCAACATGGCCATTGTCATCCAAAGGCCACAGATGTCTTGAACCTGGCTTGCTGGCCAGCCTGGTCTCCTTCCTAGGTATAATATTCAGAGCCTCATCCTTGAGGGACAGCCAGGAAGCTGCAATGACCTCGGATTCCTGAGTGAGCAGAAGAGACCATCTCCTCCACGGCCTCGGTCTCCGCACTCGTGGCTGGGCCTGGTGACTTGGCCTCCAACTCCATGTCCCCTGCACCGCCTGTCCCCCTTCCCACCCCAGGGATGCTGGCTCCTGCTGGAGCACCAGCCTCACCTCCCCACTTGGTACTTTCTTGGAAAAGAAGCTGAATGCACTTTTCCAAGTTGTATTTAGCTGTGGTTGGATTTGAAATTCCAAGTCCAGTTACTTTGCTGTAACTTGTGATCTTGTCTGGTGGTGAAGAGTGTAGTCTTCAGGCCAGAGAGGAACTCCCAGAACCCCCACCTTGTGTCACCCTGGGAAAGCCACTTAGCCTCTCAGGGCCTCAGCGTCCTCATCCCTGGTAGGGATTTGGGGAAGGTGGAATGTGTTCGTGCATGTGAAGTACCTGTCCTAACAGGACAGGAGGGCCTGCTGCTGTGACATGCGGGGCCTGCCTCTGCCCTGACACCTTCTGCTCTTCTGGAAGACCTGCTACGATCAAATCTTTCCTCTGAACTTGATCATCCTCCCCTGATCCTGTCTCAGCCTCTGGCCTTTCTCAGCTGTCAACACTCAAAAATCTCAGTTCTCTTCAATTCTCTTTTCCTCTTTGCGTTGTCTGTTATGACAGCCTTTAACTGATGTCTTTGCCTTCAGGCTTTTTCTCAAGAAGCCCATCCTCAGAGGGATCGTTCCCTCTCTCCTTGAGACCACCTGACCTCAGCCAGCACCCTTGCCCCTGTCGACACCACTCACCCCACCTTCTCTATCTGAAAGCGTGTTGTGTTGTGACTCCGTGACAGCACCTGCCAGGGGCTGGGGGTCCGGCACCAGGCAGTTCAGGGAGGTCAAGGAAGAGAGTTCAAGGAACTTATGCTCCAGTGGGGGTAGGATATGGGTGGTTGGGGGAGGGGGTTGACAATAAACATATACATACATGAACAAGATCATTTCAAAGAGCAATA
The DNA here is from genome assembly GCF_027409185.1 of Cynocephalus volans. Taxonomy (NCBI): domain Eukaryota; kingdom Metazoa; phylum Chordata; class Mammalia; order Dermoptera; family Cynocephalidae; genus Cynocephalus; species Cynocephalus volans. Next base: position 6,349,086 of record NC_084467.1, on the reverse strand, counting down.
AGACACCTGCCTCAGTACTGGACAGACCATCTGGGCGGCAAATCAACAGAGGAACAGTTAATCTATCAGATGGAGAGAACAAATGGATGGTTATTAGAGGAGAGGGGGGAAGGAAAAGGGGAGAGATTGGATAAGGGACATAAAGAATAAGTGTGATTTGTAACAATGAACATGCTAATAAAAATAAATTTAAAAAACACAAGAAGCAATAAGTGCTGCAAAACAAAAAACAGGATGAGTGACACAGAGTGATGGGGGTCTGTAGAGAGACCATTTTCAGAAATATCTGCATTTCTGCACATCTTACAAACAAGGGCACTGATGGCGTTTGCTCTGGATTCTTTTCCCAAGGTGTTTGTTTAGTCAACAGCCTTGGAAGATAGAGATAGTGTCTCCCTCTGGAGCACAGAGCAGAGTTGCTCACTCTCCAGTGTGATAAAGATAATGTCTCCTCCTGGGGCAGATGTCAGGCATGCTGGCTTGCAGCTCGTTATAAAAGATTTGGGTTCCCTAAACTCAAGGTTCTTCAGCTGTGACACAAAACCACTGAGTGTGCATTAGGCACCTGGATTGCTCTGTGCCACCCACGTGGGACTTGGGAGCGAGAGGAACTATGAGACACGAAGCTCATGATGCCTGCTGTGCTGTGAGTAATAGAGTCCTTTGTCTCTGGCCTGGGAGTCTCCTGCCTTCTGCCACTTGTTAGCTTACAAGTAGGGTAAGATATTAGACCCTTCGCAATTCTAGCCTGGAGCCTGGTTAGTGAGGGGAATTCATTTATCATTCAATGTACAATTATTGTGCTCTTACTGTGTGCCAGGCACTGTTTTAAGATACACAACGTAGAATAAAACACACAAATATCCCTGGCCTCAAGAAGCTAACACTTTATTGCAAAGGAAAACAAACAATAAACCAGCTACCTAAATAATATTATTACATATAGATATAAAATCTAATATAATGTAGCATAATAGAATATGTGATACATGAGATGGAAAGAATAAAGCAAGGAGAGGGTTGGGGAGAGCTGCGGGAGAGGAGAAGGTTCACAATTTTAAATGGAAATGAAGGCAGATGTGGCCCTGATTTTGTACAGTGTTGTTGGCTCAGGGAGGGAGTTTAGATGTTATTCTAAGTGTAAGGGGAAACCATAGACGGGTCTAAGCAGGGGAATGATGACATCTGACTTATTTTTTAGAGATCACCTTGGCTGTGACAGGTGCAGGGGATGGATTGCAGTGGAGAAATCGAGGCAGCAGAAGTGCCTTAGGAAGCTTTGTGGCCTCCCAGAAGAGACATGCTGGATGAGGATAGTGGGATAGAGATGCAGAGAAATGCCATATTTTGAGGAGGGGAAAGGAAGTGCTGAGGTTTGAATGTGTCCCCCCAATGTTTATGTGTTGGAAACAGTCCCTAATGCAACAATGTTAGGAAGTGGGACCTGATAAGAGGAGATTAGGTCCTGAGGATTCTGCCCTCATGAGTGGGTTAATGTCATCTTCCTGGGAGTGGGTTAGTTACTGCAAGAGGGGGTTCCTTCCAAAAGCAAGGCCCCCTCTTGCTCTCTTGCTGGTGCTCTCTACCATGGGATGACACAGTAAGATGGCCCTCGCCAGATGCCGGTGTCTTGACATTGGACTTCCCAGTCTCCAGAACTGTGAGAAATCAATTTCTCTTCTTTATTAATTACCTGGTCTGTGGTATTCTGTTACAGCAGCACAAAATAGACTAGGACAGGAAGGGAGATGGAAATATCTTGGAAATGGAACCGATGGGGCTTTGGATGGATTGGATGTGGAGCGTGAGGAAGAGAGGAGAATCAGGGGTAAGATCTGGACTTTGCATGGGAACCGTGGCGTGAGCACTGGCCCCACTTCCTGAAGGGGCAAGGTGGGGGTGGGACAAATCTATACTGAGCCTGACCATGTCGTTCTTAATGCAGAGATTTCAATGGATAAATTAGAGTCCATAATCACAAATAAGAGCCTTGTTTCATTACGATCTGGCTGGATGTGGAAACTTCCTTTTCCCTGCTCAACTCCATTCATGCTTCTCGGCAGCTATTCAGTTCTCATGTACACGAGCGCATGTACCTGTGTGTGTATGTGTGGAAGGAATGCTCACAATATTTGATCATGTCATTGTAATCAAAATAAATCACAATATAAAACTTTATTGTACATCAATTTTATAGATGATGTAAATATTCTATAACATATGTAAAAATCGAAAATATGCCTTTTCATTGTCTAAATAAATTAGGTGTTTTTATAAAATTGATTACAAAGTGCTACATTGTAGCATAAATCATTCATCAAATCAGTCTACTAAACCATTTGTTCATCTTTAGAAACTGTAGGCCCAATTTTTGTTTGTCGGGCACGGGTATCACTAGCTACATAACCCCACTGGCAGGTCTCAGCTGTGCTTTGACATAGGGAATGACATTGTCAAGAAAAACTGTGAGAAACTTTGAAATGAACAAAAAAAGAGTTACTGGGTGTCTCCACTTCTTCTGACTTATATGCATCTTTGCTTTGAGCTATTTCACAACTCTGTCAGTTGCAGAGATAGATCCTAATGCAATTGGCCCTTGTCCATAGAAATGAAAAGGATATTGTCCAGTGGAGACGCAACTGACTATTGCCCTGGCAATATTGACCTGTTTTGCACCCATTTGCAAATTTATTTCAGCATTCCTGATTCTCTTTACTTATGGGTTTCTCTGAATTCTTCTCTGAGCTGATTGTAATATTGTGTTGGCTCCATCGGTTAATGAGTTAAATAAACTCTTTGTTGTGTTCACTCAATATTTGTATAAGTTATGATGATTTTATCATTTAAATTAATATAATTTTATTATTTAAATTATCATTTAAATTTAAATTAATGATTTTGTCATTTAAATTAATATCATTTTAAATATCATTTGATATTAAAATTATTTTTAAAATTAAACTATTTTTTAATATCAAATTCTTCCAAGGATTGCTCCACTAAATGGATAGTTATTAGGTTATATCTACAGTCTCTATAATTGGAGATTTTCTCTTAATATCAATGATACTGGTCAAAATGCCAAATTCTCTCCCTGCACCAGCCACCTGCCAAAAAAAAAAAAAAGATGCCGAATTCTCTTTCAATTTCTACTGAACTAAAAGCAATTACATTACAAAAGTTCTGGTTATTTTTATACTTTCTGAGATTAAAAAAATTCAACATCTCTATTATCAATTAAGTCATAAAAATTATTGAGATGTCATAATTAATTAATTGGCTTAATTTTATTAATTTTTGCTTCATCTTTAATCCACAAGCTCTGTAAACCTCATCTGGCCAAATTTCAGGATTCAATAAACTGGAATAACTTAGAAGTTTTTAATGTTTCACATTTTGTCCTTAAATAACAAATTCACTTTTATACAATTTATTAAACAATCTAGTAGTTTTAATCTTGAAATGATAAGGTTTTTTCAAATTGTTATGTATCATTTTCTTGTTCCTAAAATATCTTTCTTTTCTCTTTTGTAGATTTGTTTATTTTAGCTTTATAACTTTAACAGCTGAAGCATCTCTTTCTTATAAAGCAAAGTACTGAGGTCTCTCTTACAATCTCATTTATTAAAGTCAAATACCAAAAGAGGTTTTTATTTTCCAAGTGTTTACTTTTATTTCTCAATTATTCAGATTAACATTCAAGTCCTGCTTCGATTTCTAATCGTTTTTGCAGCTCTAGTAGGTCCAGATATTTCTCCAATTTTCATTATTTTAATTCTCACCTTTTCAGATATATTATTTAATTCTCTTTGATTGTCACTTGATATCTGGCAGGAAATATTTAAAGTGCTGTACTTGGTGAGGATCTTCCACTATATTGATCCCAAATAACTGAAAAACTTGTGACTATTAAACCAGAGTTTCTTCATGTGTTTCCTCTTAAATGTATTGTAGAAGATTCCCAGTCATTTACATTCCACTGGATGCATTTGAAAGAGCACGGGAAGAGGCGTATTTAAAAAGGTCTGTGTGTGCGTGTGCGTGTGTGTGTGTGTGTGTGTGTGTGTGTGTGTGTGTGTGTGTGTGTGTGTCTCCTAGAAATGACTCTGTGTCTGTGTGTGTCTCCTAGAAATGACCTCTTCAACTTTTTAAACTTAAGATGCAGTAGTTTAGAAGTCAACTTAAAAATGGGTGAGGTAACATAGTTTTAAAAAATTCTGTTAGGGAGTATATGAGCAAAAACCTGGAAAGCCCATGGCTCTATATGATTCCACCTAAAGATACTTTACAACTTGTTTATCTTTTCACCTGTTGATGGACATTCCCATCCCGGCCAGTTTTTCACTATCACAAACACATTGCAGTGAACACCCGTGTGTGTGTCCACACGCTCAGGAGCGAGGGCTTCTCGAGGTTCACTCGTAAGTGGAATTGCAGGGTTGAAAGAAGTGTGTGTTCACTTTGCTAGATGCTGTTGACTTCTCTCCAAAGTGGCTGCCCCGATTTGTAATCGGAGTCCCACCTACGGGGCCTGCGGGCTCCGGATTCTCCACAGCCTTGCCTGTCCTCAGCGGCGTCCAGTAGGCCTGGATGGTGTTTCATCGTCCATTTCGCTCTGATTACCAGGCAGTGTGTGTGGCCAAGTAAACAAGCGGGACGTGAACTGTGTTCTCAGAGCTCACACCTGAGCGAAAGGAGGCAAGTTCCAGGGAAGGAACTGGGACACCAATCTGTGTTTGGTTCACTATAATTCAGCCTCTCGCAATCCAAGGGTCCTCCCCAGGGGAGATGCATGTGGTGGGAGTTTTCTGGAAGCCAGCCCCCCTCCCTGTTTTCTGGAAAAGCCTAGACTCACTGGGAAGATAGAGCTGGCTGTCCCTCACTGGGGAGTCCCTGTGACAGATGAATGGACAGAGATCACGCTTCCATATGGACAGCAAACCTGTGCCCCACTCCTGGAGCACTTGGGCACCAGGATTTCCGTCTAGGCCAAGATTCCAGCATTCAGGACATGTCCTCAAGTGTGGGCTTGGGGAAGGGCATTGGGAGCTACCCAGAGTGGCCTCAGACGGAGGGACTGCCTCCGATGTTTCTCTCTGGCTAGGGCACTGGCCTGGGACAGAGAGAGTGCCGGGAGCCCCAAGAATAAAAGACATTCCCTTCCCACTCGCCTGGCAGGGTCAAGGCTTGGAGTCAAATTTGACTGAAAAGAAACAGCGAAATGGATGTGTCCGTGCACGTGCACGTGTGGGTGCGACTCACACCCTGAACAGGCAATCTCCAAACCTCCGTGCACTGTCAAATGTGTGCCCTGTGGAGAACGGCATGGCCGAGCACCACGGTGGGCCCTCCACTCAGCCCCCAAGACAGGGAAGACTGAAGCAGGAAGCCTCCCCTGAAGGGCGAGGGGGAATTAGCCGGGAGTGTCCAGCTAAGGAAACCGGCTTCACCTTTGGAGTAATAAACGGGGCGATGTCAAAGGTTGTTTGCTTTCTTTTAAGGAACGCAACATGAGCAGATTTGCATAGAGTATCGTGGCTACAGTGCAGACAATGGATTGGTGGCAGGAGACTGGCATGAGCCTGGGAGACCCCTCCGGAGACTTAGCAATGACCCAGATGACAAATGATGGCGGCCTGGGCAATGGCCGTGGCAATGAGGATGGGGGACATATGCAAGCTGATTAGGAACAGAACCGCTGGAGCCTGACGCTGCCCTGGCGGGGAGGTGGGAGGGGACTCAAGGGATAGGTGGGAGGTGGTGCCAGTTACACTTTAGAGAATGCGGGGACAAGCCCGTATGGGTGGGAAGAGGAGAGTGCTGTTGGGGCGTGTTAAATGCAGGGGACTTTGACCACAGAGACACAACAGGAAGTGGGGGACCCAGTCTGCAGCTCCTGAGTGGAACCAGGCACTGACAATGCAATTTGGGGGCTACCAGGCTGTGTGGATGACGACACTACCTGGGGGACAGTGAGTAGAGAGGGGACCTGGGAGAGACATGGTTGTTTATGTGGTTTTAAAACATAATAAAGTTTTATGTGTGAACTGGCTGCCTCTACCTCTTTATTGCCAGCCCACACACTATATTTATATTTATAATCACTTCCCCTAGCCTTATCTCACAGAGCATTTCATATGAAAGTGGCTACCACGTAAGCCAGTGCCTTTTCCTGCAGTCACCAGCATCATTACAGGTCTTAGAAAAAGGGTCACGAGCTCCAACGGCCATGCGCCCCGCTGTCGTGAATTTCCGGCTAGCATCGTTTGATCAACAAGACTCTAAGCTCATGGTTAGCTTACAAAGTTCCTAATTAAATGGGAATGGGAAAATGCATTTATTACTTATTTATAAGCAAACAGCCTTTGATAATAAAGCTGGGCACCTTTGTGACATGCACTGGCACGATCTTTTTAAACCTAGGCTTGCAAGGTACGGCTGTGAAGCAATGGGATTGACTTTTACAAACACACCAGAACTTATATATTCAAACAAGGTTCTCCTCTTCAAGGCAGGAGGACTAGCCAAACTATTATGTTCATTGACAGGACATAATTGAGACTCCTTTTGGGGACAGGATGCTCTTGAGAAGGAGGAAGGGGGTGGAATTTTGGCATCAGCCAAGTCGGTTGGAGCCAAATTGATGCCTAAGACAAAAGACAGAGTGAAATAACCTCAGATCATCAAACTCGTGACGTCCCCAGCCCCACCTGAACATGACAGTTGTCACCACCCACCAACCCTAAAACTGACTTCATTAGAATGTTTATTTATAGTTCAGACATACTGTGTTTCCTCTCCTTTCAGCACAACCACACCCAATTCACCCTAGTCCTGTCAGTTTTTTCTTTAACAAATAGTCCAGAACATTCCACTGCCTCCCTCTCACTGCACAGCCTGGAGCAGGTGCCACCACCTCCCACCGGCGAGATTCCTGGTCGCCCTCCACGTCCGGCAGCAGAACCACCTTCTCACAAGCCGGGTGCTGGGCACCCACCACCAGCTCCCCTCGCCGTGACAGCATCCAGGCAGGTTCCCTGACTTGCCCAGCCTTGCCTGGTCTGGGCTCCAGTGGGCAGGTGGTGCTGGACCCTGTGAGCTTTCTTTTGGTTCCTTGATCTTGCTAAGGTGTTGCCTCCCCAAAGCCACTGCAAATGCTGCTCCTGTGGCCTGAGCCCCTCTTGCCCCCTTCTTTATGTGTCTGGCTCCTACACATCGGTGTTAGTTTCTTATGGCTGCCATAACAAAGTACCGTGAACTGGGGGCTTAAAACAACAGAGATCTATTGTCTCATAGTTCTGGAGGCCAGAAGTCCAGAATCAAGGTGTCGGCAGGGCCACCCTCCCTCTGAAACCTGCAGGGGACGTTCCTTTCCTGCCTCTTCCAGCTTCTGGTGTTGCTGGCAGTCCTTGGCATCGCTTGGCTTACAGATGCTCTGCTCCAGACTCCTCCACCTTCACGTGGCCTTTCCTCTGTGCACGTCTCTCTCTTCTAAGCACGTCTCTCTCTTCTAAGTCATATTGGGTTGAGGGCCCGACTACTCCAGTATGACCTCATCTTAACTAAGTACACCAGCAACGCTCCTATTTCCAAGTAACGTCCCATTTACAGGTACTGGGGGTTAGGACTTCAACATATCTTTTGGGGGGATGCAGTTCAGCTCCTAACAGCATCCTTTAGGTCTCAGAATAAGCACCCCTTCCTCCAAAGTGCTTAAGCTACCCAGGGCGAGGGGTCAGCCTTCGGCTCAGCTCTAGCTGCTTTCCCACGGCTGCTTCTCTGTGTGTTCAGCCGGCCCATCTCTGTGTGTGTCTCTACCCTGAACGTACGCTTGTGAGCACTGGATCTACGCACCTGCTGCTCCTCCACAGCCTGGCAAAGGACAGGCACAGAGGAGATGCTCTCTCTATATATAAACATTTTTTTTTCTTTTTTTTTTTCATTTTATAGTTACACAATGTAAGCATTTTTTGTGGCCCTTTACCAATTTCTCCCTAATCCCCTCTCCCCCTTTCCTACCTCTGGTGGCCTCAGTTCTCTTCACTCCTTTTGAAAGTTCAATGAATCATTGTGATTGTTGTATCTTTGTTTGTTTCAGCTCCCACTTATGAGGGAGGACATGCGGTATGTCTCTTTGTGTCTGGTTTATTTCATTTAACATAATTTTCTCTAAGTTCATCCATGTTGCTGTGAATGGCAGAATTTCATTCTTTTTTACGGCAGAGTAATATTCCATGGTGTAGATATACCACATTTTTCTTATCCAGTCATCTATCAATGGACATTTAGGTTGGTTCTAGCTCTTACCTAATGTAAACAGAGCTGCAATAAACATGGGAGTGCAGGTATCCCTCCCACGTGATGGTTTCCATTCCTTTGGGTACATACCCAGCAATGGGATTGCTGGGTCTTATGGCAGCTCTATCTGTAGTTGTTTGAGGAACCTCCATACTGTTTGATGGAGTTTGGATGTGTTGTCCCCTCCAAAACTCATGTGGAAATTTGATCTCCAATGTGGCAGTGTTGCAAACTGATTGAGTCATGGGGGTGGATCCCTCATGAAGGGATTAATGCTCTCCCTGGGGGAGGGGGGATTAATGAGTGAGTTCTCGCTCTATTAGATCCTGCAAGACCTGATTGCTTAAAAAGACCCTGGCACCTCCCCTCTCTCTCTCTCTTGCTTCCTCTCACCATGTGATCTGCTTGTACCCGCCAGCTGCCTGCCACTTTCCGCCATGAGTAGAAACAGCCTGAGGCCCGTGCCAGATGCAGCTGTCCCAGAATCGTAAGCCAAATAAACCTCTTTTCTTTATAAATTACCCAGTCTCAGGTATCCTGTTATAGCAGCACAAAACGGACTAAAACACTGTTTTCCCTGATGGCTGCACCAATTTACAGTCCCACCAACAGTGTAGGATGGTTCCCCTTTCTCTGCATCCTCACCAGCATTTGCTATTCTGTCTTTTTGATTCTGGCCAGTCTAACTGGTATGAAATAATATCTCAGTGTGGTCTTGATTTGCATTTCCCTGATGCTGAGTGATGTTGAGCATTTTTTCATGTGTCTGTTGGCCATTTGTATATCTTCCTTTGAGAAATGCCTATTCAGCTCCTTTGCCCATTTTTTAATCAGCTTTACTTGTTCTTTTCTTTAACCACTGTTTGAGTTCCTTGTATATCATGGATATTAATCCCTTGATGGATGCATAGTTTGCAAATATTTTCTCCCATTCTGTAGGTTGTTTTTTTGCTCTGTTAACTGTTTCTTTTGTTGTGCAGAAGTGTTTTAGTTTGATATAATCCCATTTGTTTATTTTTTTCTTTTGTTCCCTATGCTTTTGGGGTCTTGTTCACAAAGTCTTTGCCCAGTCCTACTCCCTGAAGTGTTTCCTCTATGTTTTCTCTTAATAGTTTTATAGTTTTGGGTCTTGTAGATAAGTCTTTAATCCATTTTGAGTTGATTTTGGTATATAGCAAGAGGTACAGGTCTAGTTTCATCCTTCTACACATGTATGTCTAGTTTTCTCAGTGCCAGCTATTGAAGAGGCAGTCTTTTCCCCAATGTATACTCCTGTTGCCCTTGTCAAATACCAGTTGGCTATAAGTATACGGGTTGATTTCTGGGTTCTCTGTTCTGTTGCATTAGTCCAAATGTCTGTTTTTATGCCAGTACCATGCTGTTTGGGTTGCTATAGCTTTGTAATATAATATGAAGTCAGGTATTGTAATGCCTCCAGTTTTATTTTTTTTTTGCTCAGGATTGCTTTGGCTATTCAGAGTCTTCTGTTGTTCCAGATGAATGTTAGGATTGTTTTTTCTATTTCTGTGAAGAATGTCATTGGTATTTTGTTGGGGATTGCATTGAATCTGTAGATCACTTTGTTAGTATGGACATTTTCACAGTGTTAATTCTTCTAATCCAAAGTATGGAATGTCTTTCCATCTTTTGTGTCCTCTTTAATTTTTTTACTCAGTGATTTGTAGCTCTCATGGTAGGGACCTTTCACCTCCTTGGTTAAATTGATTCCTAAATAATTTTTTAAATTTATTAATGATTTATTTTTTATTAAGTTTATTTATTTATTAATATTATTATTATTTACATTCTATGATGTTGTTGTGGAACAGTTGGGGGAGGGGGAGAGGGCAAGGGGGAAGGAAATAGGGGGGGAGAAAGAGGAAGGGGGGCAGGATTGAGACCTGTGGCACCCCCCTCATTCCTGCATGGGAGGCCAGGGGGCTTCCATTGGTGGCTTGGTCATTGCTGGGCTGGGTGCAGATGTCAAAGGGGTGTGGCTGAAGCCCTCGTCCCACCCACCACCCCAGCTCAGGACCCTGAGGTTCTTCCTGAGGCAGCTCGTTGGTCATCGCTGGCTGGTCATGGGTGTCAGTGGGACATGGCTGAGGCCCTTGGCCCCCCACCCTCAGGACTGGTTGCAGGTGTCAGGGGCATGGCTGGGGCTTCATGCCCTCCCCCCTCCCTGGCTTGGTAGCCCAGGGGCCTTCCAATCCTTCTAGGTTTTACAGGTGTTCTTTGGTGATGTGAGACCTTCACTAGTTAATATCGAACTTTGTCTCTGATCTGTGGGTATTTTGTTTTTTCTTTCAGTTCTGTGTTGGATAATTTGCTGTTCTTACCACTTACACTCTGCACTGGAACTAATTCGTTGTCCTTTGGTTACTTCTAAAATGGGGGAACCTCCTGTGGGGACCAGCACTTGAGCCCTGTGGTTGAGCTAAATTGCTGCTTTGCTGCTGATTCCCTGGGGAAGGCTTTTTGTGCAGCTCTGGTTTTAATGGTTGACTTTATAAGTACTTCTGGCTCTCGTGAGGTCTGGTGCACCTGGGTTGTGTAGAAACTCTGGTCTGGGCCTGAGTCTTTTCAGCAAACTGTACCTCCTGCTGTTCTATATTCCTGACCAGTCTACACAGAGTGGTCCTGTGCTGTTTGGAGGGCAGATCAACTGTCCTTGCTGTGCCACGGTGTTCCCCTGGTGGGCCTGTTTCCTCCACTGCCCAAGCTCCTAAAACTTCCCATGGGATGGGCCATGCTCCAGTCCCTCGTGATGACTCACTAGCCTCTGAGTGGCTCCTTTTTTTCAGTTGTTGTGGCTCTTCATTCCTATGTGGGTCCATGGGAACCCTGTTAGTGGTCTTTCTGGCCTGGGAACCACCAAAGCCCTCTTCTCCCCTGCAGCCTCCAAGCAACTTCATCCGAAGGGCACGGCTGTGGCTTTTGCAAGCTCCTGCCCCATGCACTCACCAGCTCCAGCCTTGAAGCAGATGGAGCTCGAAACAGTCCGCGCAGTTCTTTCTTTCTCTCATCACGGCTTCTCTGGCCTTTATGCACTCTGCAGGTCTCTCCTCCTCTTCCCCTGATCTCTAGCAACCCCAGCTTGGCTGTCATTACTTTTTAATAGTTGTAAATTGGTTGATTTGTGAGAGAGAGTGACGCTGGGGACTGTCTATTCCACCATCTTGACCAGAAGCTACTAAGTATTTTATTTTTTTGGTGACTGTTGTAAATGGACTTGCTTTCTTGATTTCTTTTTCTGCTAGTTTGTTATTGGAATATAAAAACGCTACTCATTTTTGCGTGTTGATTTTGTATCCTGTAACTTTACTGAAATCGTTTATCAGCTCTAAGAGTTTTTTATTAGAGTCTTTAGGTTTTTCTCTATATAGGATTATGTCATCTGCAAACAGGGACAGTTTGAATTCATTTTTTCCAGTCTAGATGCCGTTTTTATCTTTCTCTTGCCTGATTGCTCTGGCTAGTACTTCCGATACTATGTTAAATAGGAGTGGTGAGAGTGGGCATCCTTGTCTTGTTCCCATTTGGAAAGCTTTTCTCCACTCAGCATGATATTGGCGGTAGGTTTGTCTTATTTGGCTTTCATTGTGTTGAGATAATTTCCTTCTATACCTAATTTGCTGAGAGTCTTTATCATGAAGGGATGTTGAATTTTGTCAAATGCTTTTTCTATGTCTACTGAGATAAGGATATGTTTTTTGTCCTTGATTTTGCTGATCTGGTGTTTACATTTATTTACTTGCATATGTTGAACTGTCCTTGCATCCCTGAGATGAATCCCACTTGATCATGGTATATAATTTTTTTGATGTGTTGCTGTATTCTGATTGCTAATATTTCATTGAGGATTTTTGCATTTATGTTTATCAGAGATATTGCCTGTAGTTTTCTTTTTTTGTCATATCTTTGTCTCGTTTTGGTATCAGGGTGATGCTGCCTTCATAGAATGAGTTTGGGAGCATGGCCTCTGTTTCAATTTTTTGGAATAGTTTGAAGAGAATGGGTATTAATTCCTCTTTAAAAGTCTGGTAGAATTCAGCAGTAAAGCCATCTGGTCCTGGGCTTTTCTTTGCTGGGAGACTGCTGATTATTGCTTCAATCTTTTTGCTTGTTATTGGTCTGTTCAGGCTTTCTATGTCTTCTCGGTTCTGTCTTGAAAGTTTGTATGTGTCCAAAAATTTATCCATTTCCTCTAGGCTTTCAAATTTGTTGGCATATAGTTGTTTATAATAGTCTCTAATGATTCTTTGTATTTCTGTGGTATTGGTTGGAATGCCTTTTTGGTTTTTTTTCATTTCTGATTTTTGTTATTTGAGTCTTCTCTCTTCTTTTTGGAATTAGCCTACCTAATGGCTTGTCTATTTTGTTTATATTCTCAAGAAACCAACTTTTTGTTTCACTGATTTTTTATATCATTTTTGGGATCTCTATTTAGTTCTACTATGATATTATTTCCTTCTGTCTACTAATTTTGGGATTGGTTTGTTCTTGCTTCTCTAGCTCTTTGAGGTGTAGCATTAGGTTGTTTATTTGAAATCTTTCTATTCTTTTGATGCAAGAGTTTATTGCAATTAACTTCCCTCTTAGTACTGCTTCTGCAGTACCTCACAGGTTTTAGTATGATGTGTCTTTATTTTCATTAATTTCAAGAAATTTTCTTATTTCCAGTTTAATTTCTTCTTGGACCCATAGGTCATTCAGGAGCATGTTGTTTAATTTCCATGTATTTATATAGTTTCCTGAGTTTCACTTGTTACTGATTTTTAGTTTTAATTTGTTGTGATCTGAAAAGTATTTGAAGTGATTTCAATTTTTTAAAAATTTGTTGATTTTGAGACTTGATTTGTGACCTAACATATGGTCTATCCTGGAAATGTTCCATGTGCTCATGAGAAGAATGTATATTCTACACTTGTTGGATGAAATGTTCTGTAGATATCTACCAGGTCCAGTTAGTCTGAAGTGTAGTTTAAATCCTGTTTCTCTGTTGATTTGTTGCCTAGATGACCAGTCCAATGCTGAGAGAGGGTTGTTCAGGTCCTCGACTACTATCATATTGGGGTCTATCCCTGTCTTTAAGTCTAATACTATTTGCTTTACAAATCTGTGTGCTCCAGTGTTGGGTGCATATATATTTATGATTGCCATGTCTTCTTCATTGTATAGCCTTCTTTGTCTCTTTTTATGGTTTTTGGTTTAGTCTATTTTATCTGATAAAGGAATAGCTACTCCTGCTAATTTTTGGTTTCCATTTGCATGGTATATCTTTTTCCATCCCTTAACTATTAGTCTGGGTGTGTCTTACAGGTGAGGTGAGTCTCTTGAAGACAGCAGATAGTTGGGTACAGCTTTTTAATCCAGTCAGTCTGTGTCTTTTGAGTGGGGAGTTTAACCCATTTACATTTAGGGTTATTATTGAAAGTTATTGTCTTACTCCTGGAATTTTACCAATTTTTGTTTGGATGTTTTAAATACCTTTTGTCCCTTTCTTCCCCCTTTACTCTTGGTCTTTGATGTTGGTTTTTTGAAGTAGTAAGATTTAGTTTCTTTCTCTTTCTTGTTTGCATTTTTGTTCTACCAGTGGGTTTTTTTCTTTCTTGCGTGTTTGGGGAAGTAATTTTTTCTTTTTTTTTATATTCCAGATGCAGGACTCCCTTGAGGATTTCATGCAGGGCTAGTTGTGTGGTGGCCAACTTCTGCAGTTTTTGTTTGTCTGAAAAATACACTATTTCTCCCTCATTTATGAAAGATAGCCTTGCTGGGTACAGTGTTCTTGGCTGACAGTTTTTTTCTTTTGTATTTTGAATATAGCATCCCATTTTCTTCTGGCCTATAGAATTCTTGTTGAGAAGTCTTCTGTTAGTCTGATAGGGGCTCCATTATTGGTGACTTGATGCATTTCTCTTGCTGCTTTTAGAATTTTCTCTTTGTCTTTAAGTTTTTCCAATTTGACTATAATGTGTATTGGAGAAGATCTTTTTGGATTGACTCTATTTGGGGATCTTTGAGACTCCTGGATCTGAAGGTCATGTCTCTCTCTATACCTGGAAAATTTTCCATTATTATTTTGTTGAATAGGTTTCCAATGCCTTTTCCTTTCCCCTTCCCTTCCAGAACATCCATGATTTGAATGTTTGTGAGCTGAAGGTTGTCTGCTAGCTCTGTTAGATTTTCTTCATTTTTTAAAATTCTTTCTTTCCTTTTTTTTTTTTTTTTTTGTCTGCCTGGGTTATTTCAAACAGACTATCTTGAAGATCGGAAATGCTTTCTTCTGTTTATTCTAACCTGCTACTTAAGCTATTGGTTCTGTTTTTTATTTCACTGAGTGAATCTTTCAGTTCCATGAGTTCTGACACATTCTCTAAGGTATTGAATGATCTCTTTGTAAGTTTTCTCCCTCATATGCTTCCTTCTGTTGTCTAACTGAGTCTTCTCGTATCTCACTGAGTTTCCTTAAGATTGTTGCTCGTAATACCTTTTCAGACATTTCAAGGGTTTCCTGCTTTATAGGGGCTGGTGTCTGAGAATTACTGTATTCTTTTGATAGTGTTATATTTTCTTGGGTTCTTGTATTTCTAGTATCTGTACATTGATGTCTGATCATCTGGTAGAGCTGTTGCTTCTGTTAGTCTAGAGTGGGCTTTGAGGAGAGAGACATCTCTTCTTTTTCCAGTCTACACTGGTGACTCTCCTTGTGTCAGTGCAGTCGAGTGGCTGGCAAACCACCCACACAGTGGCTGTGGCTGCTACTGTGAGGTGAGCCACTTTTATGGCAGCCATGGTTGTGGTGGTGACTGTGCTGGGCCATCCATGCAGAAGTGCTGTTTTCAGCTGCTTCTGCTTTATGCTGGGCAGGGGGTGCTGCCCGCGGCTGCCCTAGGACCCCGTGTGTTCTCCTGCTTTCTTCTGGGCAGTGGGGACTGCCCATGGCTCCTGCCTTACAGTTCCAAAAATTCTAGTGACACTCACTTGCTATAGTTCTCTAACATCATATCTCTATACAAATGTCTTTGAGCAGAGAGTCCAGGCATTCCCACTCTTTCTGAGAGAAGTCAATGGCCACACCCCTGAACATCACTGATCTCTGAGTCATGGTTTAAGAGCTTCAAGAAATAACCAGTCGTCTTCTGGGTTCCTATCTCAGAGAAACAACAAGTCTGGAAAAGGCAGAGTCAAAAGAGGTGCAGTTCAGGCTCCAGGATCTGGTACCAGGGTCCCAAGTCCAATTTCAGGTTCACCCACCTAGTGGTGCCAAGCCAAGCTCTCCCACAGAAGTGGCCTTCCCCACTCAATGTATTTTTATTAATTGAACTTCAAAGTGAGTTGCAGGCTTGAAGAAGCAGCAGTGGCTGGAACACTGGGTGACATAAATAATAAGCTGTAACCTACATCCATCTAATGCTTTATAATCTGCAATATTTTCAAGGCCATTATTTTATATAATGCACACAACAAAATAGGCTGGGAAGTCTAAATACCCCTATATTACAGAGAAGTGCACAGAACCCAATCTCACCACAAACGGAAATGCTGTGGTTAAGCAGAAACTTCTGGACCATGGATTGTTGGAGCTGGCAGGAATCTTGTGAAATATTTGGTCTAATCCCCTCCTTTTGCAAATGAGAAAGCCAAGGAGAGAGGAGTGAAGTGGTTCACTTGTTACAGCTTAGCTGCTTACTGCTAGAGCTGGAAATACATTCCGAAAACTTTAGTTTCTAGTCAGATTCCAAGAGGGTGATTCCCCACATGTTTGGGGAGTGGCAGGATCATTGCAGTAAACACGCATCCTCCCAAAATGACAATGTGGAGAAGCAACACTCATTTGGCATATACGGTGCCAGACAGCCTGGGTAGGAATCCCGACCACCCCTTCTGGGCTCGAGTGATCTTGCAAACCAGTTCACACCGAGGCATTGGTGATTAATGTGTTGTCTATCCCAGCTGAACCTACTTTTTGAGAGAATTCCTGAAAATCTATAGCCCTAGTCACAAATCTCTGCACTGGTGCTTCACGTAGAACCTGACACGGAGTCAGCATGCAGTGAATGTTGAGTGAATGAACACAGGTGGACCTCGGGTGCAGTTAGCCTGGAGTGAGGGACGTCCTGAGCAGGAGCGGCCCTCCTGGATTTCTTCAGTTCATTCCACAGTCGCAGTGCATGTCCCCCACGTGTATAGGGTTTGTGTGGCCCCTGAAATCTCACTTTGGTGTGCACGAGTGCAAGCTAATAAATGAGGGAAGCTCGGCATGGTCATATGCATTATAGTAGGATAACAAACTCCATTACATCCGTTTTCAGGCAGTTAGAGTGGAACATTCCAATGACGACACTGACTCAGTAGACCCACTGCGGCCGAAAGCCTAGAAAATACATCAAGAAAGGGTTTGGAAGCAAAGTTAGAAATATGTCCCTACTTTTGTCTACAGTCTAGAATAGCATATGCATTTTTAATTATTATATGTCAAGAAAAGATCTTAGAGAAGAACCATTAAAATATAATTATGGGAATAAAAGGCTTACGTTGGAGGTGGAATAAAGGTTAGGTGTTTTTTTTTTTTTTAAGCTTAGAAAGATGTTGGCCCAGGGGAAAAGTAGAAAATACTTTCTGTATGGATTTTCTGTTCATTAGAAGAATATTTATCAAGTGCCTCCTTGGTCCAGACACATCTAGGTGTTGGGATCCAACAGTGGACAAGATGGGCCAAGCCTTATCTTCATGGGGTCATTGGATATTAATATGAATTTGCTTACCAAATTTTGGAAAATTGGTTGGAAAGATTATCTCATGAAGCTTAGAAGGGGTACATTTAGAACAAATAAAAGAAACCGTGCACAGTGCCCAGGACTAGAGAAATGCCCCAAGGATATTGGTGATTTTACATAAAACGAGTGTTGATATTCTTAATGTTCTTTATATACGTGATATTAAAACTCCCATAGAAAACGCCTGGCAAAGGACAGAGAGCAATTCAGGAAGGAGAGATACAAATGACCCATCAAATTAAAAGCAAAAAAGAAACAAATTAAATACATGCAAAATTAAATGTAAATTAAAATGTAACAATGCACCGTTGCTAGTAAGCTTTTAGAATTAGTAACTCTGCAAGAGTAGTAATAAAAAAATTAGAACAGATTCTGATAAATCCATACCAGGCATGCAATGATTGATTAGTGAAAACCAGCATATTGGAGGATATGAAAACCAACACTTGAAAACTAGTTGGTTGACAGAGGTTCCCAGCAATACTGGCTGATTTAACACGACCTGAGATTTCTGTTCTGAAGGTTCAGAAATCCATTGCCTGGGACCACAGTGGGGAGGCGGAAAGTGCAGAGTTGAATTTCTGGCACGCAGCCGGCTGAGCTTTGTTATGTAACCATCGCCTGAGCTAGTCAGTATGAGACCTTGCGAAATAAAAGGTAAGAGGGGCCAAAATAAATTTGTGGCCAGTTAAAGCCGACTTGGCCGATGTTTCTCTAACACTGGCATTTGATAAGCACAGCAAAGAGCAACAAAACAGAAGGCCGTTTTTGCCTCAAATCATGTTTGTGATCGTTGTTCTGCACCATCTGGGACTTCATTCTCACTGTCAGACTTGACGAGACATTCCATGCAATCCAGTGAGAGCATCTGAAACGCTAACCCCAACAAGCCAAAGTCATGGAGGAAGAAATGCACGCTCCCCGTTTTCCCGTGGACGTGGCAGCTCTTTCTTTTCTCACAGCTGTTGCTGGATCTTTCCAGCAAACACCTAGAACTCTCCCCTCTCCAGAAATCAGGCACTCGTGGACCAGGTGATTCATTTGTTTAGCATCCTGTGCCTTTATTCTCAGAAGAAAGGGAACAGGACAGAACACTCTGTCAAATAAACAGTTGCCCAAAGTCTTGGGCAAGAGAAATTGGGACAGGAAGCAGACAGTGGACTCTGGCCCAGGTAACTACCCGATAAGGTAAACAAGCCATGCACAATGAGTTCCTGTCCTCCATGTGATAAATATTTATATGCTGAACCCTGTGTTTGAAAGCACTAAAGCATTTCTCAGGCTGAACATTGACCTTTGGATGCAAAACACGAGGCTAATTTCCTAGGTGATGTAATTAATTTTTGTGGCTCAAAGCCGTACTGAGAACAAGAGAAATTGTTGTTTCTGCAATTGCTTAAAAAGTGATTCAGCAGGTATGTGCAGCCTTCAGGTAACAGTGTCAACTTACAACCTGAAACCTTTCTTAGTTACACCTGGAATTCAATGATTTTAGGAAGACTGTGGTGTGGGTGTTCACCATAAGCAAACTCAGGTTTTCCTCATGTGAGAGTGACAAACTCAGCTTTGGGTTGATGCATGGCTTTGAATTATTTCTAAGGATGCTGAGGACTTTATTTTTAGGAAATTGGTTTAACATGGCCCCAAATTTCAGTGACTTAAATGTAATTCACTTTAGCATTAATAAAATGTGCAGGAAAACTATTTTCTTATGGTAAGCTAAATTAATCCCACCCCAAACAAATTAAAAGGCAAATGACAAATAGGGTTGTTTATTTGCCCAAGACAGCAGCATCTTTCTAGGTGGTACAAGCTGGAACCCAGGGTCCACCCTTGTCACTGTCCTCTTGCTCACGCCCCGTGTCCAGTGCATCTCAAGACCTTACTGTTCCACCCTGAGCTCTCTCAGATCCAGCACTTGCACCATCTGCATTTTGTCGACTCTTCTCTGCTCTCTCCAACTTGCTATTTGCACAGGTACCTCCAGGCACTACTCGCCAAGACTAAACTCAAGGTCTTCCCCCACAGCCAGGCCTTTCCTGGGTTCGTTACTTATGAAGTGGCACCTTCTTCAGCTCCACTCGCCAGGACCTGCAGCTCTACCCTGGGCTCCACCCTCCTCCTCCTCCCCTGACCCATCCTTCGCCAGGTCTTGTGGATTGTTTTTCCTGAACACCTTGGGTTCAACTACCATGTCTCTCTGTGGTCACTGCCTCCACCCTTTCTCAGGACGCCCTCACCTCCCACCTGGGCCACCCAAATAGCCTCCCATGATCTCTGGGGTCTGTTCTGCTGTCCTCATTCCATTGTCCACAACCAAGCCTGAGGGACCTTTCCCAAGCACAAGCTTGATGGGGCCACTTCCTGGCTGAAAACCACCTGGGACTTCCCTTCACCCTGAGGAAAAGATAAAGATGCTATCTCTGCCTGCAGGGTCCTGCAGGACCTGCCCCTCCAGGCAGCCACATGTCACATGTCCATCACTCAGAGATCCGGCCGCATGACTCTCTGCCCTTTCCCCCTCCTAATTCACCTCTAAAGACCTGTAGATATTTGAGATTAGCTGACTAATTTGCACATTTGCTTATTGTCCATCTCTCCTGTCCCTAAGGGCAGGGGCTTGGATGTCGTGTTCACTGCTGGAGCCCCAGCAGCTCAGAGCACAGCCTGTACCTCACGGGGTGCTCAATGAATATTTGTGGAATAAATGAATGGACGAAGAATTTAACCAATCAAGGAAATCAGCAGGGTGGGTGATGGGTGGTGAAAATGGTCAAGAAAATGGTCAAGCTCAGAGTGGGAAAGACCATGAGCTATGAGCTATGAGCCTAGGCTTGGATGGCTATCTTAGTTACAGCAGTAAACACAGTGTCTAGAAAGGCAAATAAATTGTCTCTGACTGACAATCTGAATGCCCTCACTCCTGTCTGGAACTCTCTTGTCTCTGTGCCTGACCCCCACTTCCGTTCACTTCTCATCCTTCATGGTTCAGCTTAAACCACTTTCGTTCATGTCCTTGGACACATCCAGCTCCTTCAGGCCTCAGGGCCTTTGCACATGCTTATACATTTTCAGGAATGCTCTGCAACCCTCACGCACCATCTTTAGTTATTTCCAACTCATTGTTAGCATCTTGGCTCCGATGTCACTTCCTTAGGAAAGCCTTCCCTGAGCCCCAGACTAGCTCAGATCCCCTTCACAGCACTCCAGTCCTGGCCTTTACATCACTTATCCCAATCTGTAATTACATATTTGGATAATTCTTTCATCCTGCCTATCTGCCGTTCTGCCCCAGGAAGGCAGGGATTGTGGCTTTCTTCTTCTCACTGCAGCATGAAGACCAACATCGAACACAGTGCCTGGTCTAGAGGGATGCCCAATGGACATGTGAAGACTTTATATACAAAAGAAGTGTTGGTATTCTTAATACCCTTTATATATGTGATATTAAAACTCCAATTAAAAAACAGGCAACAGATAAGAGGTGATTCAGAAAGGATAGATACAAATGGCCAATCCCTTATTAGGAATAAAAAAATGCAAATTTAAATACAACAAAATGCCATTTTAATATGCTAATCAGGCAAACTTTTAAAAACATAACAGTAGTACCTACAGATTCAACACAATCCCTATCAAAATCCCAATGATGTTCTCTTGCAGAAATAGAAAAATACATCCTAAAATTCATATGAAATCTCAAGGAACCCCAAATTGGCAAAATAATCTTGAAAAAGAACACATGAACCCATACGTCCTGATTTCAAAATTTACAACAAAGCTACTGTAATTAACATGGTATGGTATTGGCATAAAGATGGACATATATACCAATGGAATAGAATAGACAGCCCAGAAATAAACCCTCACATGTACAGCCAAATGATTTTTGACAAGGGTGCTAAGACCATTCAATGGGGAAACGATTTTTTTTTCAACAAACAGTGTGGGAAAATTGGTTATTCACATGCAAAAGAATAAAGTTGGACCCTGACCTCACACCATATACAAAAATTAACTTGAAATGGATCAAAGACCTAAACACAAAGATATTAACAGTGGGACGTGGCACTGTGATTTATTTTTATTTTCTTCTTCAAGATTTTCTACAGTTTACCCACGCTCTCCAAGACAGCCTGGATGTTTCAGCCATTGAGGTATCTAATAAGGACAGGTCAGGCGCTCTAAGGACGTTTAAGAGAATCCCAGCTACCCAGCCTTCCTCTTTGATGTCCGAGTTGGCCTTTTACATTTGAATATTATGAATTAAGTTATGAATGTTATGAACAAAGCTATTTAAAAATATCTTAATAAGGCTAAGGAAGTTTCTGTACAATCCACATCATCAAGGAAGACAGAGACCTGCAGAGAAAGCAGGCAGGCGTGAAGGTGGTACCTGACAGGAATGTCTATTTCACCTGCATCCCAGGCTGGGACCCTGCTCTGGGTCTCATGCTGTGGGACCCACTCTGGCCCTCCACTGGCCGTGCCCCTCCCCATGGGACAAGGAGCCCAGTTCCCACTTCTGGATTGTACGCTGGTTATCTGGGATCCCAGAATTCCCTACCCGAGTGGCCCCCAGCCAACTTCTGGAGTCTGCCCTTCTGAGGGTGGACCAGGATGGTGTGTGTACTTCTAGGCCAGAGGGTGGGCAAGAGGCTCTGGTGGGCAGGACAAGAGCGTGTGCAGGCTGGGTGGTGCGGGGCAGAGCCAGAGGCAGGCAGCAGAGGAGGTGAGCCAGGGGCTCCACTATACTTCGAGGCCCCATGAATTTGGGGGTAGGTCTACATGTCTCATTTTATTTACTGTAGTAAATTGATTTATGGCATTTAAATGTTTAGACATGAGGAATGAGGGCCTCCATTGGTCCTGTTGTCTGGGGCCCCACTGTTCCTGTGCAGGTCTGATGGTCAGGGAGTGTGGGGAGAATCCAGATACAGTCACTGAGGGCAGTATTTTTCTAACCATCAGAGGTGTCCCTGTAGTAGGTCATCCTACCGATTTAGTGGATTGCAATGAACACTTTTTTTTAACAAAATAGAAAATACTGGAATACAGCACATAAAAGAGTATTTTAGTAAAATGTTTGTTTCTGTGATACAGCCTGGTCTTGGTGTCAAAGATATCTTCTCCTGTGGGTCCCAGTTAAAAGAGCTTCACAGAGCCCCTCAGAGAAGGACACACAGGTGGGTGCAGACCATGGCTCAGAAACACTCTCTGCCAGGAGAAGGGCCGCAGGGCCCACACATCACTCACTGCATCCAGGGAGCTTTGGCCACCAGCTGGACGAGGTAACCAGGCTCCAACCAGCTTGAGCTGGATGAGGCTGGAATCTGGGCACTACTCTCCAGCTCCACCATGACTGCCCTCACCTGAATGCCGCTGACTCACCTGGACACCTGCAGAGGGTTCTGCCCTAGTCTCCTGTCCTCTCCTTCTCACTCCTCCACCACCCGCTCTGCTCATTCAGCCAAACGATGTTTGCACATAGGAAGTCAGATCGAGCACTCTCTCTCCTAGATGCCTCGACTGTGTTGCCTGGCCCAGCTGGCTGGTCACCTGGTCCTGCTGTCTCCTGGCTTCTCACAGCTCCTCAAAGGAGCCACACTCACTCTGCCTCAGCTCCATCATCTGGTAGCTCCTCCTGGTGCAGGCACATTCTCTTCGGTTCTCATGCTGGTCCCTTGTGTCGTCCAGGTCTCAGCTCTAATGCCACCTCTTTGGAGACCTTCTGGGACCCCCTTAGTCTCTGTCTTAGAGTTTCTGTGGACTCACTCATTGCCCATCCCCCCTTCCCACTAGAGGTCAGCTCCAGAGGGCAGCTGTCATTACAGCTGGGATCACAAAGTCTTGCACATAGTAAGTGCTCCATACATACTTGCAGGATGAATGAATATGGCACCACAGCGATACTCTTGACTATGAGAGTTCTTAGTCTTAAGTGCATAAAGTCTCCAATGTGTTAACTCTCCAGGGGCTTAAAGCCAATGATCTTGGACAAGTCATTTGGCCTTTCTAAGTTTCTGTTTCTTCTTCTAGGAAATGAAGAGGAGGACTAGAGGATTCCTGAGGGTCTTTCTAAATTATAAAATTTTGCAACTATAACAGAATATGGCTACCTACTACGAATTTCTATTTCTATTTCATTTTCTTCCCACTGTGGAAGGAATAATAAAGGGATATACATATTTATAGTATTTACAGAAGGAGATGAAAACTTCAAACTGTACCAAAAAAAAGTTATTTTCTCATTTTTAAAGTGATCTAGGGGTTTCCGGTCAAGATGGCAGAATAGAACAGTTCCCAGCGTCACTCTCTCCCACAAATCAACCAGTTTACAACTATAAAAAAGCAACAACAGCCAAGCTGGGGTCGCTAGAGCTCAGGGGAAGAGGAGAGACCTACGGAGGCCATGAAGGTGGGAGAAGCCACGATGAGAGAAAGAGAAGACTGATCTCACCATTTCAAGCCCCAGCCATTTCCAGGCTGGAACAGCTGAGCGCACGGAGCAGGAACTGGCAAAAGCTGCAGCTGTGCCCATCAGATGAAGTTGCTTGGAGGCAGCAGGGGAGAAAAGGGCCTTGGTTGCCTTTAGGCCAGCAAGACCACTAATAGGGTTCCTGTGGGCCCACATAGTAGTGAGGAGCCACAGACAACAGAAAAAGTAGCCACTCAGAGACTGGTGAGTCATTGCAAGGACTGGAGCACAGCTTGTCCCATGGGAAGTGTTTCGAGTGTGGACAGTGGGGGAGACAGGCCCACTGGGGGAACACTGGGGCACAGCAAGGACAGCTGATCTGCCCCCCAATCAGCACAGGACCACTCAGTGGAGACTGGTCAGGAACATAGAACTGCATGGGTGCACTTTGTTGAAAAGACTCAAGCTCAGAACACTTTCCACATAACCCAGGTGCACCAGACCTCATGAGACCCGGAAGTACCTATAAAGTCAACCATTAAAACCTGAGCTGCACAAAAAGCCTTCCCCAGGGAATCAGCAGCAAAGCAGCAATTTAGCTCAACCACAGAGCTCTAGTGCTGGTCCCCACAGGAAGTTCCCCCATTTTAAGCAAGCAAAGGACAACAAATTAGTTCCAGTGCAGAGTTTAAGTGGTAAGAACAGCAAATTATCCAACACAGAACTGAAAGAAAAAACAAAATACCGATGACCAGAGACAAAGTTTGATATTAACTAGTAAAGGTCTCACATCACCAAAGAACACCTATGAACCCTAGAAGGACCAAAAGCCCCCTGGACCTCCAAGCCAGGGAGTGGGGATTGCCCGGGGCCTCAGCCATGCCCCCCAATACCCACACCCAACCTAGCAATGACCACTGAGCAGCTGCAGGAAACACCCTGGGCTCCCAAGCCGAAGGGCCAAGGGTGTCAGCCACACACCCCTGACATCTACAACCAGCCCAGCGATGACCAAGCCACCACTGGAAGCCTCCTGGTCTCCCCTGCAGGAATGAGGGGGGTGCCACAGACCTCAACCACACCCCCCTCTTTCCTCCTTCTCCCACCCTATTTTCTTCGCCATTCCCCTCTCCTCCTCCCACCCAACTGCTCTGCACCAACATCTTAGAATGTAAAAATGCATAGAGCCAGGACCAGCCCCTCCTCCCACATCCAGGCACACTGCTGCTGCCATGGGGCCACCCAGGATCCCAAGGCATGGTGCTGGGATCTGACCCCTCCTCCCACAACCAGGCAAGGAGCAGGCCAAAAACACCACTTCCATGTGGGTGGCCCACTGCGCCCACCACGATAGCCACGGCTGCTGCAAAAGTGGCTAGACGCCACAACCACCGTGCAAATGACCCACCAGCCACTCAAGTGCATTGACACAAGGAGAGTCACCAGCAGAGACCGAAGAAAAGAAGAGGACGTCTCTCTCCACAAAGCCCATTCCAGAGAGACAGAAGAAGCATCTGCTCTACGATAATAGTGGGGAGCCTGAACACACATCTCTCAGGGCTAGACAGATCATCTAGGCAACAAATCAACAGAGTAACTGCTACTCTTTCAGAGGGAGAGAAGAATCTAGGGTTATCAGAGGTGGGAGCGGGGAGAGAGAGGGTGGGGAGAGATTGGACAAGGGGCAGAAAGAATAAGTACGATTTGTAATAATATATATGCCAAAGAAATTGATTTGATCAACATAGTCAACGTTGAACCCCCAAAATATATACAATCAATTATGACGCAATAAAAAAGAAAGATAAAGAGAAAGTGTTCTGCCTTTGGCATATATGTTTTAATGCTATAACTTTATAACATTTTGAACATAGTTTACAGCCTAGACCTATTTTGAGAGTCCTAACAGAGCTTTCCTAAGTGGGGCTGTTTGGATGACTAAAGGAAACAAACAAAAAAAATACACGAATGGCTGGTATTGAAGAAACTTTAAGATCCTACTCATGTGAAATTCTAAAGAAGAAGCATACAAAGATTTCTTTTAGTGTTTGCAGTCTAGACTCTTTTGAAATGCCTGAAAGTATGTACCTAATCATTAACTTTTATTATGGATGTATCAGGGTTTATTGCAGAAAAATGTAATTATTTGCTAGCTCTCCACCAGCTCTCATTCCTGTAGGCAGGAGGATCTATGTGCAGCACTTCTAGATCTCTGGCAGAGGTTTTCCTCGGGCACTTTCCAGTTATTACACCCAGGGAAGGGCCATAAAATTGATATCCGGCACCAAATCACTTTTACAGTTGG
The DNA here is from genome assembly GCF_027409185.1 of Cynocephalus volans. Taxonomy (NCBI): domain Eukaryota; kingdom Metazoa; phylum Chordata; class Mammalia; order Dermoptera; family Cynocephalidae; genus Cynocephalus; species Cynocephalus volans. The sequence goes on along the minus strand of NC_084467.1, from coordinate 6,323,285 downwards.
AAACAAACTCACTTGGTTGTGAAACACCCAACGCTACTGTATTCTCATGTTAGGATTAGAACCAAATCGCAAAAAACCTAATCATCCTATTGGTTACCCGTGTTTTCTTTTATTTTTTGTGGCAATGACAGCCACCAGAGTCAGAATTTTATTTTCTGTGCCTTCACTTGTAGAGAACTGTCTGCGCACACTTTAATTAGCAGGACTTTCCACTTCCTAGTTCTCTTAATCAAATTGTCCTAGGCAAACTGGAGTCGTTTTTCTCTCTCCAATATCCAAATCTGTGCAATTGGAAAGGTTGTCTCAGGTGCAGCAGAAGTTAATTACCAACACCCAATTTTTCCAATAGGCTGTCTCTAACTTTTCTGAAAACTTAGCCTAGATTAGAAGTTCATTCTAGCTATGACACTGGTTAGCGGCTTGCTGCATCTGCAAAAGGAACATTCACAAAATGAAGACAGGGTCACTAAATTTATTTATTTTGGCAAATGGAGGCTTTTATTTTTATCGGCTTTATTGAGATATATAATTAACATACCATACAGTTCATTTAAAGTGTACAATTCTATGTTGCTTAGTATATTCAGAGTTGCATGAGCACCCCCACAATGAATTTTAGGACATTTTCGTCCCCTCAGAGAGAAGCCCTCACCCCTCAGCCCTCGCACCTCTGAACCTCCCGTTCTCTGCAGCCCCAGGCAACCACTAATCTCCTCTTCATCTCTGCGGATTTGCCTATTCTGGACATTTCCTGTGAATGGAATCGTACTACATGTGGTCCTTTGTGTCTGGCTCCTTTCGCTTAGTATGTTTTCCAGGTTCATCCATGTTGGAGCAATATTATTTATTGTCAAATAATATTCCATTGTGTGGATACACCACGTTTAGTTTATCCATTCATTGGTTGATGGATCATTGAATTTCAGAACTGGAAGGGACATGGCAGATCTTCTAATGTAACCCTCGATTTTACAAAGAAGAGAGGTACAGGGAAGGGAGGGGGCTTGTCCAAGGTGACACAGCCGGACTGGGAGACCTGGCACTAGAGCTTTGGTTTTTTAAATCAGGAAATATTTCCAGCATACTGAAAAGCACAGGGAAAAAAGACAGTGAACATGCATATACCCACCACCCAGCTTCGAAGCCATTTTCCATATTTGCATATTTCTTACGTTATTTAAGAAACAAAATATTAAAGATACTATTGAAGCCTCAAATGTGCCCCCGTCTCTAACTCCTCATCCTCGTCCCTCTCTCCCCAGTGGACACTACTTTACTGAATTTGGTATTTCCATGTACATTTTTATTCTATTACTGCAAACACACACAACCCTAAATGTGCACAGTATTTTGAGCATGTATTCAAACTTCATATAAATCGCATCGTGCTGTGTCCCTTTGTAATTTGCTTTTTATGGTATTATATTTTTGAGATTTAGCCATGATGAAACACGTAGCCGTAGTTTACTATTTTCACTGCTCTGTGGTATCTGTTTTAAAAATATACCAGCATTTATACATCTATATTCCCTGATGAGTATTTAGAACAGGGGTCGGCAAACTTTTTCTGTAAAGAGTCAGATTTTCAATGTTTTAGCCTCTGTGGGCCATCCATTCTCTGCCCTAACTACTCAACTCTGCTATCGTGGCAGGAAAGCAGCCTTGGACAACAGGCAGACAAATGGGCATAGCCGTGTTCCAACAGAACTTCATTTACAAAACAGGCAGGGACAAGATTTGATCTGTGGTTTGGTTTGCCGACCCTAATTTAGATTATAGTCGTCCTCAGTATCCAAGGGGGATTGGTCCTAGGACCCCCGTAGATACAAAATTTGTGGATGCTCAAATCCCTTATATATATATCTGCATATAACCTATGTGCATCCTCCCGTATACTTATCTCTAGATTATTTATAATACCTAATACAATGTAAATGCTATCTAAATAGTTGTTATATTGTGTTATCTAGGGAATACTGACAAGAAAAGGAATTCCTACATTTTTTCCCGAATATTTTCAATCTTATTATGGTTTTAATTTGCATTTCTCTATGATTTGAGGTTCAAGCATCTTTTCTTATGAATTGGTCACTTAGGCTTCCTTTGTGTGAATTTCCTGTTAGAAGACTTTGCCCATTTCTTTCTCAGGTTCTCTTTTACTTAACTACTTGCAGGAGTTCCTTGTAAATTTTAAATGCTAATCATTTGCTGATTATAAACTGCATTAGCTTTTCCTAGTCTGGGGTTTGTATTGTCCTTTTGTTTTTATTATTGTTTGAGGGACAAAGGTTTGGTGGTTTTTTTTTGTGGCTGGCCAATATGGGGATCCAAACTCGTGACCTTGGTGTTACAAGGCTGTGATCTAACCAACTGAGCTGACCAACAAGCCCAGAAGTTCTTCATTTTAATGAATTGTCAGTCTTTTCATTCATGATTTGTACTTTCTGTGTCACGGTTAAGAAATCCTTTCTTAATATTTCTCCTAACTTTTCTTCCAAATGTTTACAAGTTTTGCTTTTTACATTTAATTCACTTGGACTTTACTTCCGTGTTTGGTATGAAGCAGGGATCTAATTTGTTTTTCCATATGCATGATCAGTTATTCAGCATTGATTATTGACTAGCCCGTCCACTATCATGAATTTATGTCATCTCTATCATGTTAAGTAATACCCATATATGTGTGGGTTTATTTGGGGGCCCTGTCCCTTTATTCTGTTTGTCTAGTTCTGGGCCAATGCCACATGTCTTTATTCCTATAAGTTTATAAGTTCTGATGTCTAGGAGGACAAGTTCCTCAACCTCTCACCTTGTTGTCTTTTTTTTAAGATGGTCTTAACTAGTTTGGGCTGTTTGCTCTTCTATCTATATTTTAGAATAAGCTTGCCAATTCCCCAAAAATCCTTTTGGACTTTTGATTGGTTATGCATTGAATTTATATACTAATGTGGGGTGTACTGGCATCTTTAAGAGTTATTGAAATCCTATCCATGAAGATAGTATACAGCTCTTCTTTTATGTTTCAGCACATATATTTCAAACAATTTTACAAATTACACAATTTATAAATAACTTTATAATTATAATTTTCTTTATAAAAGTCTTACATGTCTTTAGTTACATTTATTCTTTGTTTACATAATTTTTTTGCTCTTGTAAACAGTAGTTTTAAAATACTATTGCTGGGCCGACCCTGTGGCACACTCAGGAGAGTGCAGTGCTGGGAGCGCAGCAGTGCTCCCGCCGTGGGTTCAGATCCTATATAGGGATGGCCGGTGCGCTCACTGGATGAGTGCGGTACAGCCGGTCACAAAAAATAAAAAATAAAATAAAATAAAATAAAAAATATAATAAATAAAATAAAATACTATTGCTGGTGTATAGGAACACATTTGAGTTTTATTTATTATTCTAAATCCAGCAACCACGATAAACTTTCCTAGTTCCAAAAAAGTATTAGTTCCAAAGTTCTCCTGGATTTCTATACAGATGTTCACATTATCTGTGAACTATGACAGTTCCATTATTTCCTTCCCATCTTATGCCTTTTGCTTCTTTTTCTGGTCACACAGGTTAGGACCTGAATCCATCATGTGGTTGAATGGACATGGTGACAGTGGGCATCATTGTCTCATGCTTGACATTTAAGAAACTTTTCTCGTTTAATTTTTAAGTGTGAGAGGAATGGAAATCATCAAGTCGAAGGTATACCTGTTCCCCAATGTTTATCGCAGCACTCTTTACAATAGCCAAGAGTTGGAACCAGCCCAAATGTCCATCATTGGATGAGTGGATACGGAAAATGTGGTACATCTACACAATGGAATACTACTCAGCTATAAAAACGAATGAAATACTGTCATTTGCAACAACATGGATGGACCTTGAGAGAGTTACATTAAGTGAAACAAGTCAGGCACAGAAAGAGAAATACCACATGTTCTCACTTATTGGTGGGAGCTAAAAATTAATATATAAATTCACACACACACACACACACACACACAAAAAAAAAAAAAAAAAACCGGGGGTGGGGGAAGAAGATATAACAACCACAATTACTTGAAGTTGATACGACAAGCAAACAGAAAGGACACTGTTGAGTGGGAGGGGGGAGAGGGAGGAGGGAGGGGGTTTTGGTGATGGGCCACAATAATCAACCACAATGTATATCGACAAAATAAAAAGAAAAAAAAAAAAGAAAAAGAGAAAAAGAAAGTTTTTTTAAGTGATATTTGCTGTACGTTTTTGGCAAATGCCCTTCACCCAGTTATGAGAAATTTCCAGTATGTTATGAATCTTCACCCAGGTTTTTTAAATAGTTTTTATTAATTAACGTTTTTATTATAGAAGTTAGATATGCCTGTAGAAACAGAAATCAAATAGGTGACAAGTAGAAATGCCCCTTCTCAGGACCAACCCTACTCTTCAGACCCAACCACTGTTAACATTTTGTCTTTCCTTCCAGAAACTTTCAATGCACATCTAAGCATGCATTTTATGTCCCCGTTTGTTCACACATAGTAGATCACATGGCTGCATTGGTATCCATAGTTCTGCTTTCTCCTTTTAACAGCTGCATGCTATTCCATTGTGTGGACGCCTGCAATGTGTTTATCCAATTCCCTATTTACATACATGGGGGCTGTTTCCTTACATGTTTGCTAGTCTCCTTTGTTTGCTGTTACAAATAATAATGTCTTGGTGTCCATCCTGGAATATATATCTTTATGCATTTGTGCACATATATCCGGAGGATAAATAGGAGAAATTCCTAGTCATGAACTCCATTTTCTATCGGCCACACTTCTTTCCAGGGATGACCCAGTTTGTCACTGAAGGAGACCCAGGAAGACTCTGGACTTGCTTCAGTCAGCAACCTCCAGGACATGTGGGTCTCTGCCTGTCCCTTCCCTCCTGGCAAGAAGACAAAACCAGGGGCACAGGGAGCAGACAGCTCGCCTTCCGGTGCTTTTCCTGTGGACCTGTTGCTGCTCTTGGCCCATGGCAGCCTCTGTAGACTTTGGACCTACTTGCTTATCTGGACACACAGTGTCTCCTGCTGCTTCCTGTGTGCATGGCCTGCCTGCCTGGGTGCCTGGTACCATGGGGTCCTCCCTACCTTTAAGGGGCTTGCACTTGGCTCCATGGTACCTGCTTGCTCTTCCTCATGCTGAAGGACGTCTCAGATCCCCACTCTGCCTCTCCTGCATCTGTAATGAGTCTTCTCCTTCCTATGGTAACTGGCCCTCCCCTTCCAGCCTGGCCTGCCCCACGCCAGGCCCACAGCTTCCATGCCCATCCGCAACCACAACCCGGAGCCACCTGAGCCCACAAAGTACACATACTCTGTGGACAGCCCCTCCGATTTATTCTCTGCCCTGCAGCCAGGGCAATCTTTTAAAATGAAATCAAATCGTGTGATTTGCCTTTTTTAAGATCCTTCTGTGGCTTCTCAATGCACTTAGAAAAAACCCAAACACTATGTCATGGTCATGGCCTGCCTGTCCCCTCCTCCAACCCTCTCCAACCACCACGGGGGCTGAGGGGGCACAGTTCGAGCTGTCCCCTCCCCAGGCCTGGTCCCTCACTCAGGGCCTGGCACTTGCTGCTCCCTCTGCGGGACACACCCTCCCCCATCTCTGCGTAGCCCAACACCTTCTCAGCACCCCACTAAAAGTAGATGGGCTTCCCCTCTCCCTTCACAGCTGTAATCGTGTCTGTCCCCCTAGGACACAATGGATTTTTCTCTGAGGAGTGACCTGTCCCGTGTTGTACGGTGGCAGCCAGAATGCCCCACCTTCCCAGCGTGCGGCACCTCAGCCCATCAGACCCTCCCCCTGGAATTTGGCCCCTGAGCGCCTGTGACATTAGAATTTACAACAACAACGAAACAATTGGAACAGATTGATTTCAAAGGCGGTGCCCAGAAGAGACGCCCTCGGCCTGCCGCTCTGGACAGGCCACCCCACCCCGCCCCACCCGCCTCCCGCCGCTCCCCTGCGTGTCCGGCTGTACCAGTGGTAAATGCCCGGAATGTGTTTTTCCTGAGAGGGTGGAGCCATCATGCATCTACTCAACTTCTAGTGACGTTCAAGTGCTGCAGACCATGCTTCATCCCACGTCCTTAAACTGATTCAGTTCTCTTTTTCACCACTGATCTTTTGTGACACTCTAGCAACCAACAGGAAAATATGGATGAAAGATAAACATGCACACGTGTGAGGGACCGAGAGGGATCCATCCCCCAACTCCACGGGGCCGGGGTTCAGGCTATGGCTGGTCATCACTGTGCCCGGGGCCCGGCGTGCTGGAGGAGCTCAGTAAACTGTGCCTGGGACTGCATTAGGGCTCACATTTTCATAAAAAGCCTAGTTTTTACATAAAGCAAATTCATTTTTTCCCTTGTTTTGGACATAAGCTACAACTGGAGTAATTAAATCTCAGGGTTGACAAATCCCCTCTTCCAAGTGCCTGTTGGAAGCTGAGTTCCCTCTAGATTACTTTGGCCAGCTTTGCACAGCTCTGGATTTGGGCAATTTTTCCATCTGTTAAGCCAAAGACTGCGTCATGTGTGCAGACGAAACGAGCCCACTCTTACACCAAAGGCTGTACTGTGAGCGTAGGTGAGCCCACACCCGCAGACGTGGTCCATCCTCAGACATGTGGAGGCGTCCCGTCCTCTTCTCCAGGATGGCCACCCCCACAGCACCCACTCTCACGCTCACCACCTCCTCCCACCCCTTCCCTGGAGACTCCTGCACTCACTCTCTACAATAGTGGGGCTCTTCTCTGGTCATTCTGAAAGCTCTCCTGTCCCCCTCATCCCCATGACTGATGGTTTCCAAACACCCGCCTGTGTCTGGTATCTGGCACACACTCCAGACTCATGTCTCCAAGCAGCGATTTGACCCCTCCTCTCCACCTCTCAAACTTAGGGCGCACAGGCGGAGCCAGCGATCACCCCCGCTGCCACCTGGTGCCCTCTCCCAGCGAGCAGCAACCCCCTTCACCAGCTGCTCAAACAGAAACCCGGAATTCCTGCGTCTTCCTTCCTCCCTCCTCACCCCCAAATCCAATTCGTCGCCAAGGCTTACTGATTCTATCTCCAAAATATTTCTCAAATCCCTCTCTTCTCTCTCTCTGTCCATGGCCATCATTCTAGTCCAAGTCACCAGAATCTCTCACACGAACTATTACAGGAGCCTCTGCTCAGTCCTTGCGTAGAACTTTTGGATGCCCCCCCCCACAGGGCCTTTGCACGTGCTGTCTGAGTTCTCTCCTCTTCCTGGAATGTTCTTCCCCTCCTCTCAGCATGACTGTCTCCTGTTGATCCACCACACAGGCATCCTCCCTGAGTCCCCAGTTACGCTCTCATAGCACCTGGAGTAATTTACCATCACATATTTACTTATATGAGGGTACCTCAAAAAGTTCTTGGAAAAATAGAATTGAAAGACAATATGAATCCTTCCATGAACTTTTTGAAGTGCCCTCGTATATATTTCTGCTGAATATCTGTCTCCCCAACTAGATCTTAAACCTCCTGCGGGCAGAAATCTGATCAGCTCTTTTTCTCCCATGACATTCCCAGCACTTAGGAAAGCTCCTGGAACATATTAGTGCTTGACAAATATTTGCTGCATAAACATGCTGGTGATTCAAATTTGCACTTTCAGCCAGTATCTCTCCCCTGGTGACCCGTGGGACCAAATATCTCTATTCAAAACTGATCTCATGATCTCTCTCCCCAGTCTGTTTCTCCTCCTGTAGCCTGTGTCTCAGTGAACAGCCCCACAGCCCAGAGTCACCATCACCCCCACATCTGAAGAGTCAAACCAAGTCTTGTTCATCCTGCCTCCTTAATGGCCTCCATTTCCACGCCCTACTCTCCACCTTTGTTGCTCTGAAGGTTTTCGTTGGAGCCTCAGTCCTCACACCCCTTTGTCCTTGTAGCTTCCAACATGGGGACCCTCTCCTCCTTCCGTCGAAGCTGTCTTCACTTGTTAGCAGAGCACCGTTCCTAACCTCCCCGCAAGAACATCAGCTCTCATTTGGGAGAAGGGACTGGGTCGCTCTCCATGTGGCCTCCCACCTACTCCTTGGTGCTCAGGGGGGAAAGGGACAGGCCTCCTCAGTGGGAGACATAGCAAAGTGCTGCCAGCAGCCTTCTAACTTAGGGGGGAATTAGCAAGTGCACCTGGCTGGGAAGACTAGAGAGGCTAAGCCATGTTCCGACAGCCTCTCTGTTCAGTCATTAAAAAATGGCACTTTGGCCTCCACCTGCCTGACTCCTGCATTTCTCTCTCCATCAGGAAATGGGGGCAATCGCAGTACCTGACCCCTAGAAGAGTGATTATTAAATGTGAGTTAAAAGGTGTGAAGCACTTAGCACAGAATTTGGCACAGAGAAAGTGCACGAGAAATGTCAGCATCATCCTTACGATTATAAACTTGCCTGCAGGAAAAAGGGATTATCATGTGTCCTGGCCAACCTCAGCAGTCCCCACAAAATCCCCACCTCCAAAGGCAGCACACACACAGAGCCAATGGGGGAACCCACCCAAAGTAAAGCCTTTACGTTCCCATAGAAGGGAAAGAACAGCGTTTAATAAGCACGCCCAAAACCATATAGTGATCCTTCCAAACCAGCGGACTTGCTTTCCTTTATAGGAAATGGATATTCTTGGGGTGCAGGGAAGAATACAAATAGGTCTAGAAAGAGTTTTTTCAAATGGATCCATGCTATGGTGATAAACTGGATGTTTATTTCCCCAAATTAGTTATCATGTAATAAAATGTTATACATCAGATTAAATTATAGGAACACCAATCTTTAATCTAGTTAGATAATATGAGGGGTCTTCAAAAAATTCATGAAAAGATTCATATTAACTTTTGCTTCCATTTTTTCCATGAATTTTTTGAAGTACCTTTATATTATAGGGGAGAAAAAAAATCTTCCTTTACCCTCTCATGTTTAGCATCTGGAGTGTGCAAATTAGACTGACATAAGACAGAGTAGCAGGAGAAAAAGCACACACAAATTCTATCTGGTGTTGATATTTTAATTTTTACGTGCTCAGAGGCCTTCATAGAAAAGAAACAAAGACTCAAATAACAAGTTAAATTCTGGGGGCTTATATATCATCTTAACAATGTGCAATAAATTGTGGAAAAGTGACAAGACAGAGGAAAAGAAGTTTGGGCTTCTAGGGGCAGTAAATTTGGGGAAGTTAAATATGTGGAGAAAACAAGTGAAAGAGAGAATTATTCAGTAAGGTTGCTTAGGCAGACTCATCCCACACCATCTGCAGTGATGAAGGTTGTTCTCCCTTCCTCCTGCAATAGAGAGGGGGACGTCTTCCCAAGGGAAATTTATACTCTGCTGTTAGGCAGATAGGCAAAGGGTAGAGAACTTTTCCTGTGTCTGCTTTTTCTCCATTGCCTTCAGCTCAAAATAATCCTTATACCAAAGAGGCATATTTTGGGGTGGCATATTCTGATCTTTTTCAATATTTTAAAAGAAACTTAGTTACATTACCTTCAGCTCCCACATCTAGAGTTAATACTCTCTGCCCAAAGCTACACTCCTTTGCCTGTGTTAGGCAAAATCTAAGTGCGGAAGGCAGGCCTGGCTATTCATGCTGAAACAAACTGGCAAGAGTCCAGGCACTTTACCTTGGGGCAGAGTTCCTGAGACTGAGCCAGGCTGAGCAGAGGCGTGGTGGGGTTCAAGTGTCTCCAAGGTCGGGGAGCCCCACCTTCTCCATGCACAGGCGTTCTAAGGCTGAGCTTTTTAGGAAACCTAGAAATAAGATATTCTTCCTTTTAATGATTTACTCTCTTCTAAACACAGTCATGTCAACCATAATTTATTTCAACCTCACTAGTTTGAAGTATGGAATAATTTACATTAATGTTATTTTTAAAAGTTTCTTCAAGCAATAAAGATCAGAAGGAAAACAATGTAAGAGAAAAACATGTTAAGATTTTAGGGGCCCTCATTTGTATATTAGTAATTTAATGTTTGTTTAAATGATCCTTCTTTGTTCCCTAAATAAAGTAGCCAGTGTCTTTAGGGGGCAAGATTCTATTTTCTTCTACTATGGGTTTTTTCTATACTGTTGAGGGTAATATAACTTAAATTGCTTTTAAAATTTTGCAGGGCATCAGAACATGTCACCCCAAATATACCACTTTGGCCTAAGGATTATTTTGAGCCGAAGGCAATGGAGAAAAAGCAGACACAGGAAAAGCTCTCTGCCCTCCACCTATCTGCCTAAAAGCAGAACATAAGTTTCCCTTGTGAAGATGTCACCCTCTCTATTGCAGGAGGCAGAACAACCTTTATCCCAGAAATGGTGCTGGGATGAGTCTGCATAAAGAAACCTTAGAAAATAACCCTTTCATTAGTTTCCTCCATATGTTTGCCTTCCCACAATTTACTGCCCCTCGTAGCCCAAACTCCTCTTCATCTTGTTACTTCTCCGCAATTGATCGCCCTTTGTTCAAATGATACATAAGCCCCCCAAATTTAACTACTCCTTTGGGTCTTCTTTTTTTGTTTTTTCTATGAAGGCCTCTGTGTACATAAAAATTAGAATATTAACATCAAATAGAATTTGTATGCATGCTATTCTGTCTTTCATCGGCCTAGTTTGCACACTCCAGCCATTGCACTTAATAGGGTAGAGGAAGTTTTTTCTCTTCCTTACAATATTCTCTAATTAGACTAAAGTCCAGTGTTCCCATAATTTCATTTGATCTATAAGGTTTTATTATATGATAAATAATTTGGGGAAAAAAACATCCAAATTATCATCATAGCATGGATCCATTAAAAAAAAAATTCTTTCTGACCTATTTGTATTCTTCCCTGCACCCCCAAGAATATCCATTTCTTGAGCCTGCAGACAAACCGGTAAGAGATATATCCTAACTGCAGAGGTGTGCAAGTTTAAAACAAATGAACAACAAAAACCCAAATGTGAATGCATTTCTTCCTTGCAGAGTTTTCTTCCCATTTGCCAGGTGATTCACCACCTGATGCTCTCACTGGTCATGCTCATTGGTCATCTGCTGAGAGTCACCAAGCCTTTATTCCTGATCCCGAGTAGGAGAAAATGTGAAAGTGTGAGAAGGAAGTGGCATAAAGCTTCCTCAGGACAGGGGTGGGGAGGAGCCACAGCAATGAGCCAGGGAGGGGTGTCACCGCCACCTCTGCCACCCTTCTCCCGCCTCCTCCTCCTCATTGTACCTGCTCATGTGCACGGAGGCAGGTCCTTCAGATGCCTCATCTCACAGCCAGAGACGATCAAAATCCCTTTTGGGATTACATTTCTGTCCAACACCAAGACAGCGGTTCCAGGAATGAGCGATGACCGGTGTGCTGATGTGTCTTCCTGTCTGGGCAGGGGAGCAGATGCCAGCTGGTAACTGGGTCCAAAAAGAAGATGAACCAGTTCAGGTCCAGTTTTGGCTTCTCGGAGATGAGGAGAGTTCCCAGAAATAGTTTATTCATTTACTCGATAAATATCTGGAGCACCCGTAATGTGCAGGCACTGTACGAGGTGCTGGGGTCGTGGGCATAAAGAGTCGTAAGAGTCAGGAATGATACGGTCCTGTTCTCGGGCGCAATGGAACCAGCCCTACGGTCTAGTATGAACAGAGGAAACGAGCATTCTAAGTGCAACAGCTGGGGGTGCAAACTCGGCCGATGAAAGACAGAATAGCACGCAGACAAATTCTACTCGATGTAAATATTTAATTTTTATGTACACAGAGGCCTTCATAGAAAAAAAAATGAAGCCCTTAGATGTGGCCACCTTCTGCACTCCAGTGAGTCACCAATCTTAGCGGCCGTTAAGACTGACACTTGGTTCATGTCTAGGAACAGAATGAGATGCTTATACAGAATGATTCCTTCAAAAAGCCCAATGTTTTACAAAAATCACATACTGAACATACTCATCCCATCTCCTGAAGTATAAAGGTAAAACAATGGAATTAATTTTATTATATGCCTAAGCAAATTAGGCTGAAATCACAGAAAACTGGCTAGACAAAGTAGAGGCTTTTACCTCATGTCACATTAAAAGGACTTCTGCCTTTTTGCTCTTATGAGCTTTATAATTCTCATAACTATTTAATAACTCTAAATGAATAAAACATAAAGGAATGATATCAAGAAAAAGCATTGTTTTGACTAACTCAAAGTTCAAATCTGATTTTAACAGGGGTGTTTTGGCTATGCCACTGAGGATGGATCAATATCTTAGATAATAAGCCAGTGCCTGGGCACAGTGAGGAAGCTTCCAGCTGGTGTCCAGCTGCCTGAGGCAGGAAAGGAATCAGGAGAGAAGATCAAACAACTGATGCCAGACATCTGCCAGCAGAGCGTGGTCTCCCAGGCAGAGGCTGCATTGAAGGCATTCAGGCTGAGGGTGGTCTTGCTGGGAGATCTCCTGGCCCCGTGGTAGGCTGGTTTAGTCAGTCAGTCTTTTCTGCTTCAACTCTCTCTTTTAATGATTCTCCTGCCCTGCCCTTTCTGCGTCCTCCTGACACCATGTCTGTCCATCTGCTCCACAGGGTGTCCCCGGGATGTTTGTCCAGTTGCAGGGGCCCAGCGCCTCTCCTAAGGCTGCAGAATCTCTGTCTCGTCTTTTGGGTCTGTAATTCATCCACTCCCACCCACAGACCCATTTTCTGGAAAGAATAAAAGCAAAAATCCAACAAAACAGCATTATACTCTGTGCCTTTCTTTTAAACTCAACTGCTAGGCAAATGGCGTTTTACAGTCTAGAGGTGAGTGAGGGATGACTTCAGCCAAACCCAGGTTGTTTTGGAATAAATGTAAAATAAATTCAAAAGGCCCTGACTCATGAGAGATAATGGAACATCTCACTGCTCTGGGCAAATGTGGAAGAACCAAGATGGGGTTTATTCAGGGTTGAGCTGTGCATTGCTGCTGAGAGCCCTAAAAATGACTTTTAAAGACTCCCCCAGGCATGAACAGGCCAGATACACAGCAAGGCATCTGAACACTCGAGTCTAAATCCAGAGTTTTTGCCAGAATTGTCTGCCAAGACTATAAGTCAACAGCCTCTCTGGGCGACCCCTGGGAAATTTCTGTAAGTCACCATGACTTACATGGGAGGGGGCCAGCGTGTGGCAGCTTCGAAATCTATTCCTTTGTCACACCTAGTATTTTTTACATCGCTAAAGTGGCTCAGTTCTTGGCAGAGAGCACATCCCATCGGTGTGGGGTGGAAGGAGCAGGTGCAGACCCCTCGTGTGACCCCACTCCACCTCTTTGGGGTAACTCGGTGTTACATCATGAAATGTCTCTGTTCCACATTGTCTCTGTGAAGTGGGGTTCCATGTTATGATATTGAGACCCGTAGAGACCAGACAAGTTTAAGAGGATGAGTATGTCTGAATTTCAGGGTGAATCAAAAGCTAAATCCTCCTCGAAAGTCTGATGTTGCTTTGCTGGTCTGACCACAGAGGAGAGCAACCACCTAAGGGCCGATGGGAGTTGCCTGAGACCACAATTCCAGGATGGGAGTTGTCTGAGGCCACAGTTCCAAAGTTCCATTTTCTGTGAATGCAAGTGTCTTTCTTGACAATGACCATAGGAAACATGGCTAGACAGGGGCTAAAGGGAAAGGAGGGCCTCGAGGTTGACCCGGACTTTCCTCTCTTCTGGAAGTTGCATGTGGCCCTGTGGGCTCCCCCTGCAGGGCTGGGCCACGTTTTGTGTGAGTGTGTGTAAGCGTGCAAATCCTTGTGGGCTAAGATCCTTCACATCTCCAATTCCTGACAGTCCCAAATATGGGTCCACCCCAACGATGGGGTCTCAGCTGCGGGTCAGATTTCAGTGGCAGGCCTGGTGGGTCCCCTCCCTTCTGCCAAAGTACTGGTGTCCAGTCGCGCTCCAAAGACTAACCTATTTTCTAAGCAAACGCCCCTCAATAAGGGAAAACCATATGTCAGCCAGGGCCCCTCCTCATGTCACCTGTGGGACCTAGGAAAGCCTTTGTATTATGGGGTGGAGTTCCATGGGGGAGTGACATCTGATTAATCAGCTTCCTGTCTCCTGCGTGCTTTTGATCCTATCAATTTTCTGGTATTATGTTCATCAAAAATTGTTTACATTAATTTTGACTTTTAAAAACATTATCTTGATTACCGGGTTTTAGGCGCCCCTCCCCAAACCTTTACGCCCACTCTCACCTTAGTTAGTCCCTGTCTCTTGCCATACCCGCTGTTCTCAGGTGTGACACCTCTGATTCTGCACCTGGAGCGGGGACACATTGAAGTGCATTGCGAGAGAGGAGGGGTCGCCACAACCCCCTTTTCTGACCGCGCGGGGGGTCTCCGGCAGCATCCTCCGCTGCCCCCGGTCTGTCCCTCTTTTCGGCCCCAGGGGCTCCCCTGGGCTACAAAAGTTAAACAACAGCCGCTGCCGGATCCTGTGGTCGGAAACCCAGATTCGCCCTCACCCGCGGCGGCTCAGACCCGCAGCACCCGGGGAGGCTCCAGCTCAGGAGTCACTGAAGATAAACACGTGCTGCAGATGAGCGCGCACGTCGCCTGCAGGCAGCGGCGCGACGAGAGGAGGAGCCGCACAGGAGCTCCCCTGCACCTCCAAACGCGGGAGGACGCCTGCGGGCGAAGCGCGAGGCCGCGGCCGCCAGAGAGCACCCCGCGACCCCAGTCCCCCGCCCGCGCCCCCCAGCTTTCCGCGCCCCCAGCCCACCCCCGACCCCCAGCTTTCCGAGCCCCCCGCCCCGCCCCGAGCCCCCAGCCCACCCCCGACCCCCCGGGCCCCGCCCCGCCGTCCCGCTGACTCACCGCCCACCCGCCCGCGCCCCCAGCCCTCGACCCCCCGCCCCGCCCGCGCCCCCGTCCCACCCCCGTCCCACCCCCGACCCCCAGCTTTCCGAGCCCCCCGCCCCGCCCGAGCCCCCAGCCCACCCCCGACCCCCCGGGCCCCGCCCCCAGCTTTCCGAGCCCCCCAGCCCCGCCCGAGCCCCCAGCCCACCCCCGACCCCCCGGGCCCCGCCCCGCCGTCCCGCTGACTCACCGCCCACCCGCCCGCGCCCCCAGCCCTCGACCCCCCGCCCCGCCCGCGCCCCCGTCCCACCCCCGACCCCCAGCTTTCCGAGCCCCCGCCCCTCCCGCACCCCAGACCCCGCCCCGCCCGCGCCCCCAGCTTTCCGACCCCCCGCCCCGCCCGAGCCCCCAGCCCCGCCCCCGACCCCCAGCTTTCCGAGCCCCCAGCCCCGCCCCCGACCCCCAGCTTTCCGAGCCCCAGCCCCGCCCCCGACCCCCAGCTTTCCGAGTCCCCGCCCCGCCCGCGCCCCCGTCCCACCCCCGACCCCCCGGGCCCCGCCCCGCCGTCCCGCTGACTCCCCGCCCACCCGCCCGCGCCTTGCAAGGGCGACCGCTTCCTGTGGCCGCCGCCCCACCTTCCTCCTCCGGGTCCTCCTCGGGAGCGCGTCCCCACCCACCCCGAGGCCGACCTGTACCCTCGAGCCTGCGTCTTCCCACCCGGCTGGGCCTCTTCGCCCTCCTCCCGCGCCCGCCCGCTCGGGGGACAGTTGAGTCAGCCCTAAAATACGCTCAAGCACCCACTGCCCCATCTGTAAAGAAACCCCACGCCTCGAATGGCCACCGCTCTCCTTCTTCCCTCCAACTTCCCAGAGCTTCGTTCCCTTGGGCGGACCACTCCTGTCGGGCTGGCCTCTCTGCCACTCGCCTCAATGTGTTGTTTTTGAAACAAGGGGATTTTCACGTTTACATCATTTCAGACTAAAAGACGTTGCGAGAACATTACCAGGAACCGCCGCAGACCCTGCGCCCAGATCCCCACGCGGGGACACTTCTCCACGCTGGCTCTCCCGCGCTCTCTAGACATGTGTGTTTTCTGAACCATTTGCAAGTCAACTGCGGACGTCACATGTTCTCATCCCTAAATACACGGCTGTGTTTTTACTAAGGGCCAGGACATTCATGGCCTGGTTGGCAAAAGAGACTCCTTTAAGGATCCCCAGTGACCTCGGAGCTGCCCAATCCAGTGGACTCTCAAGGCTCCCTCGGCGTGACCTTTCTGCCTCGTGGTCTCTCTGTGTCGCTGTCTCCCCTGATTCTTTCCTTTCACGGACTCCTCTTTGCCTGCCCCTTGTAGGGGGTTCCTGGGTCTCGCTTTCTGTCTCATTTTGCAGACTGGAGGAGGCCACCGACTCTTGGGACATCAGCCATCACCATTCCAAACCTCTACGTGGCTTCCCAGGAACCACTACCTGAATTCCTCGCAGTCCTTCCACTCACTGTTGTAAACTGGACATGTAAGAGAACTGGACGTCACTGTCCCTGCACCGCACCCGCTCCATAGGGCTGTCCAAGCGGGAGACGCCCCTCACCTTGGAATTCTGCTCCTGCACCCCATCAAATGCCCCGCCGGCCCGCTTCCTGAATCCACTACCTCCCCCTCTCAGAGGTGAAGTCCACGTGGTTGGGACACCCACCCTCACCTGCTTCTCACGCCCTGTTAACTGGACTTGCCGCCCAGAGCCCGCGGTCCACCCCAGTCCCTGCACTGCCTTGGGAATTAGTCGTCTTTTTGATCTGATCAGGCCTCTCTCCTGACTGAAATCACTGTCCCCCAGGTTCTTCCACTGGGTTCCAGAGGTGGACTGGTGGGTCCCTGAAATGTGTTCAAATGTCCGGGGAAGGGTGGGGTGGGGTACTTATACCTTTCATCAGAATTTTAAAAGAATTTGTGACATCTCCCCAAAAGAAAAGACAAGAAGCCACAGGCCTGTGTGATAAAGGTCAATTCCTTATGGATCTAAGACCACTTACGTTCAGCTCAATCCAGTTTTCCCAACTCAGTTCCCGTGCTTCCCTTGGCAGCCAGTATGTCCAGCCCAGTATTTCCCAAACATGCTGGCCTTGAGAATGACCTGATGTACTGGGTAAAATCCAGATTCCTTGGCCCCTCCCCAGTTGGTTCTGAGGTGGTGCGGGGTGAGGGGAGCCCCAGGAATCTGTGTATTTGATGAGCAGGAGAGTCTAGTGGAGAAACAGTGGGCAGAATAAGCCGTGGACTTTCCTGCCTTCGGATCCTTGCATAAAATGGCGCTGCCTTCTTCTGGAATTTGCACTGCCCCACTCCCTCTACTGATAAATTCCTACTTCTCCTTCAATGCCAACTCATACTTCAGTACCAGGCCAAGCCTGCCCTGACAATTCTTGTGTTAGGGAGATAAAGGCAAAGCCGCTGTAACAAAGCACCCCCACGCGACACCCTAACTGAGACAGATGCGTCTTCCCTCTCCCGGGACAGCCCAGAGGACCGGCGACGGTGCTCTGCTCTGTCACCCGGTGCTTCTTGCTCCCGGTCACAGTCAGGGAAGCATCCTCTCTAGGGCCCTGTCGAGCCTGTTCCAGCCCAGGGGAAGGGGAGAGAGAAGTGAGGGGGCCATGTCCAGGGCTGAAGGCCCTGGCAGGAAGTCGCAGACCTGCCTGTAGCTCACATTGCCCGGAACCTGGTCAGACAGCCCCGGGAGCTGCAAGGGAGGCAGGAAATGTAGTTTCTGGCAGAGTGGCCCTGAGCCCACCCCCACAATCGTCCGCCCCAGCAGAAATAATTGTGAGAGAACTGAAACAAATGTTTATCGGGCACTTACTGTGTGCTAGGTGTTGTGATGGCCATTTTCCCACATGGTTCCTTTTCATCTTCGTGGGTATTCTGCACAGAGTCACAGGTGAAAAGGGGCCATGTTGGGCCTGGCTCGTTACTGACTGCCCCCGAGGCACATTCTGCTGTCCTCTCATTTGCCATGCCAACCTAGGTTACTTTTTTACATGCCTACCTTCCCCACTGTGTATGTGCTTAGGAAACCCTTATGCTAAGTGGTGAATCAGAGTGGGATTACTAAATTCGCTTTTGGAGATCATGTTGTGTCACTTCATCGGACCACATCATGGGGTCACCTCACTGGCTATCTTAGTTTATCCCCCTAACTCTCTGCACCATAATTAGCTCTCAGTCAGTCAGGGCAAGGGGTCGAGTAGAGCCTGCAAGTCTGCGTCAGGGACGCTATCACGGATTAGATGAATCCTAGGCCCCTCAAAATCCTAAGGTTCTGTATTTCTCCTCCACCCCAATCACCATTGTTTGCCTTGATGATAATTCAGACTGTGATCATTCTTCCCTTCAGCACACCTGTGCTCTGCCTTCCCGGTCCTGGGCACCCTCCAGGCACTGGGCACTTAGCCGTCTATTAAGGAGGCCCTCCTCTCAGAAACGTGGCCCTGGGAAGAAATGACAAGCAGTAAGTACATCGACAAGAAAACAAACAACAAATTTCAGAGACAGAAGTAGATTAGAGGTTATCAGAAACCAGGGGGGAAGGAATAATGTTGTTGCTTAATGAGTATAGAGTTTGTTTAGGATGTCGAAAAAGTTTTGGAAATGGAGGTAGTGGTTACACAGCATCGTGAATGTCATTAATTCCATGCAACCGTGTGTTTAAAAATGCTTAAAATTGAAATTCTTATAAATGTTTTACCACAATAAAAGAAAGAGAAAGAAAGAAAACAAACAACAACTCAGACAGAAATAAGAGCTAGGAAGTGGGCTGGTCGGGTAGCTCAGTTGGTGAGAGCGTGCTGCTGATGACACCAAGGTCCAGGGCCGGATCCCTGAGCCAGCCAGCTTCCCTTGTGACAAGATAGTTGCCCTCTGCTGTGGTATTAATACTTATTCATTGCATCCACTTGACTAAAAGAATCACAACATGGGACCTTTCTCCCCAGGGGTGCATCTCTTCAGTGTGATGTCCCATCTCCCGGGTGCTCTAAGGATGCACCTTGTCTTTGATTTGGCAGATTATACTCATGGTTGGGTAGTAATCACAAGAGATGATCCTGGACATTGGACCTGCCTTCATCGAGCTCAATCTCACTGAAGAGACAGAAAATAAACAAAGATACAAATAAATCTGAAATGACACCTGTGAAGCAGAGGTACAAGGTGCCTGGAGAACACACAAGAGGGGCTTTGACCCATCCAAGAGCAGTCAAGAAAGGCTTTGAGGCAGCCATGCAGGAGCTGAAACTGGAAGGAAAGGAAAGGGGTGGGACGGAGAGTGGTGGGCAGAGTGACACGTGTGCAAAGGCCCTGGGGCAGGAGAGGTAGGATTCCTTCCAGGAACCTTTATCGAACAGATCAAGGAAGGTAGGACGGGGTAAGTGCGGGTGGGGTGTTTGTGTGCAGCAGAACATGAGGGCAAACCTTGTGATCTTTGGGTCATCTGTGAGGATGAGACTGCAGTCAGAGGCTTGGGAATGGAAAGCTTAACAAAGGCATTTTAAAAAAGCATTTCCCAGACCGTTCCTGATTTGGGCGAAAGCTATGTAACTGAAAATGCGTACCTGAGCTGGAGATGGTAAGTTTTATTTGAAGCCAATGGTTTATATGGAAGATCTAAGTTCTTCTAAAATCTCTCCACTTAGCCCAAAAGAGATCACATAAAATCAGTCTAGTGTTTATAAGCACCCACGGCACTCATACTCTTGGATAGGACTCCTGAATAATTCGATGGAGAGAGAGAGAGGACAAATGCACCAATCACTTATCCAGTGATCATTTTATCCTAGTGAAAATTTCAGAGCAGTCCAAAGTTTGCTAAAAAAAAATGCTTGAAGTCAATTCAAAGGAGATTGTCCATTTCTCTAGACCCAGGGACCCTCACCTACTAATTTTTGCCTTTATTAAAAAAGAGAAAATGCCTCATTATGCTACTGAATGAATACAGATGACACTCACTGCCACCCCCCCCCCTTTTTTACTGTTGACTTGGAGAGCCTAGAAGAAAATAAGTCCAACCTCCTAGCTACCCCTGCCCTGCTTTTTTAAAGGGTTCACTGGGGAGAAATTGCCACATTGCAAAACTTGTGAAATGCCTGCCAATTAGAAAAAAGTCTCTATAACCTGAAGCAATATGCACATAAAAGCAAAACAAGAAAACAGACAAAAAGTGGAGGGAAGAAGGTGCTTAACTGAATAATGCTTAAAATTAAAATAATTTTTCCTGATGAAAAGACAACTTGGACCTGATTTAAAAGACACAAAAAAAGCAAAGGCAGAGTCAGAGCACAAAAATTAAGTTTTCCTATATACCTTAAAAACTTTTATGTTGTTGGGCCGAGCCCATGGTGCACTCGTGAGAGTGCGGCGCTGGGAGCGCAGCGACGCTCCCGCCCCGGGTTCGGATCCTATATAGGAATGGCCAGTGCACTCACTGGCTGAGTGCCGGTCACGAAAAAGACAAAAAAAAAAAAAAAAAAAACTTTTATGTTGGAGAAGAGTGGGGAGGGGGCAGCAATAGTGCTCAATTTCAGAAGCGTGGAAGTGTTCGTGCATAAAGATATCCCATAGCCTTCAACCCTCAAATTCCACTCCTGGGAATTTATACCAAGGAAATAATTTAAATTAAAAACAAAACAACAACAACAACAACAACAACAAGAAAAAAAACCCCAAGTATTATGGACATGGATGCTTATTCTTCCTTATTTGCAATATTTTAAAGAAGTGAAACTCTCTTCCCTGGGGGATGGCCGACGGGTGTAATGGTGAGCCAAGTGGTCCAGCAGCGGTGAAGGGGTGGAGGACTGCAGGTGCAGGGTAAGGCCGAGGGCACAGAGGAGAGCTCAGTCAAGGCATATTTAAGGCATTGCTTAAATGTGCATAGGGAGACGGAGGGAAGAATCTGGTGTGACCCTCAGTTTGGGTGGGGGGTGGTGCCACCAAATCAGATGGGAGTAGGGCTGCAGGAGCCTGCTGCTGCGTCTGCTGGGAGGCGGTGCTGTGGGGGGCGTGCTAAGTCTCAACAGCCCACAGAGGATCCAGGTAGTGATAATGTCCAAGGGGGGCAAGGGGGAATGTGCCTGGGCTGAGAGAGGACAGTGGCTGGAGATAAATAACAATAAATAAACGTTTTTCATTAGAAATAAAGAAGGTCATCCATGACTTTCTCCTTTGCTCCCCTTGGCTTTCATCCTGTCTGGCCTTTCAGAGGCAGCTGACATGGTTGACTGTCTTCTGGAAGGTCCCCCCCAAGTCCTTGGACCTATACATTCTTCATTCCTCACCTTTCCTTACCTCTACATTTGTCTCTTTACTTTGTGTTTTAAAAATTACTTAAAAGTAAATGTTTCTCCCCAAGTAATCCATTTTTATGCAGGAAAAAAAAACTAGAAAAAATACAGATAATTTAAAAGGTAAATTAAAGCCACAAGTATTTTGATGTATATCCTTTCAACTTTTACTCAACTGTCAAGTGCCACCTGCTAACCAGGTTTGGTGTCCTCTCCCCACCCCCACCCTCAGCACAGCTTCTTCCAATGAACACTTATCACAAGTAAAATTAAGTGATTATTTGTGTTGTTACTTCTTTAAAAGCTGAGTAGTTTAATAAATATATCCATATAAATACAATTTTTACCAAAATGAGATCAATTGGTAATGTTTTGTAACACATTTTCCTCTTGTATTAATATATTGTGAACAGTCTTTACATACTCGTGTCAATCTGTTTAATTCTTTTGGTGCTCCCGTGTATTGCTTTCAACTGTATGGCTGAGCTAACATTTATTTCAATCCCTCACTATTGGACAGTGATGGGATTTCCAAGCTTTCTCTAATCTACTGCATTAGACGTTTTTATACGTAAGTCTCTGGCTGCTGGTCTGATTATCTTCTACGACTGGAATTGTTGGGGTGAAGAATGTGCCAAATTTTCAGCTTTTGATAGAGGTTGGCAAATCGTCTTCCGAAATACCTACCAGTTTATACTCCCACCTTTTTGCTTTATTAAAACTTTTTTTTTTCGTATTACAAACAGTGCATCTTAACCATACGCAAAGGAAGCGTGAGGGGCCCACAATTTCGGCGCACAGCTTCACAATCCCTGCTAGGTGATTCTTCCTGTATTTTGTCTATGTGGATACACTTGGGAGTTGGGCTTCGGCTAGAGTCCCAGACTTACCACGCATGAGGTCTGTGGCCTTAGGCAAGTTACTTCATGTCTCCAAGCTTCTGTTTTCTCATCTATAAACTGAAGATGACAGTAGTACCATGTCACAGGCTGTCACAAGAACACAAGGCAAGCCCTTCACCAGTACCTGGCACACTGCAAACTCTCGGGCCACACTCCTAGGATGCTGTTTGCCCCTTGCTTTCTTACCCCAGGCACATGCACAGACATCCTCCCTTTGGAACAAGTCGACACTTCTAAATCCAGTCTTTCGCATGAACCTCAGGCCTACCGCTCCAATCATGACTGTCAACACCACCAACGGTGTTTTGCTGGTGTCAAATTTTCATCTGGTCCCACCCAACTTAGTTACAAGTTCCTCCTCCCCCACCTACCTGCCCCCATCTTAGTCATGTCATCTGTCCTCCGAGGCACCCATGCAGAAACCACAAGAACACCTTCCTCCCTCTCACCCAATTACCTGGATTTTAAGTGATTCTGTCATCCCACTCTATGGAGTTTGGCTGGAGTCAGACCAACCTCGTGTCTGCTTACACACTGTGTGACCATGAGCTGTATCCTCCCTTCTCTGAGCCTCAGTGTCTTTGTCTGTAAGATGGGGTGATCACAGACCTGCTGCTTAGGGCTGTGGCTCTGATGGTAAAATGAGATTGCTTACTAAGTGCTCCATGTCACGCTGGTCACAAGGGGGGCCGTAATCAACCCCATGGCCATTGCTATTGCTGTGGCACTAGCAGGCCGTAGCTGTCATTCCAGCCCACTTGCAGCACTGACATGGACCCATCGCCAGTTCCCACCTTCAGCCTTTTCCAGGCCAAATTTCAATGTGTCACCAGGATGACAATTCCATGGCATGTCTAGAGCATGCCACTTTCTGCTCAAGACTCTAGACAGCTCACAACCACTGACACTTAAGCCTGGAGTCCTCCTAGCGGGGTTTCCACAGGTCCTGAGAATCTGGCTCCAGTGTCTGTTCCAGCCTTGTCACTGCCCACACCCCTTCCTCCCTCCCTTCCAGCACCCCAAGCTCTGCTTCAACCTCAGGTCTCTCTATCCCTCTCTGTATATACCTGCCCTCTTTGTAAGTCCCACCGCCTGGATGGAGGCTGTTTCTCAGTGACCCAGCAGTCCCCATCTAAGGATGACTTAGACATCCCTCGTGGAGCTTGTTGTCCCTGGGCCCCTCCAGGTGGCATTCACTCCCCCTCCTCTGAGCATATACTGGGTGTGCCCGCACTGTCCATCACATCGAGCTCCTCAGGACTCAGTCTCCACTGTGACGTTGCACCCTCTTGACAGCAGATGCCCTTTCTCCACCTTTGCCTCCCCCGCCACCCCCAGCTTCCCTCTGCAAGCTCTCGATGTTTGTTTGTTCACTGTCCTGTTAATAAATAACATTTTGGGGGATTCAGATGTGCGAAACATTTACCCACAGGCCAAAGGTTTTACAGAGATTGTGCACCTCTCCTACGACTTATTCTGAGATGACAAAAATCTTCAAAAACAGCCGTGCCCATCAGCAGGGCTGCGTTCACAGATGCCTCAGAAGTGTGTGTGACAAGACAAATGTGGCTGGAGTGTCTCATGACCGTTGTCCATGATTATGGATGAGCATGAAACATGTAATATGCGTCTTTCTGACCCATGGAAATGCACACCACCCACAGTCCCCGCTGCCCACTCTTCCTCTCGAGAGGGGTGGGGACCAAACACGTACCCCGCCTTTCTTTCCTGAAGGCATGTAAGTTCCAAGTAAATTCGTTTAGTCCTGTTCCGAAAGATGATGCAACATGACTAGAAAGGAAGTGGGCAGTTAGCTGACACGGCTATGCATGGAGGAGTGTCACATAGCTCGAGTGTGCTGCACAATCCCAGAAACATGCTGCGCTTGGGAAGGAGGCGGGTGACTCAGTGTTCCCCTGGCTTTCGGCAGATCAAGCGCTCCGCTGAGCAGCACTGACCAGGACAGGCTGGAGTGCAACTGCTCAGATGGCGAGCCCCATCCTGGGGGCTGCCCAGCCCTCGGGTCACACAGCTGGGCCAAGCCCACCAGTGTGCTTTTCTCTAAGCTGGAATAAGGGGGTCGGGCCACATTGCGTCCATGGGGATTCTTAGCTATCCAAACGCCTGTGGAGGGGATGTTTGGGGAGGAAATGAGGGTGGTGTTGGCTGGACCAAACTCTGTGAACTCTCTGGTTCTGATTATTTGCTTTGCATGAGTGGGGGCCTCTGTCCTTAGAACGGGCTCTTGTAACATCACTCCTCTCTTCAGCGACCTTGGAGCTTCCGTCTAACCTGGCTGTTCCTTCTAGGTCTCCACGTTGCCTCCCTCATTCCCCTAATTAAACCTTTTTCTAGTAGAAAGACCTGGAAAATTGTTTCAAGGGCAAGAATCTGGCAACTGTCCCTGAAAATGCAGCACAGGCTCTGCAGGGGTTTATGATGTTCCAGAGTAGCCACCTGTTCCTCCCCACCCACCTCCGGGCGCACAGCCACGGGCTAATGAGCCGTGAGACAGATCCAGTCACCGGCCTGCAAGGCAGAGGCGCCACTTCTCAGAGGCACGGCCCCTGCACACCCAGCCAAGGGCCCTCTCTTGCCCACTGTTCCGGGTCCAAAAGCCCAAAGCGATGCTGAGCTGCGGGCACCCGCAAGCTTTGTTTCCAGACAGGTATGCACTCACCTGCAAGAAACTCACATTTCCCAAGGTTGCTAAGAGCAGGGAGTGTCACATCAGCTCTAAAGAATCCCTGAGATTATCACCAAACAAAAATTAGCTTGTGTTGCAGAGCCCAGAAGGAGGCAGGCAGGTACCACCACCTCACATCCCTGCAGAGTCTATCTCAGCATCTCCCAGACTCACTATCACTGAAACTATCTCTGCTCTGTGACTCAATGATGTGGCAATTAAGCTGATAAAGAGAGGCACTCCCTGCATCGTCTGCCTGGGCGGTGGGGGCACAGAGTCCCTGCATGTGGCTACCAGCAGTGACAGGGGTGCTCGGGGCTCAGGGCTCTGGAGCTATGGAGACCTAGGCTTGCTCCCAGCTCCCCGTTTCCTGGCTGTGAGTCGGAACATGTTATTCAGTCTCTCTGGGCTTCACTCCCTGCATCTGAAGACCAGGCATAATAACAGCATCTGTCTCATGGGGCTATGATCAGGACAAAGTAACTACATAATTTTAAGAGCCTAGAACAGTTCCTGGTATATCATGATGCTTGATAAATTAATAAACGCCAAGGTTCCCTCCCTGCGGGACATTAACTCCCAGACAGGGCTTTCAGATGTGGTGTTCACTATCCTACTGCTTCATGACCTTGAATCTTGCCCCATGGTGTCTCAACCCGTTGGCTCTACCAAACTGAGTGTTAAACACCGACAGGCCAACAAAGAGCAGGGAGGTCAGAGTCAAACTGAGAGACTCTGAGGCACAGAAAGAAATATCTATGTCATCAGAAAAGGCTGTCCTAAGTGGCAAAACTTGTATCTACTGAATGAAAGATTCAGATGACAAACGGAAGAGGCCGTTTGCAGTCTGTTTCCCACACCTCTCAGAAGAAAGCCTGTTCTCAGGTGAAATCAACTTTAAGAAAGTATATCATTCACCTTCTAACCTGAGGATTCTTTCAGACACCAGCCGAGGTGGAGGCCGCCCCGAATTCTTCCACCACCCAGGACTCAGGGTGGCTAGGCCTGCAGAAGCTGTGGCCCCACGCTGCTGGTGAGTGAGGCCACCCTCAAGCTTGCGTTCTGCCCTGCACTTGAGCCTCTGTCACCACTGGAGCCATCAAAGAGATCTGAGTGGCTGCTCATTTCTGGCGAAGCCTGGCTTCCTAGACATATGGCCAATGCAGACGCACAGAACTCTGCACTGCAAGAGGACCCCACCTCTGATCACCTCTGAGATTGGCGTCTTGAACTTCTTAATAATTTTCTCTCTGACTCTGTGGTTTGTAAGCAAAATCCCACGGGATGATGGAGTTTGCGCCAGGGGACTCAAGCAGAGCCAGGGTTGGGCACACACACCCCACACACTGAGTCGGGGGCAGGCTCCTGGGCACCTGGGACAGTCTGCACTTCCCAGAGAGGTCCACGAGAATCCCTGGATCCCAGGGAGCACTCCATTAAGTAGCAAATAAAGAACACCATGACAGGTCAAGAGAGAGACCATGGAGGAAAAGGACAAGCTCTCCTGCTTTTGCAACAAGGAGTCCCGCACTGTCATTTTGTGCTGGGACTCTGCCTCTGGCCCTAACTCCTTCTGGTGTGTCATCTCACCTTGGCTAGAGAAGCTCACCAGGCCAATGGGTCGGAATCCTGTGTTTGAGAGTTTTGTGTTTTATAGTGCAGAGGACAAGCTCCCCTAGCATCCAAAGGCCACATGGGGTGTTGGGGTGAGCCAGCAGACCTGCTGGGGTCTTTGTAGTCCTGTGGGTTGGCCACCACAGCCTGAGGCCAACTGTCACCTGCTGCAAGTCTTGACTCCTCACCTGTGGAAAGAGATCAGGCAACATGATTTTCACGATCTTTTCTGGCTCTAAAGATACCTTCTGATTCTGAGTACACGATAAGTCTGTTTTCTGCTTGTGAAAACCCAGTGCCATAGATAACACAGGATCCTGCAGTTTCCTAACACCAGCCTAGGTAACGTATGTTCATTTGGCAACAGAGATTTTTTAGAATAATGACGGTGGAAAATAACGGACAGGGATCTATGTTTTAAAGTGCCGTTCTTTGATCCCGATTTATTATAGGAGAAATTTCACAGCATCTCACAGCCTGGGCTTTGCGTACAATGACAGGAGAGATTCGTAAATATCCCTTTTGCCATTGGGCAGGGAAGGATAAGGATGGCGATACATAAATCAGGAAGACATAAACCTACGAAAACCCGCTCAGTGACAATGTGCCATGATTTTTGCTCTCTTTTAAAATTACGATTACTGGGGAATGAATAGAAAAGACGACTTGGCATCACATCCTAAATTAGCTAACATCGTGTTGACACAGGGCCCACCACGAGCTGCTGACAGACATCTGCACAAGGTTTCTGCACACTGGATCTTGTACTGCACTGTTCTCCAAAAGACCACGGAAATATGTTTAGAAAAGAAAGTTATGGATAGGCAGCAGAAGCCTCCCCTTCCAGATCACCCTGTTAAGTCTAAAGACAACCAGAAAAGAAACCCGGCCCCATGTACTGGTCATTGTAAAAATTCCCAGCAAGGAAGTTTTCAGACAACACTGCAATCCTATCACATTCAAGCAAATCCTTTTCTGGGCTGAAATGAGCTCCTTGGCCTTTCCAAACCAACCCATGGGGTCTGAGAAATATAGTCCAGGCATAATGTCCAAGACCAAATCTGTGACAATTTTCCACCCGCAAGAAGGAGACCCATATTCAAAATTTCCTAAATTTACTTTTACTTTTTCCTAAAGTTGGACATAAATTCTAAGAAACAGTATATATTACCTTACTAAATGTGTCACTAAGTTTTAATTCGGGGAATATAAAGTTAGTAAATACACAGAGAACTGCAATGTTTACTTCTGAGATTTCAACATCATGACAAACACTTCCTATTTAAGACTGTTTTTACTTGTATTTTTGGAAAAAGATTTTGATGAAATTGAGGATGTCAGCATTTCTATCTGGTATCCTTCCAATCTGATGAATTACCTTTCTTCATAACAGTGTTGCAGAGACCTGTTACCTTGTTTCTTACCACAGCCCAATGTTCTAAAGCAACTCACTGGGTCCCAGTGAGCAAAACTGTCTTTTGGGATAGAGAATAGTTTGGATTTCAGAAATTCTGGGATGTCAGGTTGTCACACTGACCCAGGAAAAGGGCCAGGAAGCTGTGGGGAAAAGAAACTAAGGGGGGTACACAAGGTACTTCAAAAAGTTCATGGAAAAACTGAATTAAAAGATAATACGGATTCTTCCATGAATTTTTTGAAGACTCCTTATAATCATGAGGAAAGTTAACAAAAGGCTTTAAAGATTGCATCATAACAACGGATGCTTAAAATGGTTAAAAGCACACATACTGTTATTGCTTTTGATCCAAGCTATTTCCTAAGGCAGTAAAATTAGCATGAAGGTATTTCCTTCCCTACTCTGAATGAGGGTTTGGCCACAGGTCCAAGATATCTTGAAAGGAAGACAGAAGACAGGCTTCAACCTCAGCCACCTTCAGCCCTCAGAAATCTTTAATCTTATAGCAGGTGCAGTAATTTGGGAGCAAATACTTGATGGACAAGAAGCAACTTTCTTTTCTTCAGAGATGTGACTGGTAAATATCCTAGGGCTTGCTTAGTTGGAAAGGATCTAGACAATTCCAGGATCAAAATTTCTCCCCCTTTTCCCATATTGACACATTCCAGAAAAGTGACTAAATCTTCCTGTACATCAATTTTCCTAAGTGAAAAATTAGGGGAAAAATATTTAACCCATTTTATGGAACTGTTGCAAGCATGTTGCAAGAAAAGTACAACCACACGTAATGTCTGGGAGGTACTTTACTCCTAGCTAATTGTCACATACACGCTTAAGACTTCCAACCCCGGGGAAACCTGCTTTACGGCCTCGAGGCCAATTCTACTGATTAGAATCTATTATCAGGGCATTAGTAAACGTCACATTTGGGGGGCCTCATGAAATAAAAACATGAGGAAACCAAACTGTGTGTCTTCATGCCGGAGCCTGAACTTTCAACAGGGTGGGGCTGAATTGGGAAGACGTACTTTCATACTTCTATTTTATTACATACACATTTTCTTCCTTTCCTTGGTCATGCGTCAGAACAGTTTGTAGCTGGGGATTTTGGGGATATTCTAGGTGTTTCTCATTTTACAGACCGAGCAGGTCCTGGAGCTCAGTGGTACCCGAGTTTTCTGACTCAGCCACCTACAGCCCTGCAGCCTCTCTGATGGTCCGCTCCCAATTCCACTACCCGGCAAACTAGTAGGTAAGAATTCTTCCTCGGACTTTGTTGAACTTTGCCTTTTTGTAGAAGGCACCCCGCTGGCCCAGGTCAGCTGTATGGAACGAATGCCACAGGGCTGAGCTCAGGACTCGGCCCTCAGTCTGTGGACTAAGGGGAAAAAGTGGGAAGTCAACCATTGTCTAGAGTCTGGCCATGTGCTCAGCAATTTCACATGGGAGTTCATCATCATCTTCACCAGGTTCTTCTGAAAGAGGCATCTTATTCCCACCCATGACCAAGGAAAATGCAGATGAGAAGTCTGACTTCTCCAGAGGGTGGTAGATCCAGGCTTGAAGCCCCAATTCCAAGGCTCCCGTGCTGGCCACTCCCCTGAGACAGTGTTGGAGCAATCGTCATCCTGGGCAGATGACCAAGGCAGGGACTCAGTCTCAGGGAGAAACCAGGGACCAATTCCTGAAACTGGAGGATACGTCCAAGGCTCACTTGTAGGAATAAGGCAAAAACTCAGTTCAGAGGCCTGGGGTGCAAGAGAGCAGAGCTAACTGGAGCCGAGCCTGGGAGCCACAGAACCCTCACTCCCCTTGCCCATGGTCCTGGGCCCACGACAGGTGCCAGGCCACCCCAGAGCTCCCTTTCTGTGAGCTCCAGCCCAGCTTCAGGTATTCACTGACTGATACTGCCTCAACTCTGCAATCTCACAGCCCTCCTGACTTCTCACAGACGTTTTATGTTTAGGCAACTGCCCTTTAAACTCCTTTAGCACAGAACAGCTGGTCCCTGTGCCCAGTTATTGAACCCCGGGAACCTAATGAGTATGCAGAGGTGCACGCAGGGCCGTCAGATCACCTGGGATTTAATCCTGTTGCCCTTCCATGCCAGCGGGTTACTAAACCTCTTTGTGCCTCAGTTTCCTCACCTGTACAGTGGAGGTAACAACAGGCAATAATAGTGCCCGTCTGATAGGGTTGTTTGAAGATTAAATGAGTTAGTCCACATTAAAGTGCTTAGAACAGTGCCTGGCACATAGGAGGTGCTCAGAAATGGACAGTTGTCTTTAATCTTTGCATGCATCTGTCACAGCACCGGGCAGAGCTCCCCTAAAGGGACCTCCCAAGGACTGTGTCCAGGCTGGGGACACGCTGTCTTCTGGACTTCTCTAAGAAAATTCTTCCTTGTGATCTGCCAAAATCCACCTCCCTGCAAGTCTCACTCATGGCTCCTGGCTCTGCCAGAAGGCAAACGCCAAAAAAACAGTCTCAAAAGAGACTGTAACGATAATGATAGAATTGGGCTGAGGAATTACAGTCTCCCTCGCAGCAGCTGTTCCCACAGTTCTTAGCCCAGAGCTAAGCACAGACCGAGGTCAAAGACCTTCGAGTTAAATTTGAAAACTGGCAAAAGCTCAGTTTTTCTCTGCTTCCTTTAGAAATGCATAAAGCACCTTCTCTCTTCATTCTTTTCAGACCAGAGCATGCTGCTGGACAGTCATGAGACAGAGAAAGTCACTCCGCTTGCACAAAGGGGACAGTCACAAGGGCTGCAGAGCCTTGACCTCACCTCACTCACTACGTGCCGTGCAGCCTGTAACCTCTGGGCACGCAGGGAGTGTGCCTGGTGAGGCGGCCACGTGTGACAGCCTCCTGTTTACGGAGCCTGTCCGGCGTCAGGTGTGGGAGCATGACCTGTGAGTCCCTTTCCTGACTTCTCTGGCATTATCCCTTGAAGCTGGCGCGTGGACTGTGACATACGAGGAATGTACACATCTTTTTTTAGACAGATTTGACAACTTAGCTCTCTGAAAATTTCAAGCATAAATCAATGAAAACTTAGGGCACCTGCGCCGGCTGCCTTAGGACTGAGCGGGAGTGAATTTGCTCCCCAGCACTCAGGTATGAGAGCTGTGGCATTATGTGTCTAAATCAAAGGTAGTTGGGCTTTGACCTCCTCCAGGGCAAGGTGGGCACTATTAGGGTACCTTTGTCCCTCCAACTGCTTATACAAGTGCCTGGAACAGAAGAAGGGGCCTCATCTTTGGTTGCAAGGCAGCCGGGGCCTCAGTTTCCCCAGCTTCTCGGGCTGAGCATTCCTGTGGTCTTGCAAGTCCTGTGGATCCAAGAGCTTCTTGTGAGCTCTCCAAGGCCTTAGCCCCAGAGACCCTAGACACCCCGCACAAGTTCAAGCACTTTCAAGGCATCTGCAACCTCAACAAGGGTGTCCTTCCACACCCAGCATGTCCTCCCCAGAACCCTGCCCCCAGGCTCAAAGAAGCTTTGGGCCAAACTTGCCATCCATCACCTCAGGTGAGCCCCTCTCCTCACTAGGGGACAATCCAATTAATCTTCCTCCGGGGGGCCTAGAATAAGAATGCTCAGACCCATCAAAATCGCTCCTGGGGGAGAGCGCAGGACTGGGGTGAGGAAATGCTCCGTCCCTCCCTGATCCTCTAGGGCAGGAACACAGCAAACAAATGCCCAGGGCACCAGCCAGGGCTTCTCCTTAGTCCTCACCCAGCCACTGCATTTTATGCAAGTAGTGAAGGCTGTGGAGATGCTCAGAAGCCCACATGATTATTCTACTTCTGGCTTGCACACACAGTCAAGACTACCCTGAGCCTAGCCTGCAGAAACCCCATGAAGTCAGCCACCCTGGGGGCAGCCCCCTGTGAGAATGCTAAGTGAGAGGTCAGGTCTGGTGACTGACAGGCAGGGGCAGCTCGGCTCAGTTCTTCACAGGTCAGAAGGAAACACGTTTTTTACTTAGACACGTTTTGTTTCCTGAGTTGTAAATGTCAGCTAGTGCCTACACCATGTCCTCACTGCATGTCGGCCCTTCTTTCCCTGAAATCAGGTAAGTGAAACAACTGGAGTCCCCCACAGCCTCCTGATCAGCCCAGGGACCCCCACCTCTGGGGCTGCCCCCCTCAGCCCCTGGGGTGCAGAAGCACCACATCTCCCCTCTTACTTCTCCTGCACGTCTGTCCTGGGCCTTCTCTGGCTGCTCCTCCCTGCTCCCTGCGTGTGGATATGTCCAACGGTCCTGACCTTGGGCCTCCTTCCCCAGTCATAGCCACTCCTAGTTTACCGAGTGCATGAACTCCCTCCTGAATCAACAAGGGACACAATTCGTAGTGGGGGAGGCTGCCCGGGCACCCAGACCCTCTCTCCACCCTGGAGCTCGGCCTCCACCACCTTTCTGCCCACCTAGCCAAGGACCCCCGCCCAGCTACACGTTCACCAAGCCCCTCCTGAGTCCCCTCCCCCAGCCACCTTCTCCATTCCTGTTCCCAAGCCTCAGGAGGCTCCCCGGAGACACAGGACCCGCCATCCCTTCCTCACAGGCTCAGGCTACTCTCACAGGTCAATCTTTTCATCCACCTCTCATTGTCTTCCTAGCAACCCCCCAGCACCTACCATAGGAGGCCTTTTATTTGGCCTCCAGTACCTCTTTTCACCCTCCTCAGAAAACCACGCATAGGACAGGGCAGCTGACCCCTGACGTGGGCTCTGAGTCCTGCTGCGTCGTCTCAGCGACTGGCTGTGTCTACGGCTCTTCTTGCTTCTAGTGTCACGTGAAGATGATTGTCCCTTCCTCTCCCTAGAGGTTCTGCCCTCCACCTTCCCAGACCCTTTGCACGGTCTCAGTTCTACCACATCTTACCTGTGCGGCCTCAACCTTTCCGAGCCTCAGATTCCTCATCTGCAAAGTGGGGATGATCAGATCTGCCTTGTAGACCTGTAGTAGGAACAGGAATAATCCTGCAAAGAGTGTCACACAGAGCCTTGGACAGAGACAGCGCTCAGTCCATGGAAGCTGGGATGACGACGATGATGATGATGATGAATCTGTCCCTAATAACCTGTGGATCGACCCAGAAATCCCCCCCCCAGTGACATAATGATGTGGATTGAATTGTGTCCCCCAAGTTTTATGTATTAGAAGCCGGATCCCCAATGTGACTGTTAAGAGGGTGGGAAATCCTATTATGGTAATCGTAAGGTGGGGCCTCGAAGAGGTGACTGGATTCTGAGGCACCTCTCTCTCTCTCTCTCTCTCTCTCTCTCTCTCTCTCTCCACTGCCATTCTGCCATGTGAGACCCCTGTGTTACTGTCACCACCGAGGCCTTCACCAGATGTGTTCCCTGGCCTTTGGACTTCCCAGCCTCCCAAACTGTAAGCAATAAATTTCATTTTCCTCATAAATTACCCAGTTCCAGGTATTTTGTTATAAACAACAGAAACGGACTCACACACGTGCACACACACATGCACTCACACGCAGCAGTGCTACACCAGTTGTGTTATGTGGCCTGCACTCCAACATCTTTATACACACGAAATCAAGTTAAAGTGCTGCCACCTCCTCGTGTTTAAAACTCATCCCTCCCTTGCTGGTGTCCACACGTCTCCCATTTCTTGGCTCTCTTTTGCTTGTTCGTGACATGCAGGACGACAGACTCGGTGAGATGACTGGCCTAGTTCTCAGTGCTCTAGCACTATTCTTCACTCCTTTCTGTGCTCTCCCACTACCTGAGATGTTCCAAATGTTCCTCAGCCTGGACTCTGGCACCCCGCAAGTGTTAGCTGAGTACCTACCATGTGCCAAGAGCTAGACAATGACAAGATGGTGAAGGTGGGGGAGGAGGAGGGGAAAGATAGGAAAGAAAGAGGAAGAGGAGGAGGAAAGGGGGAGGGGAGGGGAGGGGGGAGGGGGAGAGGGAGGGGAGGGGGGCTCTCATTTACTGAGCACTCGCTACCCGCCAGGCACTACCCTACATGCTTTACATATACAGACTCATTTAATCCTCAAAACAGGTCCATTTACTCCTCAGATAACTGCCATGTGGGGCAGTCACCATTCCTGCTTATGGCTGAACAGTTGTGCTGACCTGTCCCAGGACACAGCTCGAGAGCAGGAAGGCCCGCCAGGCCACCATCTCTGACACCTGCCTGCAGAGCCCAGACTCCCAGCCCCTGCAGTGACACACACCGTGTCATGAAGGTCACTTTTAGCAGAGAGGGAAGATAAGAAAAAAGGATGTGTGTGGATGGAGAGATAGCCTGGTGCCTGCCATGAAGTTTCAGAACAAAGCACTGTGACAACAGGCGGCGACCCACTTCGGGATGAGCAATTGGGTTGTTACACTAAGACCTGGAGACGGGGGTGCCCGCAAGGTGTGAGCACAGGAGCTTCCAGTGAAGAGAAACGCGTGACCTAGGGCTCTGCCATTTGGGATTGGGGCCCAGGCCCGGGAGGAAAGCTACCAGGGACACTACTGGGACCATTAATGAAAATTGAATATGAACAATTCAATTTCCTGACTTTGTTGATGGTACTGTGATGGTGTGTGAGAATGTCATAGTTCTTAGGAAACACACATGAAGTACACAGGGCCACAAAGCCTGTACTTACTCTCAAATGGTCCAGGAAAAATACGCAGATGTATGTGTATCTGTGCATCTGTGCACGTGCGTGTGCACGAGAGCTAGAGGGTGAGAGAATTATACAGCAAACGGGCAACACATAACCTACAAGTGAATGTGGGTAAAGGGTACGTGGGAGTTCCTTGCACTATTCTTGCAGTGTTTCAGTAAATTTGAAATTATATCAAAATTAAAAGTTACCAAAAATACATGCATTTGAACAGTGGCACACAAGTTGCAAGATCTTCTAAAAACAAACAAAACCCATCAAATATGTTAGAGTGATGAGCCGCGAGAGGGAGGCAGTGGGACAGAAAGAGGTACAAAGAATTTTAAAATACAGGGGGGTTACTAATAGAAAGAAATAGAGAGGAAGACCGAGGGGCGGGAAGGAGGGGACAAGGGAAATTCCAGGTCCTTCTCTCACACTGTCACTTGAGTGCACTCACCCGCTCTCCTGACTTCAACTTTTCAGTTTCAGAATGGGGACTCCTAAACCCTTACCCCCGGCTTGCTCGTGCATGCCAATCCTGTGTTTAGAATTGCTTGGCAGAGGGCACATCTCAACACCCCACGTTCGCCATGATTTGGTGACCCAAATTTACCTTTCCTTTTCCTTCCCAGCCAGCCCTGCTCGCCCAGGGCCGTCCCCTTCCTCCAGGCTCCCAGAAACCTCTAGAAACTTCAGAGTTTTCTCTGGTTCTTTCTTCTCTCTCCCTCCTTTCTCAGCGCGTCCAAGTTTTCATGTCTTACTCTCTCTTCCTTTGACCCGTTCTTCATTCCACTTTCCTACTTCAAGCTCTCATAACCTCGCCCTGCGATTAGGAAGCCGCCTCCAGCCTGGTCACTTTCCGCACCCACCCCACCCCCATCCCACTTGCCATCACTGCAAGGACATGTTGGGCCAGCCGACACTGTCCCTTTTCTGCAACACTGCCACTATTCTGTTGCTCAAGAAAACATGCTCCAGTTCATTGCTCTCTTGTCTCTGATTATTTCTCCGTAAGTATTTGTCTTTTCTTCCAGCTTTATCAAAAGTCTGTGGAAGCAGGTACTCATCCTATCTCGGTCCCTGTCTGTCCTCTTTGGTGCCTTGCACGTGGCTGGAGGCACAGCAGTGGGAGTTTAATCATTACTTAATCAATTAATTGGCTTTTTCTTCTTTCTGAGTATCAACGGTTATAACAAAAGAAATTCTCTTGCTCACCTTATGCTGACAATAGATGAGAACAAAGGACTTGATCAGGACCTTAGGGCTGTTTAGGGTCCCTTGTCAGATGTGTCCCAAAGCCAGAGGCAACACCCGTTATGATCACCCACGACACGACACGCACCAGGCAAAATAAAGGCCAATTCCGGTGGCTCTGTATTTTAATGTTTCTCATCTTAAAGATCCTAAAAGTATGACATTGCTTTTAGAATATACATTTCTGTAAATATTCCAAAATGCAGGCTGGTTCAGAACATGCTCCCTCACTGTTCACTGCCTCATGGTATTTTGTTTTCTCAGCCCAAGGCACACATTTTTGATATCACAGCAAACAGCGATTGATTCTATTTCTGGTTGCTTTAAAAACAGCTCTAATGGCTCCGTCACTGCGCAAACAAGGAAGGGGCCTGGTGAATAAGCTCCTTATGCCACCTTCTTGAGCAAGGTCATCACAGCTGAACGTCTGGACAACCCCCAGTCCTGTATGTTTAATTCCTTCTCTTGATATTTCATCATTTCGGATCATAAGGGAGAGAATGATGTAATCCCTAATAAATGCCAAAGTAGCCCTTTGGAGCAGGGACACCAAACATGGGCAGAGGGCCTCAGCCAAGTTTGCTCAGGCAAACACTCAGAGAGCTGTCGTCGAAGTTTTCATCTGAGATGCTGCTTCCTAAACAGGTTTCATAGAGGTCTTGATCCATCTATTTGATCTACTTGAATTTTTAACTTCAAAGCACTGCTAGAGCCCACACAAGATGTACAAGGGTACTTCAAAAAGTTCATGAAAAAGTAGAATTGAAACATAATACGAACCTTTCCACGAACTTTTTGAAGTGCCCTTGAACATGCTAGTCTTTGTATCATCGGGGGACAGGGACCACAGCATTTACATCCTCCCAGAACTATAGTAATATTATCAAAGACCACTTACTGTCAGTAGATTTTTTTTTACTATTATGTAAACGTCCTGTTCTGATTTTAACTTATTTCCTCTTGCCTCGTTCTCAGGGGAGATGGTGAACCGTTCATCGTGATTTTCTGAACCGTCTTCTAGCCTTTCTATATGAACACAGCAAGACTGACCTTCCACAGACCATCCGCCCTGAGATGTCTGTCCAGGTGCAATGCATTTTTCTTGTTAATTCACAAATTCTTCTCTGGTCCCTTCTGAAATTTGGATGTCTACCAGCTATTCGTGGATCCAGAGGGGAGAAGAGTGTTGTGGCCACAGAAAGGTGTTCAAACTCTGATGTAGGCTCATCAGACACTATGCTCTAAATAACTGATTTAATGAGCCTCGTGTCTCACCCTTCACAGTCCCAACAATCACAGAAGAGAAAGAAATCTCAAAAACTCTCTGACCCAGATTTCTCCCACATGGGTTTTCATGGAAGCCAAAATCATCCACAGTTATGGTTGTTAAGGTCACAGGTGAAAGGCATATTTGGGATTAAATCCACATATTTGACTCTCTCTTCCTCCTGATTTGCTGCTGAAACAACCCAACAAATGTAACTGAGACAATTTCAGGCCACTATAAACCTCCACCCAGCCTTGGAGACCCCTGGAATCAAAGTCCAGCAAGATGCAGGCCACGTGAGGAGAGGGCCACCACAGAGAGGCGGGTGGGGACACAGCAGAGGCAGCATCTGCTGTGCTGCCTGGGAACAGGGAGGTCCCAGGTGGTCTCAGGCTTCCAGGAGAAACTGCTCCCAGTTCTCACACTCCCTCATCCTCTCCCATGGCTTCTCTGGTCTGCCAGAGAAAAATTAAAATGCAACATTAAAATAAATTCAAAGTGCTCCCCCCCTCCAGCTTTTGACTGGGTATAAATAAATGGCCAGTGACCCACACGAGTGGCTTTCAGACTTCATTAGTCATCTTGCGTCTGCCCCTCAGTCCACTCTCCAGCCTTGCCCATCCCACTCTGAGATCCCTTACCCTCTGGCTTCAGGTTGGGTTTGACCAGTGGGCGCCAACCAGAGACAGGGACCAAGGCAGCTCCTGCAAGGTGGCTTCTCCATGCAGCTGTCCTCTCTCTCAGGGTTCCCTAGTCCCTTCAGAGCTAGGGTTGGCCACTGCCATCCTCCCATGCCATGCCTGCCTCAGTTTCCAGGCCCAGTTTCTGTAAATAAACTCTGCTGAAATTATCCTTCTTAAAAATCTATGTACCACTTTGTACTCACTGAGATGGCTATAATAAAAAATAATAAGGTTTAGTGAGGATGTGGAAAAACTGGAACCCTCATGCCTTGCTGGTGAGAAT
This sequence comes from Cynocephalus volans, assembly GCF_027409185.1. Taxonomy (NCBI): domain Eukaryota; kingdom Metazoa; phylum Chordata; class Mammalia; order Dermoptera; family Cynocephalidae; genus Cynocephalus; species Cynocephalus volans. The sequence continues at coordinate 6,285,358 of NC_084467.1, read as the reverse complement.
GTAAAATGGTGCAGCCCCTTTGAAAAATAGTTTGGCAGTTCTTCAAAAGGTTAAACACAGGGTTACCATATGGCCCAACAATTCCTTTCCTAGGTATAGGTACCAAGAGAAGTGAAAACACATGTCCACACAAAAACCTGCACACGAATTTCATAGCAGCATTATTCATAACAGCCCCAAAGTGGAAACAATCCAAATGTCCATCAACTGATGAGTGGGTAAGTAAAATGTGGAATATCTCTACCATGGAATATCATTCGGCCATAAGAAAACATGAGTGCTCTGACATGAGTGAATTTTGAAAGAAGCCACACACAACCCCTGACATACTGTCGGATCCCATTTATACGAAACGTCCAGAATAGGCAAATTCATAGAAACAGATAGTAGGTTACTGGCTGCCTAGGGCTCGGGGGGCAGGGAGAAGTAGGTAGTGAGTACTAATGGATTACAAGATTCCTTTTTGGAGGGATAAAACTGTTCTAACATTGACTGTGGTGATGATTGCACAACACTACAAATATACTCAAAACCACTGAATTGTATACTTTAAACGGGTGAATTATATGGCATGTCAATAAAGCTGTTAAAAATCTATGTGTATTGAGGCATAGAAAAAAACTTTGGAAAGTATTTTCAATCAAAATGTTAACAGTGGTTGTCTCTAACTGTGGAATTATCTTAAATTTCCACTTGTATATCTTTTGAAGTATGCAAAGATTGTGCATTTCTATAATCAGGGAAACAAAACAAACCTCTTATCTGTTCCAGGACTGTTTTTAAAACACTTTGGTCAGAGGACTCTTACAGATTCGAGCCACACCCCACATTGTGGCAAACATATTAAAATGCACCCAGCCTCACATGAAGTGTATTTCTTTCCGTGGAAATATATAAAACAACTTTTACAATTTTGCTTTAGAAATCATTAGGCTACAGATAACTCACTCATGATTGGCTACACCTCATCTGCAATCATGCCAACTTGGGAATTTCTGCAAGAGGGAATACATGTCACCTATAGACAGCTGATGAGAATTTTAGGAATTACAAATTATAAACTAACAATGTGGACATGTTACTTTTATAAATATTTGAACACTAATTTTATTTTTCCAGTTTTTTTTTTTTAGTAAGAAGAAAAACTTTATTTCAAACAGACTCAGTGGTGGGGTTGCTGGTTTTAACAGACAGTTCCACTTCAAACGTGCACTGATGTACAAATCTGAAATTGTTTAGCAATGATCGAATTCTGCTAAAATGTAGATTAAGTCCATCAATAGACCAAGTTTGACATTTACTGTAGACCTTACTATTTAGGTAGCAGGGGTTAAATTTTGTCAAAAAAAATGAGACTATCCTGATAGCTTCTACTAAGGTAATGAGCTGTAAAATTTATTCCCCAGTATTGCTTTGAAAATATACCCATCAGTTGCTAAGAGAAATTGTGACCTCATCCACATGTGGTATTTAGCTGCGATTCTTCAGTTATCATCTACTGTTAGCTTGATGGTCGCTCCTTTTCTTATCTGACTCCAGCCAATTAAATGCCAGTGTTCCTCAACTTTTCAGCTAAAGACGGCACTTTCTCCTACTTCTGTGCACACGGGATTAGTGAGAACTATTTCACCCAAATCAGCCTTGACTGCACCAATTCTTCCTGGAGACAGAAGTCCTGTTCAACATGAACACTTCATTTTTAGATGGCTTTTGCTCCTTCTGCCTTTTGTCTCTTTCTGCATGTATAACTGGAACCGAAGCAGAAAACAGAAAATTTCCAATTCTGCAACGATCTCAGGTAAAGCTCCAACTACTCCAAGTACCTGCCCGACCCTTCTGTCAGCTAAGTACAATGTTGGGTCAATTTTTGTTCCAACTCCAATGAGGCCCTCCGGAGTATCATACTGAATATCGTTATGTTCTGCAAAAAGTGATAAGATTTTGGAAGACTGGCTCATACATTAGTTTTCCTTCACTATCTTTGGAACAATACCAGGAGTGACTTCCATCTCCTGGCCCACCTTTAATACCCTTTTAAAATACCGCCCCTGGCTACACCCCTTTTAAGGTCGTCAGCCTCAAGGGCAGGTTTGTTGACATCAAAGGACCTAATAACAATAAACCAGAGTTCTGAGAAACGTCTCTTGGACATCTTGGAATTTTTTTTACTACATACTCACAGATAACCTCAATACTGTATTTCCACGAGCAGAAATTGGAATGATGGGATTTCCTTCTGCTACTACACCTTGTACAGATGCAAGAATCTATTCATACTGTTCTTTAGCCTGACCTTCTTTTACCAAAGCAATTTTATTTTGTAGAACCCAAATATGTTTCAGTTCATAATGTGTCTGGCAGCCAAGTGTTCAGAAGTCTGAGGTTGAGGACAAGATCCATTACCAGCTGTCCACAGAAGGTCTCCATCCGTCACCACCACATCATTCCGCACAGTAGCCGCAAATACACGCCGGGACAGTCAACAAAGGAAACACGTCTGACTAGTTTGAAGTTCCCTTTGGTCCCTGGACTGTCTGTAGGAAACGTATCGGTGTACTACTTCCACAGGATCTATAGCATTCTGGCCAAGGACAACTTGAGTCATCATGTTTATAAATCTTGGCATTAGCCTAGCCAAGCTCGATTGTAAGATTTCTTTCCAGTTTATTTTTGACCCTGACGGTGTGAACTCCAGAAATAGCTTTTACAACTTGGATTGTCCATGAGCATGACCAATTGTACCTACATTAATTATGGCTTGTCTGCTGATAACTTTGTCTAAGAGTGGAACCAACTTGATAACATCCAAGGTGGTGAGATCCTGGCAAGAAGGATGCCCAGAGTCACTCCAGCCCCTCCCCACCCCACCATCTCGCCAGGAGAGACAGATTGTTCAATACATTTAGTAGCCAATATGATTTTTCAGGCCTCGGGTATTCTGGTATGCCTGAGACTATCTCAGAGGACTGAAGCCAAGGCCCACGGGGTGCTGAGGTCTGCAAAGGCGTCCCCTTTGTCTCACCAGCAGGGTCAATGTTAACCTGCCCATTTGTCCCTAACCCTAACATAGGGTCAATGTTGACCTGCCATTTGTCCCTAACCCTAACACAGTGCCGGGCAAATAATATAAACTCACTATCTTTGGATTGGTTGATTTATGGAGGATTCAAATTTTCCCTAAGAAGTGTGATTTTATTTATAAGTCTTTTTTCAGGCCGCCATAGACAAGAAGGAGGCATTTTTGCATTCTTCAATTAAAAACCCTTCGCATTCTTGAAAAAGTAATCAAGATACCACTTAGCCAACTGTTTTATTGATGAAATGATTCTGGTTCATTAAACTATTCACTAAAAAAAAAAACAAAACCCCTGTTTATGATGAGTTCTACACTCTGTCTAGTGTCTGTACATCTTTGCCAACCCCTACCGGTATAACATTTCATGAATGTTCAACTGATGTGAAACACAGAGGGTTTACCCTCTCAAGACATGCTAGTTCTGGGTTTTCTGGGTTTTGCTTTTTATACCAGCTGTTACTGGGCTTGTGGTTATCCCTGATCCCACGCTCTTTACCTTCTGAACTTGGATCTAGTTTAGTTCTTACCAACCCCATATGTGAATGATTATTTTTTCTTCTATCACTACCATCTTGTAATTCTCTACTGAATTTTATAATTTTTAAGATAACTTTAAATTTTATTCCTGTATTACAGAACTTTAGCAACTGGAATTTCAATGAATGCACACTTTGGCCAAATGTTAAATGTCCAACTATTAAAGCCACTTAATAAGATAAATATTTTTAAACTTCTGAGATATAATACACCACTTGAAATTTTATTTTAAATATTCAAGCCCTAGAATTTAAAAAATTTGGTAGTCATATTTTAAAGACTTATTTTGGTTATTACGGCTTTGTAGTATAGTTTAAAGTCAGATAGTGTTATGCTTCCGCTTTATTTTTTTTGCTCAGAATTGCTTTGGCTATTTGTGGTTTTTTGTTATTCCATATAAACATTAGGATAGTTTTTTCCATTTCAGAGAAAATTGTCATTGGCATTTTGATGGGGACTGCATTAAATTTGTAGATCACTTTGGGTAGTATGGACATTTTCACAATGTTAATTCTTCCAATCCAAGAGCATGGGATATCTTTCCATCTTCCTGTGTCCTCTTTAATTTCTCTCAACAGTGGTTTGTAGTTCTCATTACAGAGATTTTTCACAACCTTGGTTAACTTTATTCCTAAGTATTTCATTTTTTGGTGGCTATTATAAATGGGCTAGTGTTCCTGATTTCTTTTTCTGCATGTTCACTGTTGGAGAATAGAAATGTTACTGATTTTTGTGTGTTGATTTTGTATCCTGCAACTTGGCTGAAATCATTTATCAACTCTAAGAGTTTTTTTGTAGAGGCTTTAGGCTGTTCGATATATAGGATCATGTCATCTGCAAACAGGGACAGTTTGACTTCATCTTTTCCAGTCTGGATGCCCTTTATTTCCTTCTCTTCTCTGATTGCTCTGGCTAGTACTTCCAACACTATGCTGAATAGGAGTGGTGAGAGTGGGCATCCTTGTCTAGTTCCTGTTCTTTTTTTTTTTTTTTTTTAAGCTTTATTTTGTCGCTATACATTGTGGCTGATTATTGCTCCCCATCACCAAAACCTTCCTCCCTTCTCCCTACCCCCCTCCCCCCCAACAATGTCCTTTCTGTTTGCTTGTCGTATCAACTTCAAGTAGTTGTGGTTGTTATATCTTCTCCCCCCCCCCCCGGTTTTTTTTTTGTGTGTGTGTGTGTATGTGTGAATTTATATATTAATTTTTAGCTCCCACCAATAAGTGAGAACATGTGGTCTTTCTCTTTCTGTGCCTGACTCGTTTCACTTAATATAATTCTCTCAAGGTCCATCCATGTTGTTGCAAATGGCAGTATTTCATTCGTTTTTATAGCTGAGTAGTATTCCATTGTGTAGATGTACCACATTTTCCGTATCCACTCATCTGATGATGGACATTTGGGCTGGTTCCAACTCTTGGCTATTGTAAAGAGTGCTGCAATGAACATTGGGGAACAGGTATACCTTCGACTTGATGATTTCCATTCCTCTGGGTATATTCCCAGCAATGGGATAGCTGGATCATATGGCAGATCTATCTGCAATTGTTTGAGGAACCTCCATACCATTTTCCATAGAGGCTGCACCATTTTGCAGTCCCACCAACAATGTATGAGAGTTCCTTTTTCTCCCCAACCTCGCCAGCATTTATCGTTCAGAGTCTTTTGGATTTTAGCCATCCTAACTGGGGTTAGATGGTATCTCAGTGTGGTTTTGACTTGCATTTCCCGGATGCTGAGTGATGTTGAGCATTTTTTCATATGTCTGTTGGCCATTTGTATATCTTCCTTAGAGAAATGCCTACTTAGCTCTTTTGCCCATTTTTTAATTGGGTTGCTTGTTTTCTTCTTCTAAAGTTGTTTGAGTTCCTTATATATTCTGGATATTAATCCTTTGTCAGATGTATATTTTGCAAATATTTTCTCCCACTCTGTTGGTTGTCTTTTAACTCTGTTAATTGTTTCTTTTGCTGTGCAGAAGCTTTTTAGTTTGATATAATCCCATTTGTTTATTTTTCCTTTGGTTGCCCGTGCTTTTGGGGTTGTATTCATGAAGTCTGTGCCCAGTCCTATTTCCTGAAGTGTTTCTCCTATGTTTTCTTTAAGAAGTTTTATTGTTTCAGCGTGTATATTTAAATCCTTAATCCATTTTGAGTTGATTTTAGTATACGGTGAGAGGTATGGATCTAGTTTCATTCTCCTGCATATGGATATCCAGTTATCCCAGCACCATTTGCTGAAGAGGCAGTCCCTTCCCCAGTGAATAGGTTTGGTGCCTTTGTCAAAGATCAGATGGCAGTAAGTGTGTGGGTTGATTTCTGGATTCTCTATTCTTTTCCATTGGTCAGTGTGTCTGTTTTTATGCCAGTACCATACTGTTTTGGTTATTATAGCTTTGTAGTATAGCTTAAAGTCAGGTAGTGTTATGCCTCCAGCTTTATTTTTTTTGCTCAGCATTGCTTTGGCTATGCGTGGTCTTTTATTATTCCATATAAATGTCTGGATAGTTTTTTCCATTTCTGAGAAAAATGTCTTTGGAATTTTGATGGGGATTGCATTGAATTTGTATATCACTTTGGGTAGTATGGACATTTTCACTATGTTAATTCTTCCAATCCAAGAGCATGGGATATCTTTCCATCTTCTTGTATCCTCTCTAATTTCTCTCAGCAGTGGTTTGTAGTTCTCATTATAGAGATTTTTCACCTCCTTGGTTAACTCAACTCCTAAGTATTTTTTTTTTTTGGTGGCTATTGTAAATGGGCAGGCTTTCTTGATTTCTCGTTCTGCATGTTCACTGTTGGAGAAAAGAAATGCTACTGATTTTTGTGTGTTGATTTTGCATCCTGCTACTGTGCTGAAATCATTTATCAATTCCAACAGTTTTTTTGTGGAGGTTTTAGGCTGTTCGACATATAGGATCGTGTCATCTGCAAACAGGGACAGTTTGACTTCATCTTTTCCAATCTGGATGCCCTTTATTTCCTTCTCTTCTCTGATTGCTCTGGCTAGTACTTCCAACACTATGTTGAATAGGAGTAGTGAGAGTGGGCATCCTTGTCTAGTTCCTGTTCTTAAAGGAAAAGCTTTCAGCTTTTCCCCATTCAGGATGATATTGGCAGTGGCTTATCATATATGGCTTTAATTGTGTTGAGATATTTTCCATCTATACCTAACTTGTAGAGAGTCTTTATCATGAACAAATGTTGAGTTTTGTCAAATGCTTTCTCAGCATCTATAGAGATGATCATATGGTCTTTGTCTTTAATTTTACTGATGTGGTGTATCACATTTATTGATTTGCATATGTTGAACCAACCTTGCATTCCTGGGATGAACCCCACTTGATTGTGGTGTATAATTTTCTGTATGTGTTGCTGTATTCTGTTAGATAGTATTTTATTGAGGATTTCTGCATCTATATTCATCAAGGATATTGGCCTATAGTTTGCTTTTTTTGTTGCATCTTTGTCTGGTTTTGGTATCAGGGTGATGTCTGCTTCATAGAATGAATTTGGGAGAATGGCCTCTGTTTCAATCTTTTGGAATAGCTTGTAGAGAATTGGTATCAGTTCCTCTTTGAAAGTTTGGTAGAATTCTGCAGTGAACCCATCTGGTCCTGGGCATTTCTTTGTTGGGAGCCTTCTGATAATAGCTTCAATCTCTTTTATTGTTATTGGTCTGTTCAGATTTTCTACATCTTCTTGGCTCAGTTTTGGTAGTTTGTGTGTGTCCAGAAATTTATCAATTTCCTCCAGATTTTCAAATTTGTTGGCATGTAGTTGTTTATAGTAGTCTAGAATGATTTCTTGTACTTCTGAGGTATCAGTTGTAATATCACCTTTTTCATTTCTAATTTTTGTTATTTGGGTCTTCTCTCTTCTTTTTTTAGTTAGTCTTCCTAATGGTTTGTCAATTTTATTTACCTTTTCAAAAAACCAACACACACAGATCAATGGAACAGAATAGAGAACCCAGAAATCAACCCACACACCTATGGCCATCTGATCTTTGACAAAGGCACCAAGTCTACAGGCTGGGGAAGAGACTGCCTCTTCAGCAAATGGTGCTGGGAAAACTGGATATTCGTATGCAGGAGAATGAAACTAGACCCATACCTCTCACCATATACCAAAATCAACTAAAAATGGATTAAAGAATTAAATATACACCCTGAAACAATAAAACTCCTTAAAGAAAACATAGAAGAAACACTCCAGGAAGTAGGATTGGGTACAGACTTCATGAATATGACCCCAAAAGCACAGGCAACCAAAGGAAAAATAAACAAATGGGATTATGTCAAACTAAAAAGCTTCTGCACAGCAAAAGAAACAATTAACAGAGTCAAAACACAACCAACAGAGTGGGAAAAAATATTTGCAAAATATACATCTGACAAAGGGTTAATATACAAAATATACAAGGAACTCAAACAACTTTACAGCAAAAAAACCAAGTAACCCAATTAAAAAATAGGCAAAGGAGCTGAATAGGCATTTCACAAAGGAAGATCAACGAATGGCCAACAGACACATGAAAAAATGCTCAACATCACTCAGCATTCAGGAAAAGCAAATCAAAACCACACTGAAATACTACCTCACTCCAGTTAGGATGGCTAATATCCAAAAGACTGAGAATGATAAGTGCTAGAGAGGTTGTGGAGAAAAAGGAACCCTCCTACACTGTTGGTGGGGCTGCAAAATGGGGTAGCCTTTATGGAAAATGGTTTGGAGATTCCTCAAACAATTACAGATAGATCTACCATATGACCCAGCTATTCCACTACTGGGAATATACCCTAGGAATGGAAATCATCATGTCGAAGGGATACCTATACTCCAGTGTTTAATGTAGCACTATTTAAAGTAGCCAAGAGTTGGAACCAGCCCGAATGTCCATCATTAGGTGTGTGGATACAGAAAATGTGGTATATCTACACAATGGAATACTACAGTGCTATAAAAAAGAATGAAATACTACCATTCACAGCAACATGGATGGATTTAGAAAAAATTATATTAAGTGAAACAAGTCAGGCAGAGAAAGAGAAATACCACATGTTCTCACTTATTTGTTGGAGCTAAAAAATAAATAAATACACAAATAAATGGGGGGGGCAGAAGACATAACAATCACAATTCCTTGAATTTGTTAAGACAAGTGAACAGATATGATGTTGATGGGTGGGAGGGGGGAAAGAAAGGGGGGAGGGAGGAATCAGTAAAGGGACATAAAAATCAACTACATTGTATATTGATAAAATAAAATAAAAATAAATAAAGGCTTAACATTATACTATGGAAAAAACCCCAATTTCTGCTAATAAAAAATGAAAAAAAAAAACAAAAAAAAAACAATTTCTCAGGGCTATCAACTCCTATGTCACTCCTGCAGGCACAGCTACAGCATTCAGTGGATGCTCACTTTCAACTGAAGATGGAAGAGCAGAATAGCTTTCATGTTTCTCACTTTTCTCCAGCACTTTCTTCATTTCTTTACCCTTTTTATGTTCTTTACTCTTCTGGATAGAAGACAATTTATACATGAGTTTGGAGACTTTTTCTCTTTGTGAAATTTTGATCTTTCTACTTTTAATTCATCCTATAAGACAAGAAGACTTCCCAAACAGGGCTTTTACTCAAAAGATTGATAACCTAAATGAATTTAACTATAAATTAGATATAATTATTAAATGTTTTATTTAATGTCATAAATGCAAGTCATTAAGTAATTCCACAACAATTAGAATTATGATATAATCTAATCTCTTGTTCTGCTTTAAAATTTGTTTTTTAAGTTAATTTTTTTAATTTATCTTTTTAATTGAAACATAATTGATTATACATACTTATGGTCTGAGTGAGAGTGGCCCTGGGCACCCATGACCTGGTGTCAGAGGTCTTGGGCAGACATGGTAGACTGGAGGACTGTGCCCTTAACCTCAAGTTTAGTTGACTCTGGGCAGTCATTCATCACAATGACAAGTGGAATGAGAAAAACCACTTGATAATCTCAGTAGATAAAGAAAAAGCGTTGATAAAATTTCCTGCTCATTTCAATGAAAAAACCTTTAGTAGACTAGAAGAAAAAGTCCTTAACCCAATTAAAATCACACAAACAGAATAAATATAAAGATGTTCAAAGTATTCCCTTTAAGATTAGAAGCAAAACAAGAATGCCACTATCACTGCTTTCCCCCCAAATTTACTAGCATTCTAGATAATACAATAACAAGAAAAATAAATTCAAAGCATAAAGATTAAAAAAGAGAGAAACAAGACAGTTGTTATCGGCAGATGATATGATTTTCTATATATCAAACTCAAAAGAATATAAACATAAATTATTTAAAACAGTAAGATAGTTTAGTATGATGGCTGCCTATAAGAGCTATATTAAACACCAGATTTGTGTAATAACATAGATTAAACCTGGAGACAAAACGCAAAGCGGAAAAAAGAAAAAAGTCCCAGAAGATTACATACAACATGATGCCATTGTTATAGAGCTCAAAAATAAGCAAAACGAAACAATAAGCAAGCACACATTTGAAATAAAACTATATTTTTAAAAAACGATGTCCAAACAGTATATTCACTGTAGTATTATTCTTAAAAGCATCAAACTGGAAACAACCTACATATCCACCAACAGATAAATGAGTAAACAAAGTACAGTATATTCATACGATAAAATACTACTCCACAAGAGAGAAAGATCCTGCTACTCTCAGCAACATGGATGAATCTCAAAAACATTACGCTGAACAACAACAAAAATAGGCGCAAAAGAGTAATTATTGTATGATTCCATTTATATGGAATTCTAGAATTGGCAAAATTAATTTACGGAGAGAGAAAACAGAGCACCAGTTGCCTCTGGCAAGGGAGAGGGAACTGATTGGAGAGAAGAGGAGGGGCTTTCTGGGGTAATGGAAACATATTGCTTGAATTACCCGGTTGTTCTGTAAGTGTAAAAATTTTTCAAAACTCATCAAACTATACATTTAAAATCTGTGTGGGGTTTTTTTGTATACGAGATTATACTTCTAAAAAAAATTTTTGGAAAAAAATTATGTAACCTAAAAAAAAAAAGGCAACAGCATAATAAACATAAAGTTTAGGATGGTAGTTACCTCTGGGGGGAGGGAGGGAGACAGAAGGAAGAGTCTCTGGGAGATGCAAGTTATTGCTGATGCTCCAGTTCTTGGTTTGAGTGCTGAGTGCAAGGATTCATTATATTATTATACTTTTATTAACACATATATTACATTCAATATTTTGTAAGTATCAGATAATATATGTCTAAAGATACTGAAAGCAAATGATTACTTTGGGATGAGAATATCTTTAAAAGGATTCACGGTAGCAGTACTTGAAAGAAAGATAAGATTTTTATAGACACAGAATTCTAGAAAGAATGCCAATTCCAACACTGGCAAACTCACAAAGGTGAGACGGAACAAGGCCCTTCTGAATGACTGAAGCACTTGACTTAGCCTATTTTACACCATTCTTGTTTCCAGTATAGAGGTCTATGTCACCAACAAGATTGACTTTCTTGAGCATATGGACCAGGTAAAATACTATTTTCTGGCATCTATCAAAGAACCAAACATTTGTGTAGTTGATTGATAAATACATGCTGCATCCGACTGAATTCTATAACTGATTAAACAGAACATCTAAAAATTAGGTGTACTTTCTTTCTTGGGTTATTACTGAATTAATTTTATATGCCAAATTGATGAGGTAGAATTTTTAGTTACGTTTAAGTGTATGTGTGTATGTATAGTATGCATGATGAGGATATTTACATGGTACTGGCTCAAAAAACACAGCCATTTTTGATAAGCACATGTAAATTATTGAATATTGTGATTTGCAACAAAATATTTAAGAGCAGTAGAAGTCCTAAAATCCAGTGCAATTGGAGCCTGCTGTTGGTTGGGTAATAATTGAAAATATTGGTTAAAGCAATTATAAAAAAGTGAAATATACGACACCCTAGGTATTTTTATTATAACTCCAATGTGTGAGTGTATGCCCATTTGACACTCTTGTGATGTACGTGATGTAGGACCAAACAGTGCTTTCTCTTTCCATGTGGGTCTGCTGACTGGAGCTAATTTGCTTTTTTACATAGATCCCTAATGCTGCACTGTCTACAGGGACCACAGTAGCCACAGATCTTCAACAGGCCCTTATGATCTGGCTCCTGATGAACTCCCCAACACCCACCTCTTGCTCCTCACACCCCAGCTACATTGATTGACCTTTCCTGAAACATACCAGGCTCATTTCTACCACAGGCCCTTTGCACAAGCTGTTTCCTCTGCTTAGAAGGCCCTTTCTCAAATCTTTGTGCAGCCAAATTCTTCTTTTCATTCAGATCACACTATAAAAAACAAACAAAAAAAACAGATCTTCCCACTTACTTAATCTAAAGTCACCATACTGACAAGATCTAGCTATTTGTCTGTCTGCCTTCCTCCTCTAGAATGCCACAGAGCAGAGACTGAAAAAGGTCTTGGATGCCATCCCAGAGTCTACAGCAAAGCACGTAATCCCCATTACAATATTATTATTAATAATAATATTGATATTAATATTAGCAAAACAGATTTTTAAATTTTTATTATTACCATTTTTTTACATTCTAAGATGTTGCAAAGCAGTTGGAGGAGGGGGAGAGGGGAAGGGGAGGGAAAGTGTGGGAGGAAAGGGGGGTGTGGTCAAGGTCCATGGCACTCCCCCTCATTCCAGCAGGGGAGACCAGGGGGCTTCCAGCAGCAGCTCAGTCACTGCTGGGCTGGATGCAGATGTCAGGAAGGTGTGGCTGAAGCCCTCAGCACCCCACCACCTGGTTTGGGGATGCTTCCAGCGTGTTTCCAGTGGCGGCTCAGTGGTAATTGCTGAGCTAGATGCAGATGTTAGGAGGGCATGGCTGAAGCCGTTGGGTCTCTACCACCCTGGCTCAGGAGCCTGGGCCATTTCTGGCGGCAGCTTAGTGGTCATTACTGGGCTTGGTGCAGATGTTGGGGGGCGCGTGGCTGAGGCCCTTGGGCCTCCACCATCCAAGCTTAGGAGCCTGGGGCACTTCCTACAGCAGCTCGGTGGTCATCACTGGGCTGGGTATAGCTGTTGGGGGAGCATGACTGAGGCCCACAGCCCTCCCCCTCTCCTGGCTTGTGGGCCCAGTGGGCATCTGGTCCTTCTAGGTTTTATAGGTGTTCTTGGTGGTGTTAGACTTTTACTAGTTACTATCAAACTTTGTCTCTGATCTGTGGGTATTTTTTCTTTCGGTTCTATGTTGGATTGTTCAGTGTTCCCACCACTTAAACTCTACACTGGAATTAATTTGCTGTCCTTTGCTTACTTCTAAAATGGATGAACTTCCTGTGGGGACCAGCACTTGAGCCCTGTGGTTAAGCTAAATTGCTGCTTTGCTGCTGATTCCCTGGGAAAGGCTTTTGTGCAGCTCAGATTTTAATGGTTGACCTTGTAAGCACTTCTGGGTCTTGTGAGGTCTGGTACACCTGGGTTGTGTGAAACTCTGGTCTGGGCCTGAGTCTTTTCAGAAAACTCCACCCCCTGCAGTTCTATATTCCTGACCAGTCTACACTGAGTGGGCCTTCAGTAACTGGAGGGCAGATCAGTTGTCCATGCTGTGCCCCAGTGTTCTCCCGGTGGCCCATCTCCCCCACCACCCACACTCCAAACACTTCCCATGGGACAGGATGTGCACTGATCCCTTGCAATGACTCACCAGCCTCTGAGTGGATCCTTTCTTCAGTTGTCTGTGGCCCCTTGCCTCTATGTGGGTCCATGGAACCCTGTTAGTGGTCTTGCTGGCCTGGGGGCCACCAAGGCCCTCTTCTCCCCTGCCACCTCCAAGCAACTTCATCCAAAGGGCACAGCTGTATCTTTTGCCAGCTCTTGCTCCGTGTGCTCACCAGGGCCAGCCTTGAAGTGGCTGGGATTCGAAATGGTGGAAGCGATCCTTTCTTTTTCTAATCATGGCTTCTCCTGCCTTTATGAACTCCGTAGGTCTCTCCTCCTCTTACCCTGAACTCCAGCGGCCCCAGCTTGGCTGTTGTTGCTTTTTAATAGTTGTAAATTGGTTTATTTGTGGGAGAGAGTGACGCTGGGGACCATCTATTCCGCCCTCTTGACCAGAAGCCAAGAACAGATTTTGAGAGGAGAGATGGTTAAAGATACTTTAGATGGCTCACTCTGTGTTATACTACGGGATCCTCCTTTTGCCTCAAAGCTTTCTGTATAGATGTGTATTTCTCTTCCAAAGCCTTTGAAGTCAGATTTGTGCTTTTCTATGTATCACTATGCTAAAATCAAGTTTTATCCAAGTTATATTTTATTTAGAATTTTTGTAATCTAGAAAGCTATTGACCTCCATAGACATTCAAGTGCAAACAATTCCTCCAAATTCTTATAATCTGTGTTTAGGACTCATTAGGATTCTTTCATTTACATGCTGAGAAGCCCATGATTATATAAATCTCTAAAAACCAAAGTATCTTTCTTCATAGATTCCCACACTATTGATTCTCAACTCTCCAACCTTCCCAGTGTTTCTACCTCTGGCCTTCTTGCCTTGATGTAAATCCTCAGCTTTCTTTGCCTGCAGCCTCACACTAGTTTCTAGGCCTCCACACAACTGCCAAAGGAGTCTTTAAAAACTTACATCTCATCAAGTCAATACCCTGCCTGAAAGCTCCACGGCTCCACTTTGCCTGGAGGTAAAGCCCCCAGTTCTTTGCAAGGCGGCACCTCCCTCCCCGACCAGCTTTGCTCTCCCCCACCGCCCACGTCCAGCAGCTCTGTGGAACTGGCTGCTCCCTGCTCACAGGGCCTCTTTCCTCCCTCCCCGCCCACGCCTGTTCCCTTTCCTTTCTTCGCCAGGGAAACCTGCAGCTCACCACCACCTCCCCGTGCAGCCATTTACTCTCATTCAGCTCAGCCCTGGCCAGCCCATGTCTGTCAGGACCCCAGTTCATGACAGTTCACCTGCATTGCGGAGCACTTGGGGTGTCCACCGCTGTCCTCAGGCTTTCACCTGTCCTTCCCACTCATGCCCCCAAGGGGGGAGAGACTGTCACCATCCAGCATGAAAACACAGAGGCTTCCTCTAGCAAGGTATCGCCACAGGCAGATGGCAGAGCAGGGGTCTGCCAGAAGCCTTGTGAGCCCTTAACCACGGCACTGTGCTGCTGCAGCAGGGAAGCCCTGCGCTGATGGAGCCCAAGCACCTGCCCTGGCTCCCTGCTGGGATAAAAGCCCCTGAATGGGCTAGGGGGTCTCCTGGCAACTACTCTGTGGGCCCCCCTGGATCTATTTCTTTGAACAAAGGTGACCCTGGCTACCTGCTTGTGGGTACGCAGGATTCATTGTGTCTAGACCTGGTACTCACAGCCCCTCAACTCCCCCAGCTTGTCTTCCCCAAGACGCGGAGGCAAAGAGACTGGTCTCTGTCCTGCACTGCCACAAGCCTGACGTGTGGTGGCTGGATTGACACTCACTAAATGAAGAGCTGAGTGAACAGAGGACCCACAAACTGGTCATACACTCCTGAGGGGCAGATATGTGGATCCTTCATGTCAGAGGCAGACCCTCCACGTTCTTGATGAGGTAGGGTTTGAACAGGGTGCAACTTTGGCCTTTGTCACTTTTTTTTTGTTTTTAATTAAATTGCCTGGGTCACTGACACCCTGCAGAGACTAGGAAGTGCAGCCTTGCAGTTTGTTGATGACATGCCGTCTGTTCACACCGTGTGGTCACGTGGTCTTTGCTCCACAGAACATCCTGTCTCACTGGCCTGAACCAGTCCATGGGTGAAATGGTTGGGACAAATGCCAGGAGGTCTGTCTCTCTCTTTCCTTCCTTCCTTTTCTTTCTTTCCTTCCTTTTCTTTCTTTTCCCTTTCTCTCATTCATTTTTTTTTTTGCTTTCTTCTTTTTTCTTTCTCTTTTTCCCCCCAATCTCCTCCCCACCCTTTTCTTTCGCTAACCCAGACTTGTTTACACAATCTGTGTTCACTGCAGTATTTTAGTTTGACTTCTGATAGGTGCCTGTGGAGATCAGAGCCAATATGGTGGCAATAGCTCAGACAGAGAGGAAATTCCAGAGTTGGGGAAAGCCCACCCACAGAGGCCTTCGAGGACAGTTCTACACAACCAAGGCACAGAGAGAAGCTCAGAGCCCCTGGGGCAGTAGAGGGTGAAGCCACAAGCCCCTGCTGACCGCCCCCCCCCCCCCCACTGCTGAGTGTCATGTGACTCATTTTCTTTACCTACGAAATTCATGATCATGGACTCAGCTCACATAATTAGATCCCTGAGCTTTAAGTTTTATTCATTTTAATGAAGACTGGGCTTCAAAAAGAAAAATAGCAGAGGCTTAGGTTCTGACCCTCTGGTTGAAAATTCCATCGCTCACTGGATCCCTGTCTCTTACCCCCCACAGGTGGTGTGGGGATAGCCACGATGAGTGAGACCTCCACGAGCCTGGCACTCGGGTGACAGAGTTGTTTGGCTGCAGAATCTAATTTATAAGCCACTCACAACTCCAGCCACTCTGAAATGTTGGAATGCCCTCAGATACTTACTTTGTAGCCAAACTGAAAATCCGTGACTCGGTCCCTGCCTTGCAGAGAAGGTGACAGGCTGCCCCAGGCAAGGAGCTTGTCCTGGGAGTGTCCCTCTGCAGGGTCCAGGTGACTGCAGCCACGGAGGAGGTGGTGGGTAGGGTGCAAGGAGAGGGCTCAACCCACTGGCACTCCAAAGCCCGGGATGCTCACACAGGTGGAATCTCAGCAACACAGGTGCCGGCCGCCCATCCACATCCACAATAACCCCTCGTGCCCACACCCCTGACCTCTTCCTATGATGACAGTGCCCTCCTGGCTGCCTTTTGCAGTAAGATTTCACTTTCTGATTGCAATCTGGGAGGGGGTGGTCCACATGCTCTCTGTCTGATTTCGTCATTTCCTCGGGCCCCCCACGACAAGGTTTAAGGGGTGTGTGTATGTGTGTGTTTATGCCAGGAGATAAGTTTTTTCGTGGGGAACAAGGCTCCGGGTGCATGACTCATCTTTAGGTGTTTCACACTCAGGGCTTACGCAACACTTCTCCAATCAGTGAAGAACCAATAGCCCAGAACCTCTCTTATCAACTTCCGATAGTAGTTTGCAGCCCATAAAACCAAGCTCACACACTCCCTGCAGAGAAAACATCTGCACCTGGGCTTCTTGGCCCAGGAGAATGTCCTTTAGTCACTTGGTGAGTCAAGCATGGCCATTGTTCCTCCTCTCCCGCAGTCACGGAAACCGCCTGCAGGGGCCCTGGCTGGGATGTGGTTTTCTCTGGTTTATCTTTTAGCCCCCACAAGTAAAATACCAATGATGGTTTTTCTGGACAAGCAATGAGCGAAGCTAATCAAAGTTTTCTCCTGAAATTCAGTGGACACCTCAGTGCTGGAACAGCTTTGGTAAATTAACTCATACTGGTACTAAATAATTCGTGTCATTATTTCTAAATGATGAGGCTCATAAAAGTTCCAGAAAACAGGGTGGCCTGCAGCAAGAAAGGCACGTGGAGCACATTCCAGACTGCAGTTGGTTTCTTTGGAGAGCACTTGGTTTTCATGCATAAGACAGTGATGCCGTCACCTGACCTCAAAGGTGGCTCTTTGGATAAGAACATAATTCACTTCGAGAGGCCTGGACCATTGTGATACTGGAGCTGGGCTGAAAACACACCAGCTGTTTGTCCTTTTCTTTCATCTGTGCACCAGAATTGGATAATTGTGTGATCCAAAGAAAGGGCTGAAATATTTTACTGCTGGATCTACTTCAAAGTAACAAAAGATACAGAGTGAGTGGTCCAAGTATGTTCACCCAACAACTCTAATAACATGCTCAATAGTGATATCTCTTTCCAGGGAGGTAAATTGAGTACTCTTAAAGGTTACTCTTGAAGAAATTTCACTCTGGAAGAAAAATAGAGAGGGAACATGGACTTTGCAAATAGCCATTTCAGTTAAAATTTTCTCTGGTCCTTTCTGGCCCCCTCCCTTCCCTCACCCTCTGCCTCCCCCATCCTCAGGACCTGGGTCAACCCTGCCTCCTACAGCCATCACTGGTACTCCCCTTGGGTGAACTCCCATGGGACAGACTAGTTCAGGCCATGGTCCCCGTACAACCTCCAAATCCTACACAGGGTGTCCAACATGACCCAGAAGTTTCTGGAGGGTAGAGTCACCCAGGTGGAAGGAGACTCTATCTATCAAACGCCCCCCATGGTCACTGCAGCATAGGGAAGGACAAAGGACAAAATGCACCCTGGCCCTTAGAGGTTCCACCTGAAGTGACATACCCCCCTTCTGCTCCTATTTCATTGGTCAAAGCGAGTCAAAAGGCCACCCCAACCACAAAGGGGTGGGGCAGTGCGATCCTACGCAGAGCTCAGCAAGGCAAGAGCCACGACAACTTGTTAAAGAGCTCTAATGACTACCACAGGGTCCACGCTGTCACTTGCAGTGCTGACAGAGCGGTGACCATAGCATCCAAATGCCATCATCTGGAGAACTCGCAGGGCTGGAGGACGGAGAGGCCCACATGGCCAGCCAGGCTGCTGGATTGAAAGGGATGGCTGGGGCGGCGATGGGGGTGTTCAGTTCTGCAAGAGCATGCAGGCTTCTTTCTTGTTCACAGTGTTGCCCTATAGCTGGCACAGTGTGCAGGGCCTGAGTAGGCGCGCAGTAAATGCTGATTGAATAATGAATTGCCTTTGCAGCTCACCAGTCTTGTGATGTAAGTTGTGTCTCTCCAATTACATTTGAAGCTTCTGAGGTCTAGGAGTTTGCCTTATCCTCGTGTGCCATCATTAGCTCAACAAGCATACGCTGTGCTCAGCTCTAGACTTAGCATGGAAAGATGAAAAAATAATAAACCCAATCTCTGTCCCCAAGGGTCTCAGATAGATTCTAGGGGTAAAAAACATAAACATGATGAACATTATAATCCTATATAGGAGAAGTATTCATAAAACACACTGGGGAATGTAAAAGGAGACATTTCCCCACTGGGGAAACACACTGGGGAATGTAAAAGGAACCAGGCACGTTCTCCCCAAGGATATATGACTTTATCTGGATCTCAAGGAGAAGGAGGTTAATAGGTGGATAAGGGAGAGCCAGGCATTCACACTAGAGACCAGGAGAGAAAAGCCAAGTTGGAAGTATTTTTCCTCTGGATTGGAGGGGTGCAAGGAGGGCCAAAGCTAAAGGGCCAGATAGTAAATATCGTAGGCTTTGTGGGTCATGCACAAACACTGTCACGTAGTCTTCGTGTGTGTGTGTGTGTGTGTGTGTGTGTATGTGTGTGTGTGTGTGAGATAACCCTCTAAAAACGTAAAAACCCATCTTAGCTTGCAGACCATACAAAAACAAAAACAAGCTAAGGCACACCCACTAGGATGGCTATAATCACAAAGGCAGATAATAACGAGTGTTGGGGAAGATGTGGACAAACTGGAAGCCCCATTCACTCTGCTAGGAATGTGAAATGGTGTGGCAGCTGTGGAGAACAGCCTGGCAGTTCCTCAAACACAGTGTTCTTATATGACCCAGCAACTCCACTCCCAGGTACAATATTTATCCAAGAGAACTGAAAACATGTCCACACAAAAATCTGTACATGAATATTCATAGCAGCATTATTTGAAATAGCCAAAGAGTAGGAACAACCCAAATGTTCATCAACCGATAAAGTTAAGTAAAATGTGGTCAATCCATACAATGGAATATTATTCAGCCCTAAAAAGGAATGAGGTTCTGACACATGCCACAACATGGATGAACCTCGGAAACATTATGCTAAGTGAAAGAAACCAGATGCAAAAGAACACAAATTGTATGACTCCATTTATACAAAATGTCCCAAACAGGCAAACCTACTGAGACAGAAAGCAGATCCGTGTTTGCCTTGGGCTGGAGGGGTTGGGGGCAAAGGGGGAGTGACTGCTAATGGGGACAGGGTTTCTTTTTGGCATGATAAAAGTGTTTTGGAATCAGTGATGATGGTTGCACAGCACTGTGAATGTACTACTAAAAGCCACTCAATTATACTTTAAAAGTGTGAATTCTATGGCATGTGAAATATATCTCAATTTCTTAATATGTGGTTTGTTGTTTTGTTTTTGACAGACCAAGGGCTATAGTTGGCCAAGCCCTGGGTTACTGAGTAAAAGGAGCTGCAGGAGGGAAGGCGCCATGGAGATATCCACAGTCTTAGAGGTCATGCTAAGGGGCCTGAACTTGGGCCTCCGAGGAATGGGGCCCAAGCCTGGCAGAATCACCACCAGAAATGATCTCATGAAAGGCTGCAGGCAGGAAGACCAGCGGCAGCTGTTGTAACATCACAGGAGGGACAAAAGCCTAGGGTGGGTGGGGGAGCAGTGGGGCCCAGGAGGGCAGCAGGAGGACGGGAGGCAGAAACGCCGTGAGAGGGAGCAGGGGGCAGGCACGGTGTCTGCTTGGGACAGAAGGTACTGCAACCTGTTTGGGGCTGAGGAGGAGGAGATGACAGAATGGAAGCGATCTCCATTTTGCACGGAAGGAGAAGGAATCCTCTCCTCCTCCTCCACAGCGGAGGTGTAGGGCTCTGCCCAGAGTCTGGGGAAGGAGGAAGGGCACCTGGGTCAGACTGTTCTGAGACACCCGCTCCTTCTCCTGCCTGTGGAGAGAAGACAGAGGCCCAAGGCCCAGAGGAAGTGGGAGGGGATGGCACGGGGCGGGGGGCTTCCCCTCAGATGGGGGTCCAGGTGCCTCTACCTGAATTCAAGTTAGAAGAGTCCGAATATATGATTACACACACATTTGTATCAGGTGTGAATTGTTAACAGAATCACGAACTTGGATGTGCAAAAATGTCACTGCGATGGCTGGTTTTATGTGTCAACATGGCCAACCCCAGTATACAGTTATTTACTCAAACACGAATCAAGGTGTCACCATGAGAGTACTGGGTGGGTGTGATTCGCACCCACAATCGGCTCACTTTAAATAAAAGAGATGACCCTCAATAATGTGGGGCTCATCGGGGCCTTAAGAGCAAAAGCTGAGGTTCCCAGAGGAGAAATCCCACCTCCAGAGTGCAGCATCAGTGGGCTGGGGGCTTGGAGAAAGGGGAATGGGGGGTTAGTGTTTATTTATGGGGTTTCGATTTGGGAAGATGAAAAAGTTCTAAAGATGGATGATGGTGATGGTTGCACACAATATGAATGTACGTAATGCCACCAAACAGTATACTTAAAAACAGTTAAAACTGTAAATTTTATGTTACATATATTTTACCACTGCTATGGTCTAAATGTTTGTAGCCCCCCCAAATTCATATGTTGAAATCCTAACCCCCGAGGTGATGGTATTAGGAGGCGGGGCCTTTGGGAGGTGATGAGGTCTGAGGGTGGAGCCTTCATGAATGGGTTTAGTGTCCTTGTCAAAGAGGCCCACATAGCTCATCCACCCCTTCCACCATGTGAGGGCACAGCAAGAAGGCACCATCTATGAGCCAGAAGGTGGTGCTCACCAGACACTTGAGAAATCTGTCTGCCTTGATCTTGGACTTCCCAGCCTCTAGAACTGTGAGAAATAAATTTCTGTTGTGTATAAGGCACCCAGTCTATGATCTTCTATTACAACAGCCCAAATGGACTAAGACACTACAATTAAAAACAAAGCAAAATGAAACAAAACCCGTAGTGTCAACTCCCACCTGAGTCTCCAGCCTGCTGGCCTGTCCTATGGGCCTCAGACTCGCCCATCCCTGCAATCCCAGGAGCCACTTCCTTAAAACATATCCCTTAATAAACATGTCCCATTGGTTCTGTGTCTCTAGAGAACCCTGATACAGTGATACTATTTCTTTACAGCTGGCTCAACCATTAGCCATTTGGCAACAGACAACCTGATATAACAATCCAAAGTCAGTTGGACATCTGGTTTAAATTCAGTTAATTTCATGTAACCAGGTATTTTGGTCAATTTGGGATTCTCCCCACCTACACACCCCCTTCTTCTCTCCTATCCTAGGTGGAATCTGAGTTCAGGGGAGGTTCACGCAACATGTTGGTGTTAACAGACAGAGATGTGCACACCTGGTCCATGATCCTCTGTCCTTTCTGGACTCTCCTAAAGACTCACCTGTCCCACCAGTTCCTGGGCATGGCCCTCCATTGCTGTGGCCCCTCTGGCAATGCCCAAGAGTCCACTGGGGCCTCCAGTTGTCAAATCTTGTGCTCTTTGTCCTCACCGACTAAACCTGAGGCTTCTTCCAGTCCCTGGCACTTATAGTCACTCATGTGTTCCTCTTGGAGTATTGAGACCTCTTGTCTGTTTCTCACCAACCACACTGGTTATGTGGGTCTCTGTAAGGCTGCCCATGGCCCATCTACACAAATAACTCCCATGGTCATGCCCCAGGAGCTTCTCTGAAAGGCCCCCACTCTCCAGGGCGAGGAGAAGGGTGTTTTTAGGGTTAAAAATGCCAGTCAATAATGTATATGGCACAAGTGATGATACAAAGCATCATCAGAAAATTCTTATCTCTCCAAAATTCTTATCTCCTAGGCTTTCTTCTGGTCCCGCTTTCTTTTGAGACGCAATATATGCAAAGGACCTAGAATGAGCAATCAGGAACCTGAGTTTTCCCCTCAGTTCTACCACTCCCTACATGATTTGGGGCAAGTTCCTTATGTGTCCTGAGCCTTGGTTTCCACACCAGCAAGACCAAGCATGGGGTGGTCTGCGTGACTGCTGCGGGCTGGGTTGCACACACAGGATCCTGGTAAGAGCTCAAAGGTCCCAGGATCTGGTCAACACACATTCAGAAACTTTTTCTAGATGGATTCACATTAATATAACCACAGAAAACAAATGATAAATTAATGAAACAAAATAAGCAATAATATGATTGCTAATGAACTGTTTTTACTCATGGTGCCTCTGACACCAAACCTGTGGGGTGGTTGTTCTCTAGTCAAGACACCAATTGGGTATCCAATAATTCAGTTCAACTCTGACATTAATCACCTGGAGTTAGTGTCAGACCCCACAGGTTAAGGGCTCAGTCCCACAAGATGCCCCTGCTTCAGACACCAATCACATTCCTGGGCCACCCATACTTCTGACCAATTGGCTATATAAAATCTGGGGTTTCCACAACCTCCTCCTCACATCTGATAATTTGTTAGAACGGCTCAGAGAACTGAGGAAAGCCCTTTACTTACTATTACTAGTTTACTGTTAAGGACACAACCTAGGAACAACCACATGGAAGAGATGCACAGGGCAAGATATGGGGCGCGGGGTCAGAGAGTGTCCATGCATGCCCTCTCTGGGCATACCACCCTCCCAGCTCCTCAAAGTGTTCAACAACCCAGAAACTTTAGGATTTTTAATGAACATTTAATTACCTAGATGATCGATTAAATCACTGGTACTTGAATTCAATCCACAGCCTCTCTACCCTCCCCAGGTGGGGACTGTAATCATACCTTTGGTCTTTCTAGGACCAGCACCCCTCCTGAAGCTACCTAGGGGTCCCCAGCCACCAGTCATCTCATTAGCATACAAAAGACACTCTTATCTCTCTAGAGATTTCAGGTTTTAGGAGCTGTGTGCCAGGAACCTGGAACAAATACCAAATATCTCCTTCCCATTGTACCATACCAAGTATACTGAATATTAGTGTCAACCAGTCAGCTCCTCCCTTGCCAACAGTAAAAGCTAACCTAGTCAGACACTGCTTGGTTAGTGTAAGAGCAATATAGGACTCATGGAATGGCAGCAATGTGCTGGAATAACAGAGGGAACTCCTCCACTAGAGATAAACATGACCTCCAAACAAGATTCACCAATCAATTTCAATCCCCACAGTTTCTTTACAATGCAGTTGATTGCGTTTAAAACAAATCTACTTCACTTGTGGTGGACGGAAGGCTTGGGCATAAAGATTGGGGCTGGGATAAACCAAGGCAGTGATGCCCGCCAAGAGGAAGATAAGAGGGGGTGCCTGCTCCGAAGGTCACGGGGACACAGACAGGGGTGACGCAGGAAGGAGTGACGCAGAAGAGCATGGAGGGGCTTCACCCTGGGCTGTCTGTCTTAAGACAGAGCAAGCTGCTCCAATAATAACTGCCCGAAACTGCAGTCCACACTGCAGACAGGCATGTGAATGCTACATTAGCTGCTGAGGAGGGCCAGGCAAAAGCAGCCACTCATCCATCATTCCTGGCAGCTCAGACCACTAGCAGCCCAGAGATTGCTCATGAACAACTCCTTTGTCCTCCGGATATGGAGAAAGTCTAGGCTTTTGTTTACTCTAGAGCTACCAGTCAGAAAGGGGTTTCAGCATCAGAGTCTGCAACCTTCCTATGAGATCAGAGCAAAGCCACTGATGGAGATTAACGTTCATTATAAAGCTTGATTCATTAGCCCTAAGATTAGCTTAAAACAGCATATTTACCATCCCTCAGTTCCAAAAAAAAAAAAAAGTTTCAAATCAGTATCAAACCAAAAGTAACCCCAGCGAGTGCCCTCCTCAACAAGGGAAAATAAACACCCCCAGCAGGAATGTCAGTGCCAGCCACAGAGCGCAAAGACCAATGTCCTAATAGCCAAGAATCTGCTGACAGAGCTGTGGGGCTGCTCCCCACTGCCCACTCTGGACACTCAGCAGTTAGGCCAACGGGAAATGTTACAAGATTTTCCTTTAAGGGTGAATTTGAGAAAGCTTTTCTAGTCGTCTTGGACGGGGGTGAAGGGTGTTGAAGGGTCAGGGGATCTGAATTTCCTAGTCCTTTTAACTACTGATCTACTACTGCACACGTCTCTCTGCTCCTAGGTCAGCTGGCATCATGTGAAATGAGGCTTTCTACATGGCTGCACAAAACCCTGCAAACCCAAACAGCAGATGTCTTCCCAAGAGGCAGGTTGTTTGAGTAGGAAGGCAATCAGGTTGCCTGTCTGAAGACAGTCATGTGGTCTCCTCCTTCTGGATAGTGTCCCCAACATAATGAGAAATGCCCTAGAATTTGGCCTGACCTAGGGCAGTAATTTTATGTTAGCGGCAGAGTCAGGCACATCACTTAACTGATATCAACCTGAGTCCTCAAACCAACTCTGGTGTTAACTAGCCGTGTGCCAATGAGCAAACTACCAACATTTGTCTGCGCCCCTTCATCTGTGAGTGACAAGGACTCCCTGACCTTCAAAGTCCCATCAATTCTAACATGTATAGTATCGTGGTTTCCTCTGCTAATGTAAGTAAAGGAACAAGAGGATTACATCTTAAAGCCCTAAATGTATTACAGTAAGAATACAAACACACTGATTTTTTAAAGCAGCCTTTTTAAAAAAACTGAGCAAGTAAGAAATGTAGAAACATACAAAACACATCTGGCCCAGCACTGACCCAAATCTGAAGTTGAGGGACAAACAGATATTCATAAAATTAAATCTTGATACGCACTCATCCTAAAGAAGGATGTTTGCATCCTCCACTCCACTGGACCCTACAGATCTGCCTTGATCAACTACAAAGTAGCATCAGGCTGCCCCAGATTTTTTAAATCCGGGGTTGACATGAAATGGTAATACGTAGAAGTCCTAGCGAAAGTCCAATCAAGTTTTTACCCATTGTGCTGTTTGTCCCTTACGAATAAAACCTGCAGGACAAACGCATCTCAGAGTTGGCCTCTCTCTCCTGAAAACAGGTCTACTTCCTCCTTGTGGACCATCGGGGTGATGAGCCCCATGCAGCCCACCCCTCCTTTCACCAGCTTGTCAGAAAATTCAGAACACAGGTCTGTGTTCAACTGAGTGTTTTTACCTAAACTAAGTCCCCAAGTATAGTCAAACTTGTCACTTCATTCTTATTTGATTGGTTTTTGGTTTTACAAAAGTACTGATTTTTTAAATGAATCTACTTTTTTGAGCAGTTTTAGGTTTACAGAAAAACTGAACAGAAAGTACCGAGTTCCCACATACTCCCTTCCCTCCCTGTACAGTTTCTCCTATTATTAACAGCTTACACTAGTGTGGACACTTGTTACAACTGATGAGCCAGTATTGACAAACGTTACTACTAACCAAAGCCCACAGTTTACATTAGGGTCACTCTTGGTGCTGTGCATTACATGGGTTTTGATAAATGTAGAATGACATGTACCCCCCATAATAGTATCATACAGAAGAACAGTTTCACTGCCCTAAAAATCCCCACTGCTCCTCATCATCTCTCCCCTCTCTCCTACTCCCCAATCCCTGGCAACCACTGATCTTTTGGCTTTCTCTAGTTTTGCCTTTTCCAGAATGTCATATTGCTAGAATTACACAGTCTACTTCAGACCTGCTTCTTTCATTCACCCACATGTCTCTGAGCTCCCTCCCTACCATCTTACAGCTTGACAGCTCACTGCTTTTCATCGCTGAGTAATATCCCACTGTCTGGATGTGCCATGGTTTGTTTACCCATTCACTTACTGAAGGACACCTTGGTTGCCTCTGATTATGTAATTATGAATAAAAGTACTAGTTTGGCTGATTTCCATTATTACCATTTCACAATATGTTGCCTCAAAATCCTTTTGGAAGTATACAGGAGTATAAATTAGTACTGAAATATGATTAAAGGATTGTTCACATTACACAGCATCAGTTTTTTAAAAACACCTGCCAATTAGAATCAAGTTTTCCACAGATCTGGCAAAAAGAACTGAAAACGTGCTATGCCTCTGTTACACGCAGCCCTGAGAGACCAGCGTGTCCCTCTGGTGCTTTCTGAATAAGATGTGGATCAAAGAACTCAGCAGGGTTTTACCACAAGACATACAAAAATTGCAGAAGTCAGAACTCGTTCACCCTATCTGGAATCAAGCTCTCACTTCTTTTTGTCAGATATTAGCAGATGGAATTACACTTTCTGCTATTGATGACACTACAGAATTTCCGGTATGTAACTAATCATTTTTATTATTAGCAATATGTTCTAATTATGCACAGAGTGTGAACAGCTTGGCTATGTGCCAGAGAGATAAAGAGGCAGAAACTCTCCACGGGGTGTATATTAGGTTACGCTTGCCTTCTTTGAGATCTGAGCAAGAGTTGGGAAATGAATACAAACCAAAACTTTCTTAATTTTTATTTTTATCAAGGTGCACTATAACTTCTTCTACTTTTTTGTTCAAGTATTATTTGCAGGTTTTTGTGTGGGCACGTTTTCAATTCATTTGGGTATACTGTATTCATTTTATTTATTTATTTATTTTTTTGGCAGCTGGTCAGTACGGGGATCTGAACCTGTGATCTCAAGTGTTACAAGGCTGCGCTGTAACCAACTGAGCTAACCGGCCAGTGCTTCAAGTATCATTACAGGCTTATTACAAAGCAGAAACAAAACAAAAGAGCAGTCTCCTGCCCCTCCTCACCCAATTCCTCTGTGTACTTTCAACCACTAGCAGATTCTTCTGATAGTTACTTCCATATTTACAAGTATTGTTACACCACTCTATCTCAATCAATCCATTTTAGACACTGTCTCTATCTCCAATTATAGTAGTTGAGGATTTGGGGCTCTTGCCCCCACCCCATCTTCCTAACATAGTTAACAGCATTGTTTTTGGTTAGATCGATATTTAATATGTATACTATTAGGACCATATACATATTGTTCACTGCTGAGTCAGGCAATAAACTACGATTATATTTCTTTTCCTTTACAACTCTATATTTGTCCCAAGGTTAACAGTTGCCTTCTATCTGGATTTACTTGGTTTTATTTGTACCTGTGCTACGAGTGTCCCCCATAGCCCTTAACAGCCTCACATTCCACATGGTTAAACCCATCTGATAATCAATCTCTTCCATTTGTGTTTCCAGGAGACTCTTTCCTGGGGCCCTGGGCTCCCTGATCCCAGCTCAACACTTTGTTCCCTTAGCTGCTGCCTAAGTTTGTCCTTGGACTTCCCTTCACCATCACCCTGGAAATTCCCTGTACTCACTGTTGAAGCCCTTGTCTCTGGGATTTCCTGTCTTCCTTGTTCTTGGTTATTCTTGGTTACACCCTCATTCAGATGGACCACATCTTTCAGGAGCTTCCTGAGAAAATATACTGAGCTAACTGAGAAATGAGTGCCAGAGTCAGAGAGACAGAGATCAAAACATCAGCTTTCTGACAGCCGAGACTGTTCGTAGAAAGTGGCTTCTTTCTGCTGGCCAAGGGAGCATCGTCCCACTGCACCCTAGAATTAAGCTCACCCACTCAGCTGTGCTAGAAAATGGCAGCCTCTCCAAACAGGCAAGAGCTGGCAGGACACCTACCTGCTCTCGGAAGGCCAGCAGAGCCCAAAGAAGAGAGGGAACAGGTGAAGGGGTGGAGCCAGTTTCTTCTCCCCAAACTCCCTGATCAGAGAAATCAGAACCCTCAGGGGGAGGCAGTGAGTGGGGGGACACAGGCCTGGATGTCAGCATTTATAAAAACCCTCAGGTGAGTCCATGCATCCAGGACAAGAACCCTGCTAAGCATCCAGGCCTAAGCAAGAGAAGTGAGTAGGAGTCTGGGTCCATTTTGTGTTGCTATAAGAGAATACCACAGACTGGATAATTTGCAAAGAAACGAAATTTATTTCTCACAGTTCTGGAGGCTGGGAAGACCAATGTCAAGGTGCTGACATCTAGCAGGGCCTTCTTGCTGCGTCACCCCAGGGCGGAAGGCAGAAGACATCACATGGAGAGAGAGTGGGTGAGAACAAGAGGGAAGAGAAGGGAGCTGAACGCATCCTTTTACCAGGAACCCACTCCCACGGTAACGAACCCACTCCCAATGATATAATCACCTTTCAAAGGCCCCACCTCTCAACTGCTGCATAGGGGATTAAATTTCTAACCCATGAACTCTGGGGGACACATTCAAACCACAGCTGCTGGTACCATCTAAATGCTCTTTACAGAAACCCTGCTGTCTTCAGCCCCAGGCTAACCTGGCCTTCACGCACGGCTCCCATCCCGAGCCCACTTAGGTGAGCTGCTTGCTTCCCGAATTGTCATCTCCACCTGCCCCGTTCTTCATTAATCGTGGCTCAGCCATTTAATTCTCTCCCAGTTTTATCTAGGATTGAGTTTGTTTCTCTTCCATGTACTTCTTGTTTTGAGCGGGATGTCTGAGACGAAATGGGGGACATAGGCATTCTCAAAACCAAACTTGAGTGAAGGCAAGTTGAAGGGTCTCTTTTACCAAGAGTTTTTCTTAAACGTTTTGGAAATGACCTAGAGAGATAACAAATGCATCTACTTCTATGAAAATATTTGTTGTTTTGAAGAAGAATCACAGACAAAGTGTCATGGGAGTCAAGAGCCAGAGCGAAGGTGCAGGGTGGACAGCCTTCAGCTCCCACATGGCAGGAGGGACCCAGATCTGCAAACATTGGCATGGGGTGCAGGGAAGCACCACCAGACACTCCCTCCTGATGAAACCTCTGTAAATTACACGATAGAATTCAGTTATTATAGTAATTGCCCAAAATACCCCTTTACACAGCACCACACACGGGAACCACCCTCATTGTCCCATGTGAGCAGGGAGTGTCCTGATTCTGACGCTTGCCAGCAGCTATGATCTTGGCTAAGGCACCCAACCTCTCTAAGCCTCAGTTTTACCATCTCTAAAACAGACAGACTATTATCTGTGCCACATGCCTCTAAGAATTAATAGGAAGCACCAATATGATCACATATAGGTGGGTGTTTCTGAACTGGAAGGTGCTAATCAGAGTTACATTATAATAATCCACCCAATCCTTTTTCCTTCAAGCCAGAATCCAAGCTGTTTGTCAGTTCCCCCAGAGCACACCCTGCTGCATGCCACCCCTCTCAAGGTCTTCCACTTTCACATTCAAACACAATTATCAGGATAAGAAAACAAACATAAAGTCAAACATGAAATAACCTATATTTTTAAACCAGTGGTACTGCTACCTTCCTCTAAAATATCCTAGCAAGGAAGTTGAGGGAAGCATGCACTAGATTTAAATGAGAAACGAACTAGGTTTGTAAACTGCACAGTATTAGTCTGCTCGGGCTGGCCAAGTCTGCATAGCTTAAATAACAGAAATTTATTTTCTCAGCACCACACTCTCCCGAGTGAGCCACGGGCCGGCCCCAGAAATTTATTTTCTCACAGTCCTGGAGGCTGGCGATCCAAGATCAAGGTGCCAGCAGGGTTGGTTTCTGGTGAGGCCTCGCTTCCTGGCTTACAGATAGCCACCTTCTCATTGTGTCCTCATATGGTCTTTTCTCTGTTCACAAGTACCCCTGGTCTCTCTTCCTCTTCTAAGGACACCAGTCCTATTGGATTAGGACCCCACCCCTATCATCTCATTTAACCTCAATTACCTCCGTAAAGGCCTATCTCCAAATATATCACATTTGGGATTAGGACTTCAACCTATTAATTTGGGACCGGGGGGAGACACAATTCAGCCCAGAATATACGCCCTCCTCTCATGCATGGACTCTGTCACCCTGACTGGTTGGCCAGGGCCTTCTGTATACATCTGCACAGCGATGTCTGTAGTACTGAGCATCACCAGGGCCCAAGCACTTCCACAACAGTAAACCCAGAGCAAAGGGGCATGCAGAATCAAGGAAGGAGAGGGCAGGTGGAGAAAGATAAAACCACTTCAGTGCAGAAAAAACTGGAGAGCAGAAGAGACTGGATTTCCAAGGAAAGAAGAGAGCCCTGCCAACAGCATGATGCACGTGCTCTGGGGGATGCCTGTGACAAGAGCCCCATCTAGACCAGAAAGAGAGATAAACTGGTACTCACAGAATTAAGGTTATGGCTTGAGGCCAGGCTGGTCTCACAGGCTTGGGAGAATTTTCTAGACTCTGGTCATTGATAAGAACTGTCTCCTAAAAGCTCCAATATCTGCTCTTTGCACATTAACAGTCTTGGATGTAGTCTGAACCCTTGTAAACTCTCAATTGTTATTCTGAAGCATAGCTGCCCTCACGACGATGATTCTGGAAGCATTTTCCTTTGAGAACTCATAGGAGAAGGGGTGTATGGAAAGACTACTTTTCTAAATCTGAAACCACAAGAAGATTTAAGGCTCCACATGTTGGCGGTGAGGTCAGAGAATCTGCCACCATGGAATTCAAAGTTCTTTGTGGTTTGACATAATAGCTACCTATTAAGTTTGCCTTCTGCGTGACCTGGGCAACTGCCATTTAGAAAAGGGAAAGCTATCATCCATCATGTGTCCTTATAAAGAACTTCTTTAACCTTTATCTTATGAAACTGTTTTCATAATTATTTGGCTGAGCTCAGTTTCCAGAGCACTGCACAAGACGTACAAATGGAATGAAATTGCAATCATCTAGGATCAGGCCAAAAATATCTTTCTAAGAAGAATAAAGGTTGTTTTTTTTTTTCCCCTTCCTTGAAAAGGACATAAATCATAACGAAATAAGCCTAAATTCAAGATTTACTTAAAACAAAACAAAACTCCCAGACTGTGTCTTGTCTCGTTGGGTTATTCGTTCAGCTAGGTCTCATCCAATATCCTTACGTCCACACCCTCTGTGGCGATACCTAACATCAAAATCGTGATTCCGAGGCACAGTAAAATCTTGAATTGTAATTCCTGATTAACTAATTTGCACTGGGATACAGAGAAGTGTCCTAAGGTATTTAGTTGACTCTGATATCTTGCTGACACACAAAAATCATGGCTTTTAGCATATTTTTAAAATGTTGTCATAATGAAGTACATTGTCAAGGTAGAAAGATAAAACATTGTATCAGCTTGTTTGCTTACTTGATAATTTTAAAAATTCAGACATGCTATATGTAGGTCTCCATCTGTACTCTTGCCCTGAACCCCAAAAGGTTAGGGACAGGCTTGGTGGGCCTCCACAATGTGCTGTTCCAGACGCCTTTTACCTTTTTGCTGTACCACCCTTAGCATGGGACTCTTGGCTTCGTGTTGTTTCACCTCATGGTCTCAAGATGGCTGCTCCAGCTCCAGCCTCATGTCTGTATTCTGAGTAGGAATATGAAGACCAAGAGAAGCAGGATCAGGTGGTGCTATATCACGAAAGCAAACAAGGTCCAGAAATCCCTGGCAGATCATGTCACCCGGCCACCCCTAACAAAAGGGAGAAGGTGGATATTTATGTAGCTAGGCATGAGGCCACCCTGAACAAAACTGGGTTTCTGATAATTAGGCAAAAGGGGAGAATGGTTGCCAAGTAGGCTGGCAGCGGCATCTGCCACACACAAGGGCCAAGAGCAGTGACTCTTGGGGACACCTGGCCTCAGGATTAACCTATCACAAGAGAGACAGAGTGGGCGAAGCTGGTCAATCATGACTGGGTGACTGTGTTCATGCCAGCGGAAGGTCGAGGTTCTGGTGGACCTGCATGTAGAACCCGGGGTAAGGCTGAGACCATGGACAAGAGACCATAAGGTAGTCCAGCGGGGAGGAGCTCCAGAAAGAAGAGGCAGATGGATCAAGGCACAAGACTCCCAAAATTCATATGAAAAGCTTTAAGAAAATGGGAACCCCCACTTCTAAAGAAACTGCTCTTTAGTTCCTGTTCCCAGACCGCTGGGGAGGGCCAGGAAACTCAGCTTTTCCTCCCTTCTGTTGAGCTCCCCAAGTTCACCTCACACTGGCTTTTGCGCCTTCACTGGCCATGGCTGATTTTAGTGGTGGTTCCAGATTTTCAAAGTCAAGGGCCTGAGAGCAGCATTCCCGTAGAGAGTGAGGTAAAGAGACATAAAACTGTCACTATGCGGCATCTGCATAGCATGATGCTGTCATTTTTCAGATTATGGTTCATTTAGGTTGTGTGTGGTTGGGGGGAAGCTGATGAAAATTCCAGGGTGCGGGCTAGTGTGTGTCCAGGGGTAAAGCCCTTTCCCCATACCATTCCTTACTGTCGCAATTGATCGATTTCTACCGCAACCAAAAATCCCCAATTTATATAAAAATATTTATATCAATTTTATCACATTTAAGAAGAGACATATGCCATTTAAATTACTTTGAATTAACTACATCAGGAAAGTTATGACTCATCAACAAATACTAAAGCGATGTATTTTGTTGACAAATGTAGATTTAAAGTTAAACACATGCTATGGCATCAAAAATAAAACCTAGTTCTATGTACTGTTTCGAATCTTTGCATTTTTTTTAAACACTGAGTTTTAATAACTGAGGTTTTTATATATACAAATCTCACATTTGCTTCTAAATCACAAAAGAGAAGATCTCAGACTGCTAGTTGCAAACATTCCTCAGCAAGTAACACAACACAGGTGTGCGTAATCTTTACCCCTAACAAATGACAAGCAAAATTAGATGTCATTGTCATTCTATTTTTAGTTTTTAATACTGGGCAAATTTAATTTTGATCAGATGAGAACAACCAAGAAATATGAAAAAACACATGTTAGGGCCAATTTGTAGAAATTTTATTATTCTATTCTCCTTGCTAGCCTTTATTTTCATCATCAGTGTTCTTTAAGTTGCCTTTAATCAGAGATTCATTCTGGGTATAAGTCAAAACATGAAAATGATTTAGAAGTGTGTATTAGCTGCATGTAGGAGTCAGCCATAGACCCACAGACTGAGGGACTGAGTTGTGAAGACCTCTGGCTGACCACCACTCCGAGGCTCTCAAACTGTTCCACTTGGAAGGTTCAAAAAGATTTAATAATTGTTTTATTTTTAAAAAATAGAAATGTAAGCAGACACTTCTCTGCCTTTAATGATATGAACTCTGGCCCACCATGACAAACTTCATTTCCTCCCAAATCCCTTTTTACTGATCCCCAAATTGAGGGACCACCTTTTACAGCTGACTAACTCTTCCCCCATCCTTAACTCTAGTCAGTTATCTTGAAAAAGGAAAGCCGTAATTTCGGTGACCAGAGAGAATCAAGTCAGTCACGCTGTCTGTCTCTCTGCCAAGATGAACTAAGCCTGTCATCCCCAGAGAGTGGGTAAATCAGCAGCTGTAGAAACAGCCTTGTGTTTCAAAATGCAAATGACCACATTTCCCTGACCCCGGGTGTTCTCTGACACATTCCCTACCAATGACTATAAAACTGCTCTCGGAATGTGGTAAGTTGAGAAATTAAACACAGATATCCCAATCTGATAACCTTCTTTCTGGCCTTTAATGATACTGTTTACAGAACGGGATTTTAGAAAACAAATTCCTTCATGGTCAAGGTTGAAGGCCTTTTTTTTTTTTTAAGTTCAGAAACTGTAAACTTTTACATAATAAGAAGGAGCCGGCTGTCCCCCTCTTACTTTAAGTAAAAGGAACGCATCTGAGCTAGCTGCTGCTGTGGAGATGTGTCAGGTTTCAGTCGTCCTGGGTCCATTCTCCCATCCTAATAGCATCTGAATGTCCTTTTATGGAACTGCCTTTTTCCCTTTGGAACAATCTGATGGAATCTCATGTCCAAGCACCTGCCTCCCACTGAGGGTGTGGAAAAGGACAGAGCTGCTAGTTTTCTGGAATCGCATTATTTATAGCCCATTTTCAAACGCAGTGCTTCAGCCTCACATCTGTTCTACGAGTCCCCGAGACTCTTCCAATACATTCCCTTCTGCTTACATTAGACTCTAACTGATGATCCTAGTGTGTACAAGAGGAACTAACTCATCCCTATCGGCTCTGATCCGGCTTCCTGAGAGGAGCTCAGTTTTATCTCAAATATATATTCTTCTGTCAAAACACATGTGGATCTGTAGAGCAGGGCTCTGAAATCAAACTTTGTGGAGCGCTGACCCAGATATGTATTCTCATTGATCGAAGGGTTCTTTTCACAAATATTTTAATTGTTTTCTTTGCAATGAAAATCTTCAAAGGATTAATACAGTCATCTTGTGGTGGGATCATGGTCCTCACACCAAACTCTGCCTCAAACATTCACATTAAGGTAGCAATTCAGAGTTGGAGAAACAACTGCAGGGAAGTGGACTTTCCAAAACATTAGGAATCTGGAGGTAGAGACGGCATTCAGAGAAACAAGGCCCCCACTCTTGACTCCTCTTCCCTGATGAGGAAATGGCCTTCCTGAAGCCGAGCACGGTTCAAGAAACAGGAGAGCCAATGTTGACCAACATTCTCCAGAGCAAAGTCATGAGTTTCTAGAGCAAGTTCTTCTTCTTGAATTGTGACAATTAAAGTCCAGATCATAAAAGTTCAAGGACCTAGCAAACATCATGAGCAGTGTTGATTGGCCCCGGTAGGGAATCCATGGGGAGCCCTCTGTGGGTCCCTGGGAAGCAACACTGAGATGTGTTTCATCTGCTTCCTCTGGGAGGGATGAGACACCGTATTTAATACAAGCTTAAGTGTCTTTGATTAAACAAATAAAAAACTTTAATCTTACAGTGAGGGGGTATATGTGGTCTCTTCCTATTAGACATTAATCCAATTGATATACTGAAGTTGGTATCAAAAGTCAGACTGGCACCACTATGCGTAGAAAATTCTTCTGAAAGAAGAAACAGTGAACTATTACTGAGGTGGACAGACTAGCCCATGGCATGAGGCTGGAGAGTGGCTGAAGGAATTCTACCAGTGGGGTCTGTCTACTATTTCCCTAGCTGGGACTGTTTGCACTCAGTGATCAAGAAGAGAAAGCTGCGCTGAAGGCACGGTAGCCCCCAGGCCGTTCCCTGGCTTCTCCCAACCGTATCAGCCTAAGATGTGGAACTGAGGAGCCCAAAGGGAATTAAAAAGCTAAGGAACTTCAGGTACTCTTGCCAACACAAAACAACAAAAAACCCTGAACCTTACCAAGCTTCTGGAGCTAACTACCATTATACCAGGAGGACAGAATTGGTCAAATTCAGAATGTGGAGAATTTCTATGGGACAGGCACCCTGGTTTCATCTACAAATAATGTCATGGGAAAAGAGGGGGAGGAGACTGTTATAGATTAAAAGAGACGTAACAGTCAAAGGCAAAGTGTGGATCTTATTTGGACCCCAATTTGAACGAGCCAGCTGTGAAAACCCACTACTGAGAAACTGGGGAAAATCTGGACATGGACTGGATATGAAATCATTGTGGTGGCTTGTACTGTGTCATCTTGGCAAAGCAGGAGCTAGATTTCCCCAAATCCCTCTTTCTGTGCCATTCTGGGATAGAGGTCACCAAAAGAGGAGTTCTCATGAGGCTTGGGAGGCTGAACAGAGCAGCAGCCGTGACCCTCCAAAGGCTGTTATGACTCACACGAAAGACACACGCACAGGTGTGCTCCCTCTTCCCTGTCCCTGTCCAGCCCCCTCCCCGTCCCGACCACCAACTCTGCTGGCCTGTTGGAACAGCAGGCTGAAGAAGCCAGCCTCCAGATGCTTGGCTGTGGTCCACTCTGACTAAAGCAATTATTATTAAAGGATTTTTGTTCATTGTGTTAGGTACATAATGGCATTGTATTTATGTTAGAAAAAAAAAGTCCTCATCTGTTGTAGGTACATACTGAAGTATTTATGGCTAAAAATATGTCCTGTCTAGGATCTGCTTTAAAATACTTTTTTTAAAAAAAAGGTTGGGGCATGGAGCATAAATAAGACAACACTGAGAAATGGCAATGATTGTTAAAGCTGGATGAGGGGTGCAGAATTCCACTCACTCTATGTTTCTGGTATGGTGAAAGTGCTCGTAATAAAAAGTGGGGGGAGCTAAGGAAACAGAACTGACCCTAAAGACTCCCACTAGCCCCAAACAAGCACTAGGCTAAAGTGCAGAGAAAACTGCCTAACTGGGAGATACTTCACTTCTTCTTAGGGATGTGTGTGGAGAGGGAAGAAAAACTAAGGGTGGCAAGAGCTGACTGACGTACTCACACCACAGAAGGAAAAAACAACAATGAAGTCTTACTATTACGTTTAACTGTGAGTCATACGCTTTCACATAGGTGAGCCAGTCTCGTTCCTGCAAACAAGGCTAAAAAAATCTGTGACTCTGGAATTCTGAGATTTGTGCAAGTGATTAAATTTTTTAAATGGTGCTCAAAGGACAGGGTTTCTGAACTAAGTATGGACTTTTAAAAGGGTACCTTCTAAGTTAAAACTCAAAATATGAATTGAGATATAAAACTTCTTTTTAGGAAAAACGTAAAAATCTTCATTATCTCAGGCATTGTTTTGGTTAGGAGAGAAGAGGACGCGGGACTCGGGCCAACCACAGCAGCAGGGTGGAGCGTGGCAAGGGCCCACGGTTGTGTTCCCAAATGTTCTCCAAGGCTAAACTTCTTGGAAAGGGATTTATTTTATTTCATTCAACCCCAGCTCCACATTTGGGTCATTTTAGGATCTCAGCTGGTGGCCACAGCTTTTGAGCCAAACCCTTTTTTTTTTTAAGGGGTTATTAAAGAGTTTTTTAAGTAGGGAGATGTTACATGGACAATATTAAACAGAAGAACATATTTTATATTGGGAAAGACAAATTAACACTGTTCATAAAGATGTGTAAATGCAGTAAATTCAGAAAAAAATGTGGACCTGACAGAGAAACAAAATCAAGAGGGAAAATACTGCATAATATTTTAAAAGAAGTAAAAGCTACTCCTAGTACCCTGTCTCAAGATGAGAGAACAGAGAGGGAGGAAATCAGAAAGTCAGATGGCTGGGAGGGTGGAGGGTGTCCAAGGCAAGAGAGGAGGACGTGCAGGATGCAGACCAAGGACACAGATGAGGAGAGTCAACATGTCCAACCCCTAGAGGAGACGCCAGCCCGGTCATTCCTGGGCTACAGTAAAGTGACAGTAAAATGAGTGGAAAGTGGAAGGTGGGGTGATGTGGGGAGCAAAGGCACAAAGTCCTCTGAACTGTTCACTCGCTGATGCTTTCCCTGGGAAGGGGATCAGAATACACCACCCTAAATATATGCCCCTTTGGTATAAGGATCATTTGGAGCCCAAGGCAGTTGAGAATTGACAGATGCAGGAAGAGTTCCCTGCCCCCTCCTTAACCACCTGAAAGCAGGGCATAAAGTTCCTGTGAAGGTGTCCCTGCACCCCTGTACCAGCAAGAGGAGAGCACTCACCTCCAGAGACGAGTCAGCGCCTAGACAAGTCTGCATGAACAGACTTACTAAAATAACCCTGTCTTCCAGTAGTTCCCCCGTACATTTCCTAGTCACTCCCCATGCTTTACTGTCCCTCAAAGCCCAAGCCCCCTTTCCTTTGTTAAAATGGGATAAAGTTCCTGAGTCTAACCACTTCTTTGAGTTTCACTTTTCTTCTGTGAACTCCCATGCATGTAAATTGTTTTAAAAATTGTGTGTTTTTTCCTATTAGTCTGTCTTTTGTTAGCTGAATTCTCATGCCCCCAATTATTTAACCCAAGAGGGTAGAGGCAAAGTTTCTTCTCCCTGACACCTGCATGCAAGGGCTAATTAAACACACAAAATGGGGAGGTCTGGACTAATTAACAGCCCCCATGAAAACAATTCACCTAAGGCAGTTAGGATCCTTGACACCTCCGATGACCTACCAAAGGCAGCTGGAAATAAATAACTGGCCCATGCCCTCCCCATGTCCAACAAAAAGCCCAGTGCTGGGTTAACCTGTTTCTATTCTGACACAGCTAGCAACTGCAGTACTGGTTTTAGCATTCTTGTACACCATAGTATCTTTTTAAACATCTTTATTGAGACATAAAATAAAAACTGACATAAAATAAACATTTAAAAATGAATAGATAAGTTTTGACATATGCATATACCCACAAGACCATCCACCACAATCAAGACAGTGAACCTACCCATCACCCCTCGATAGTTTCCTCATGCCCTTTTGGTACCACAGTATTTTTAGGTACCAAGATAGCAATATGTTTGTGAGTGTGACACCATTATTTTAAACTTGGGTGGGCAGGTTGCTTGGATTTCTGGCTCTCCTTAATTCCTTGCCCTATGTACCTGTTTTAGTTCATTTCTGTTGCTTCTGACAAAATACGTGAAACTGAGTAATTTATAAGAAAATGAAATTTACTGCCTACAGTTTCAGAGGCCGGGAAGTCCAAAGTCCAGGGAAGATGTCTGGTGAGGCTGTTGTCCTGGTGGTGACTACAGCAACTCAGTGTATCACATGATGAACATGGTGGAGAGATAGAGAGAGACTCTCATGTGCTCTCCTTTGAAAGCCCTCAGAACCATGCCCCTGACCGCTATTATTAATCCATTCATTAGGGCATGGTCCTCAGAACCACTTCAAGGACCTACCTTTCATGATAGGATTTCCCACCCTCTTAACAATCACAGTGGGGATCAAGTTTCTAATATATAAAATATGGGAGACACAATTCAATCCATTTCAGAACCCCTCCCACCCCAAGCCCTACTGGCCCTCATCACCACTTACCTCCTGCAACTCCCCACCAAATCCTCCTGCCCCCACCCCCAAACAAAAGCCCCCCAGTGGAGGGCGGCGGAACCACTCCATGTACTAACAGGGCCAAAGAGCCGCTTGATCGATCAGGGAGAGGCCTGGAGGTGAAGGAAGCAGCAAAGCCTGGCTCCCAGGGATGCCCTGCAACGTGCTTCCAGGTGTTTTCATCTTCTGTTTTATCATTTTATGAACTTGAAAAGTTTTAAATAAAATATTGGTGTTTTTAACAGTGGCATTTAATCCAAATTGAAATAAATACTAAAATACCAGTGTTGTAAGCATACCTCACTGGGATGCAGCCACCAGATCACTAAACAAAGCAACTCCGATCTTTGAGGTGTCTGAACTCTGAGGTGCTCACACAGTTACCCCAGAATATACAATGGGGAACAGAGACATTTTAATCCTGTAGGGATCTGAACATTTATGTTGAAACTTTCTGTGGTTATCCTGGTCTTGCTTCTATTTTTTAAATCCCTAAAATGTACCACTTTTCAACTGAATATTTGAGAGGTAAGTAAATGTAATGTAGAATTAAAATTCCAAGCAAAATAAATCATAGACTCAATTGTTTTGAGGGTTTTTTGTTTTTGCTTGTTTATGAATTAATTCCAATGGAACCAGACAATACTGGCTCAGGCTTCCTTTTAAAATGTTACACTTAAATTTAGGAGTATATTTTACTTTTAAAGTCTATAATAATTCTTAGTATTAACTTAGTTGTATTTTCCTGACATTCTTAATTAGCTTTCAGGACACTGAATTAATATAATATTTAGATATGATGAATAGCTACACTTATTTAAATGATAAAACTATCTGAATAAAAGATAAATAACAATGCTGATTCCCACTTTTTTAAAACTGGACAAAACCTTAAAAGGATATATTTACCTGTATTTGCCCTTTCAGAGATATGATCTCATGACTGCATGGAATCACCTGAGACATCAGATGTCCTGTGCTTGCGTTCTTCACGATCCTCTGGAGAGCAGTTAAAATTCTTTATTCTTTTCCCATAACTGGTTCTCAATGAGGTCAGCAAGTCGGATGGTCCGGATCTGGTATGGGATAAGGAGGGTGTCCTTGCAAGGGGAAGAATTCAAGCAGAGTGGGGACAGCCCAGCATGGGGACTTGGAGCCCAAGTGCATGAGGATGGTGCCTA
This sequence comes from Cynocephalus volans, assembly GCF_027409185.1. NCBI lineage: Eukaryota > Metazoa > Chordata > Mammalia > Dermoptera > Cynocephalidae > Cynocephalus > Cynocephalus volans. Next base: position 6,245,068 of record NC_084467.1, on the reverse strand, counting down.
TGAAAGAAGTGGCCTGGTTGCAGGGGTCAGAGCCCGAGTTGGGTAAGGAGGGTCTATGCGCATGCTGAAGATCCTCACAAGGTGTCAGAGCCAAGCAGGGGAGGAAAGCATCATCTGGGGGGCAGGGGGTGGCACAGACTGCTAGCTACAGGGGATTGATCAAATAAGTCCATACACTTGCAATAATGGGAGCCGGGCTCTCAGTATCAGAGAAAGGAGATATAAATATGAAAAAGGAGAAAACCAGAATGAACATTGTGGTATTGAACTGGAATTGAAGGTATTGGTGTGAACTCAAGGACTTCAATAAAATAGATCCAGAAATAAGAGTGTGTGTTCACAAGCACATCCATTTTCTAGCTCTATACCAAGAGGCCCTTGGAGCAGCAATAGCTCAATTACAGTGAGCACACATGATGCCCAGATCTTGGTTTCTAAATACGTTTCTTCTCTAAAAGCTCCTTTGAGACATGGCTGGTTCTAGGTCTAGACAGGGAAAGCACAAGATGCCCCCAGAACATCTGTCTTTGTCAGAACAAGAGGAGGTGCTCAAAGAATGACTGGAAGGCATCAAAAGGACGCAGAAGTCAGCTTGAAGGGGCCGCCAAATATGTGACAATTTGAGCATCAAAATATAGATGGTAACAGATCATAACCTATCGGATAAAAGAGGAAACCATGAATCTGTATTGAATACAATCAGAGAGAGATAAGGAAAGAGGAGTTTTTCAGTGCCTCCCTCAAGATGCACATAATAACACAGGGGAAAAGAGCAACTTGGCAGCAGGGCAGCTCAGCGGTTGCCACTCCATCAGGCCATCAGCCCTGTGGCAAATCGAAACCCTGCAGCATGTCCTGATGGGATGGGACCAACACAACACAGCCTCCGAGAAATTCCTGCTGAACATGTGTGGCTTGACTCTAACCACGAGGAGACATCAAACGAAAACCATGGTACCCTCCACACAGCGACTGTCTTCTTATCTTCAAAAGCGGCAAGGTTGCAAAGGTTAAGGAGACTGAAGACAACACAACTCAATGCAACCTCACTGTGATCCTGAACTGGGTCCTTTTGTGGCAAAAGGACCTCATTGGGACAACTGGCAAAATTTGAGTGGGGTCCGAGGATTCCAGGGTGGCACTGGGTCACTGCTCACCTCCTGATGTTGATGGGGATATGGCGGTGTAGGAGAATGTCCTTGTTTGTAGGAAATACACACTGAAGACTTCAGGCTTGATGGACCATCAGGTTGGCAGTTGATTCTTAAATGGCTCAGGAAAAAAGTTTTTTATACTGTACTTGCAACTTTCCTGTAGGTTTGTGGTTGTTAGTAAAAATATAACAAAAATTTAAATAAGGTATCCTATTATTTTCCTTAAATATATGTCTTAAAGGGGTTTATTCATGACCTGGGAGAAGTCAGTCTAGAAGGAGACTGTGTGGATGAATGATTCCCTCCTTCTGCCTTTCCTGACTCCACGTCCAGGTCAGAAGTCCTTCTCAGCAGTGTCCACACCACCCTCTCTACTTTGCCTGTCAGGTGCTACCATTGTAACCACCCCGTTTACATATAAATTCCATGAGATTAGAGACATTGTCTGACTTGTTCACCAAGGCATTCCCAGAGGTTGACAGAATTCAGGCACACAGTAGTTCCTGAATGAGCATTTGCTGAGTGAATGAAAGAATAATTCATGTTGCTTTTCCCATAATCTTGGACTATTTCTAATCATGTAATTAAAAGGTAATGACCAAGTAATACAACTGCATGATTGATTCACTCTCCTTCATGGAATGATTATAAGGTTTTGGATAGACTCTCTGAAGTCTTTGCAGAGGAGGCAGGGAAAGGCTGGCGTGAGTCACTGCCATAGATCAACATGACATTGTTCTCTGAAGGGCTTGTGGTGGGGAAACCTAAAAAGGAAGAAAACCAGAGTGCTGCCAAGGCTACTGAGCAAAGGGTCAAGGCCCACAGCCAGTCACCAACTTCCAGACTCTTAATAAATAAGGTTACGAAGCTACGCAAATCCTTCTCAAACTACAGAATAAGTCCAGGGCTTCCAAAGTTTTAACAATGATTTCTGTGACAGAAAACGATTCTGAGTAACCCAAGGACACTTCAGCCCTGACTGAAAATGTCTGCGAACTGCCCCCAAGCAGACCTCTGCTGGTGTGTCTCTTCCAATCAGGGCAGCCTCGACGGCCCATGGGGGCAGGGTGTTTTCTTTTGTTCAGCTTCTCCACCGGAGAGAGTCCGTGTAAAAAGTAAAAGAACCAGTACTCGTGCCACACAATAGGGGCAATTGTTGTGAACTGCCACATTCCGTTAAATGTTTACCTTTTTGTTTCACAATGTGAAAGGAAATGAGGGGTCAAGGATTTTTGATCCCCCTACTCCCCTGGTCAAGACTAAAGAAGCCCAGTTGTTTTTCTAGTTGCTCAAGATGGAAATGGTAGCAGGTAGGAAATTAGCACTTAGCAAAGACTGTCTAAACTTCCTGTGCCTCAGTTTCCACATCTTCAAAACTGGTGAAATAACAGTACATATTTCATAGGTTTTTATAAGGATGACATGAGTTAACACAAACAAGGTAGTACCTGGCACACAGTAAACACTCCATAAACGCTAACACTCATTAACTGTAATATTGCTACAACATTACTGCCAGCAGCTTCCCGGCCATGTTCTAACAATTCCAAGACCACGGAAGAGCATGGATTTTCTCTCTCTCAGGTTGAGCTTGAAAATCCTTGAGGAAGGACTCTGACTGGTGTACTTCAGGACCCTACACCAGGTCCCAGGGGGACAGGAGAGGGGTGAGGGGAAGATTTATCAGAATAATGGAAGAGCGAGAGGCCGACAAAAGCGCCGGACGCCCACTGTAATGTCCACCGTGACGTCCACTACAGCCAGGGGAAGCCAGGCCTGCTTTATAAGTGCTTTATGAATGGGGTGCCTAGGAATTAAAAAGATTTTACAGGCCAGAAGTCACAGTCATGGTTCATAACACATATGGGTATTGGGCTTTCCTGGGGACAGAGCTTTCATGAACATCCATCCACTCATTGATCACAGAGAGGCTCTCAGGATGACAAGGTTTGCTCATCCCACACCCAGGAGTGCTTCCCACCTGCCAGGCCCGGATGGGCACCAGGCACAAAGACAACCAACCAAGCAATATCCTACAGAGAAAGGGACATGCCAATAAGGCAGCAGCAAGTCCAGTCCTCAGGGAATGACCTCACTGCTGAACTGGGGATTGATGAAAACAAGCAAATGCCTCACGTTCACTGCAAACTTCTGGGTTTCAGTGGACTTCACAACACTTCCACTATCTAAATCAGTTATAAAGTTGGGTTAAATACTTCTTGGGGGGGGTCTTGCTCTGTACTCCAACTTCCTCACACGGTCAAGTTCATTTCTAGTCCCTCAGGTCTGTCTGGAAGTTCTAAGAAAGACCCTTTTTATAAATTTTGCTCAACGTTGCAAAGGAACGGTTTGTTTTCATTCGTCATGTACCGCACAGGCCCACCTCCAGGTCTCTGGGGAACCATATGAGGCATTTTCCAGAGTTATTTCCAGAATAAACAAGGCTTGAAAGGCCAGCCTCGCTTAACCACTGCCCACAGCTTCATTTCTCCGCTCCAGGCGGGAGGAGAAACCCCTGACCTTCTGTAAATATTTCAACATAACCAGTTCTCTAAGGAATTAGAATTTGTATTTTTGAGTCAACTCTAAAACATCCACAGAAAAGCCACCTTTTTTTTAATTGTTCTGTGTACTTTACTGGTATTGAAAAGTTTCAACATTATATTTTTGTGACTATTAACAAAGGAATTTCACATTCCAAAATTCTGGGGCAAAAAGCACACAGAAGAGTCTAAATAATCAGATTGTAGGAGCTGCTTTTACCCAGCCACAGAAGATCTCAGAAAAACTCTACTTCTTAAAAAAAAAAAAAAAAAAAGAAAAGAAAAGAAAAACTCTGCTTCTGGCCACTAGAGCAACCTGCTAAATTGGGAACACCCAAGGCCCTTAAAATGGAGCTTAAAAAATGAAAATCCAATTGTAGTACTGGGACAGAATGTTATATACTAAAAGTATCTAAACTCCCCATTTTGTCACTGGCTTCTGACCCAAAAGGGATTCCTAGATTTTCTACCGCCCCTCCTCTGTCCACGTGCTCGGGGAAGGAGTTATTAAACCGACCAGGTTGGAAAGGACAGCCCAAGGTATTTTGAGACTCACAGTTGTGTGTGTTATAAGAGTGGGAACTTGGTCTCACCTTTGCCTCTGATGTTCCTGAGTTTGGGGAGCAGTGACCCAATGAACCTCAAGTTATGCAAACTGAAAGAGCATGGCCTGGAATGGAGGCTTTCTAGACACCGGGTTTTAAACTGAGAAGGCTTCAGGGATGTAAGCAGAGTGGTGCATGCTGGGCCCATAACCCAGAGGTTGGTGCATTGAAACCACCCTCTACTACAGACATGTGTGTTGCATTCTTGATACAGGCTTCAGGATTTGGTGGCACATGGCATTAGCTGCCTGGTGTCAGGAAGGCTGTGGGGGTTTGTGGAGGGGCCGTGGTGAACTCAAAAGAACACATTTGCCCCAAAAGACAGCCCTGCTCACCTCAAGACAACTGGAGCCAATGAACCATTGTCATGGCACCTTCTAATTTTTTTTTTTTTAATTTTATTTTGTCAATATACAATGTGGTTGATTATTGTGGCCCATTACCGAAACCTCCCTCCCTCCTCCCTCTCCTCCCTTCCCCCCAACAATGTCCTTTCTGTTTGCTTGTCGTGTCAACTTCAAGTAGTTGTAGTTGTTATATCTTCTCCCCACCCCCCCGGGTTTTCTGTGTGTGTGTGTGTGTGTGTGTGTGTGTGTGTGTGTGTGTGTGTGTGTGTGTGTGTGTGTGTGTGTGTGTGTGTGTGTGTGTGTGTGTGTGTGTGTGTGTGTGTGTGTGTGTGAATTTATATATTAATTTTTAGCTCCCTCCAATAAGTGAGAACATGTGGTCTTTCTCTTTCTGTGCCTGACTCGTTTCACTTAATATAATTCTCTCAAGGTCCATCCATGTTGTTGCAAATGGCAGTATTTCATTCTTTCTTATAGCTGAGTAGTATTCCATTGTGTAGATATACCACATTTTCCGTATCCACTCATCTGATGATGGACATTTGGGCTGGTTCCAACTCTTGGCTATTGTAAAGAGTGCTACGATGAACATTGGGGAACAGGTATACCTTCGACTTGATGATTTCCATTCCTCTGGGTATATTCCCAGCAATGGGATAGCTGGGTCATATGGCAGATCTATCTGCAATTGTTTGAGGAACCTCCATACCATTTTCCATAGAGGCTGCACCATTTTGCAGTCCCACAAACAATGTATGAGAGTTCCTTTTTCTCAGCAACCTCGCCAGCATTTATCGTTCAGAGTCTTTTGGATTTTAGCCATCCTAACTGGGGTTAGGTGGTATCTCAGTGTGGTTTTGATTTGCATTTCCCGGATGCTGAGTGATGTTGAGCATTTTTTCAAATGTCTGTTGGCCATTTGTATATCTTCCTTAGAGAAATGCCTACTTAGCTCTTTTGCGCATTTTTTAATTGGGTTGCTTGTTTTTTGTCTTGTAAAGTTATCTGAGTTCCTTGTATATTCTGGATATTAATCCTTTGTCAGATGCATATTTTGCAAATACTTTCTCCCACTCTCTCGGTTGTCTTTTAACTCTGTTAATTGTTTCTTTTGCTGTGCAGAAGCTCTTTAGTTTGATTGTCATGGCACCTTCTAATTTTCAACGAGAAACCAGAAATCTCCAAGTGTTTAATATCAAAAATTAAAATTTAAGAGGCCAACACTGAAGGAGCACACAGATAACTGACGGAGTTCTGATCTTCCCATGAGGACTTCACGAATACTTTTTCTGAAATGCCCCATGTAAAGTGTCTCCAGAGCATGCTCTGGTGCCCTGCAAGTATGTAGTCTGCACCATACCGCACAGGGGATCGATCTTGGCATAAACAGAGGCAGCTAGCTCTCTAGACAGGCTTGGGCCTCAGATTTACAAAAAGGTAGTGTTTTAAGTCCCCTGGTGTCACCATCTTCAGTTATACCAAAGCTTGCAGCACAGTCTTATGGAAAGTAATACCCTGGAGGCTCTGAGAGAGTTGACCAAAGGTACCTCTGCAGGCTCAAGTTAACATAGAGTTGGTGAGTCAGGGCAGCACCTACCTGTAAATAGCCACACATTTCACCAAATAGTTAATCTTTTTGTCAATCCAAGAGGTGGCAAATCCTTTGGCAATCCTTCCGTAAAATTTAAACACGCCAATTTTATTCCTGTTGTCTTAGGTCTCCAAAGGGAAAGTAATGGTCTACTTAATTTTGTTCGCATAGAGATATTTATTTTAAAGCTGGATGGCTGGCTCAAGTGAATTTGGAGACAAACAAGTGGACTTGAGGAGGAGAACCCGGTAACACGCAAAGCTTCCTGCAGTCAGGCAGGCAGGCACCAGGATGATGGTGATGGTAATTCCAGCACTAAAGGAGGTGTGACATCTCAGCCAGCAAGCTCTGAACATTTGGGTTACGTGAAAAAAACTAACACGCATACAGTGTGTCAGGCCCACAGGCCAGGTCACTCGTCATCTCTGTTCCCTGTCTCCACTTCCTGAACTCATTACTCCCAACCTCATGGCCGCCACTCTCCTTGGTCACATTCTACAACAATTTACACATGCGGATGAATGAAGAAACGCAACCCGGAGCATCCTCAGTGCCCCGTAACAGCCTAAAACATATGTACTAGCTCTGTGCTGTTTTAATTTATACTGATTAGTAGACTTTATTTGGGGGAAGCAGTTTTAGGTTTATAGAAAAAACTGAAAGTTTCCATATGCTCCCACACCTCCCCCAATTTCCCCTATTATGAGTACTAACATTTTGCATTAGTGTGGTACATCTGTTACAACTGCTGAGCCAATAATCATAATCAACCAAAAGCCACAGTTTACACTAGGGCTCACTCTTGGTGTTGCACATTCTATGGGTTTGGACAAAAGTATAATGACCTGAATCCTCTATCGTAGTATCATACAGATTAGTTTCCATGCCTTAAAAGTCCTGTGTTCTATACATGTTCTCTTTACTTGATAACTTCTCACTTTTTCAATTTGTTTTTTTAGTCTCCCCCCCACAAATGACAATGCAGAATCATTGTAAAATATATGAAAGCATACACACACATACATGCACAAAAAATTTCAGTGTGGCAAGCAGAATTCTGAGATGCCCCGCCAGCACCAAAATCCCAGGCCCGTTTTACACACATCTTCTTCCAGTTATCTAATCAAACACTAATCTAGGTGCTGCTGTGAAGAGGATCTGCAGATGTAATTAAGGTTCCAAATCAGCTGACCTTAAAACAGAGAAAATACTCAAGTGGGCATGACCTAATCACACAAACCCTTCACATGCGGAGAGTTTTCTCTGGATAGTCAGATAGTTGCAGAAAAGGAAGCCAGAGATTCGAAGCATCAGAGGGAATCGCTGCAACCTTGCTTGACTGAATGGACCACGTACCAAGGATGTGAACTTCTAGATGCTGGAAACAGCCCCCACCTGACAGCCAGCAAGGAAATGGGGACCTCAGTCCTACAACACAAGGAACAGGATTCTGCCAACAAGAAAAAGCTTAGAAGTGGATTTTGCCCTAGAGGCTTTAGACCAGAACTCAACCTAGTCAATACATTGATTTCAGCCCTATGATATCCTGAGCAGAAAACCCAGCCATACCACACCAGACTTCTGACCTACAGAACTGTGAGTTAATCAACAGGTACTGTTTTAAAAACAGCTTAATTTGCGCTAATTTGTTACCTAGCAATAGAAAACGAATACCTCCTCCACCCAGACTTTTTTCCAGAGCTTTTATGCATACAGTCTATGTGCTTACTTTCCTTTTACAAAATGAAATCCTATTACACGTAACTATATTATAACCTGCAAGTTAAAGATTTGGTTTGCCAAATTCAAAACAAAACAGAAACAACTGTTAAATTTTGATTGGGATAATACTGAATTAACAGATCAGTTGGGTGAGAATTGATATATTTTGGAGATGATGTCTTCAAAAACATGATATGACTCTCCATTTTTCTAGGTCTTTAAATGTCTGTCAGGAAAATTGTAAATTATTCTCCATAAAGGTCTTGTTTGCTTTTATTGTGCTTATTTCCAAGTAGTATTGCAAATGGCATTGTTTTTATTACCCACTTTTTTCACTGATTGTTGTGGGTATGACAATATTATAGAAGTATAATTGATCTCTGTATTTTGACTTTGCATGTAGCAACTTATCTAAAACACATTATTAATCAATCCGTATATTTCTTTGGATTTTCTAAGAAGGAAGTCAAACGCATCTCTGAATGGTTTTATGTCTTCCTTTCCAATTCCATAATTTTCTTTTCCTCCTCGTCTTACCAAGCTGACTAGCACATCCGTTGCCATGTGGACTCAAAGTGATAAGACTTGATGTCTTTGAGTGCTTCTGACTTTCAAGAGAATGGTTTTAATATTTCACCCATAAGTTTGGGGTTTGTTGTAGTTTTACCCACCCCCCAGCCTCTGTAGTTTTTTTAAAAATTGTCTTCATTATGTCAAGGATATTCTCTTCTACTTGTAGTCTGTTCATTCTTTTTTTTTTTTTTTTTATCATGGATGAATGTTAAATTTTATCATTTGCTTTTCTGCATTGATTGAGACAATCACATAGAATTTCTCCTTTAATCATCCGATGGAGCAAATTACCATAGATTTCCCTGGGATAAACTTTACCTTTCTCATGCATCCTTTGACTGTTTGCTAATATTTTGCTTAGGATTTTTTCAGCTACGTTCATGAGTCAAATTGGTAAGGAATTCTCCTTTCTCGTACCATTCTTGCCTGTTTTGGTACCGTGGTTATACAAATTTACTTGAGTTTCAGTAACTTAGTTGAGGAGTGTTCCCTTCCTTTCTATCATTTGGAAGAGTTTGTGCAATATTGGGATTATTTCTTCCATGAACATTTGGTAAAACATTTGGTAAAATCTGTGGAATCATCTGAGCTTGATATTTCCTTGAGGAGAGATTTGATTTTGTTTCAGTTTCTTTAATGGGTTTAGAACCAGTCAGGTTTACTATTTCTTCCTCAGTTAATGTTGTTATATTGCTCTAGTAACTTATCAATGTACAGTCCTAAAGATGTTTATAACATCCTCTCATCGGTGTGAGCTCTGCTTCATCTCTACTTATGCATCCCCGTTCAGTCTTAACACTGTTTATTTGTACCCTCTCTCTTCCTGTCTTGATCAATTTTGCTGGTGTGTGTGTTTTTTTGGTCTTTTCAAAGAATAAATTTTTGTCATTCTCTCTATTATATCTGTTTTCTACTTGATTCATTTCTGTTCTTACTTTGAGTATTCCCTTCTTTCTACTTTGTTTGCATTTATTCTGAAGTCCTTAATCTAACTGGCTACTACACTGAATGCTTGGCTCACTAATTAGCATCTCTTGTTTTCTAATGTAAATACTTAAGGCTAAACTTTTTACTCTAATTATTGCTTTAGCAACATTCCTCCAGTTCTAATATGTAATATTTTTATCATTCACTCTCAAATACTTCTTTTTCCATTATGATATTTATTTTACACTAAATGATTTAGAAACTTTAATTTCTAATAGTATGGGAAATTTTAGACACGATTTTGTTAGTGATAAATATACTGTGATCAGAACCATATGATACCAATCGTTTGAAATTTGTGAGCTATACTATGTGAACCAACGTCTTTATTTTATACTCATTCCTGAAAGACACTTTAACCAGAGATGCAATTCTACATAAAAAATCATTTCATTACAGAAATGTATACCAAAGATATTATTTCACTGTTCTCTGGCTTTCTTGTTGCTAGTCCCAACTAGCTCTATTACAGCAGGGATCTTGGCTGTTTTACTTACTCCTTTTTAAAGAAATATTTATCTTTTTCATACCAACTTTATTAAGATATAATTCACATGCCAACACAATTCAACTATTTAAATTCAAAGGCTTTCAGCATATTCATGGAGTTGTGCAACCATCACTACAATCAACTTTAGAACATTTTAATCGTCCGAGGGGGGGGGGAACCTCACACCCATTAGCTGTAGCTCCCTATTTCCCCACAGGTGTCTCACCTCTAGGTAACCAGGACTCTACTTTCTGTCTCTATAGATTTGCCTGTGCTGAGTATTTTCTATGAATGAAATCACACAATACATGGTCTTTTGTGATTGACTTCTTTCTTGTAGCATATTCCAAGGTTCATCCATGTAGTAGCATGTCTTACTTAGTCCATTCAGGCTTCTATTACAAAATACCATAGACTACGTGGCTTATCACCAACAGAAATTTATTTCCCATAGTTCTAGAGGCTGGGAAGCCCAAGACCAAGGTGCCAGCAGATTTGGTGTCTGGTGAGGGCTCACTCAGTGCTTTGCAGGTAACATTTTTGCTGCATCCTCACATGGTGGAAGGGGTGAGGGAGCTCTCCAGGGTCTCTTTTATAAGGGCACAGTCCATTCGTGAGGGCTCCACCCTCAAGACCTAATCACCTCCTAAGTGTTCTACCTCTTGCTACTACTGCATTGGGGATTAGGTTGCAACATATGAATGCTGGGATGACACAAACATTCAGACCATAACACAGCATGTATCAGTACTTTATTCCTCCCTATTGCCAAATAACACTCCATTGTATGGATATATCACATTTTACTTATCCATTCATTAGCTGGTGGACATTTGGGTTGTTTCTACTTTTTAGCTCTTAGAAGTTATGCTGCTATAAACATCTGTGTGCAAGTATTTTGTGGACATGTGTTTTCATTTCTCTTGGGTATATACCTAGTTGTAGAATTGCTGGGTCATATGGTAACTACACATTTAACTTTTTGAGGAACTTGCCAAACTGTTTTACAAAGCAGCTGCCCCATGTGACAATCCCATCAGCAATGTACAAGGGTTCCAATTTCTCCATATCCTCAGCAACACCTGTTATTATGTCTTTTTATTATAGTGCTTACTCCTTTTTGTCCATCTTGCACTGTGCCTGCACGTGGCATGCACTCACATATTTGATTACGAATAATGTAACAATCCTCCTAATTACAGCATGCTTTTAATCCTCATGTGTATGTTATGGTTATATACATTATGGTTATATATGTTACCTACAATATGGCTAAAGTATTATTATGTCTTGTACAGTCATTAAATGTCTTATTTTAAGCTATACTGCTGTTTGGACAGGAAGGCATGAGGAGGAGGCAAGGGGAGAGAGGGCCAGTGTCACTAGTGATGGTCAGGGCCAATAACCGAAGCCACAAAGGGCCACCTCAGTGGATGTAGAACATGTAGGCAAATTCTTGACATTATACAGGCCAAGATCTAACTTCTAGATAAAAAATTAGAAAAAATCTTTCATTTTACTACATACAACTTTGACCAGATAGTAACGATATAGTTCCATTGTTCTCAATTACATTTTACTACTGAATCAAGATAACCTAAATTTTTAAAGTCTACATATTTTCCATGAGTTTCAAACCTATTTTGACTTTAAATGTGAAAGAAAAATCCTAAAAACTGCCCTCCTTCCCAACTTGACCTCATGTAAATTAGGTTATCACCACTGGACTATATAATCATTTGTTAGCCAACAATGTCCTTCCAACCAAGGGGTCTCATACTGGAAACCACATAGACTCTATGGGGGGGTCTGAGAGTCTTGGTTCAGGGAAAAAGAAAAGATTTACATTTTAAATAGAAAGGCCATTTTGGTGTTTGTCCTGAGGGCCAGGAAGACAAGTGATTGGCTAAATCTGTCTGTCCATTCATCACATATTCATTTAATGACATAATATAATGTGTTTGTCTCCAACATCCTTCCAGACTATCCCCAGCATTCTGTTTGACTTGGTTACAATGATTTATAAATCTTCTCTCTAGGTTATAATCAATACCTGGGACTGTATCTTCCTCCTAAATATAGCTCGGGTTATATTTCCTCAGATACGTGTCCCCTGTACTTATCTATATGATGCTCATCTAATGGTTGTCTAGTCCCTCATGCTGCCCTTGCAACTGGTCCCCATTACCTTGAAATTTCAAGAAACCACAGCCAAACTGCTTCTTCATGCTGTCCCTTTATTTGGTAATCAAAATAAATATTGAGCACATTATGGGTCCTCGATAAACACTGATAATAACAGATTCCATCCTTGATAATCACTGACTTCAAAAAATTGATGAAGCACTTGCCTTTGTACCTCTGTGGTCAATACAAACTGTAATTACTTGCTGCTGTGAAATCTGCCTGCCAATGACAATATGGAATTAGATGACTTGGAACACGTGTCTCAGCTGCGTGTCAAGCTGTGATTTCAGGCATGCCAAGGTGTGTCTGAAAAGGTAAATCAACTGGGCCCAGGAAGTAGGGCTCACTGTTTACCTGAGAGCCCCAGGCAGTGTCTTAATCCCAGTCTCCACCGCTTTGACTTTCTCTGGTCCCCTAGTGAAAGGACTTCTGTTTCCTCTTTCTGTTTAACAGGAATTCTTCTTACCTAACATGCTTTCTTCCCAGCCCACGGACTTCCTTATTCTGCAACCAGTTTTAAACTCTGGGAGAACGAGAAAACATACCCACTGCAAGATGGCAATGGTTAGAGCAGAAGGGTTGTGATGGTGATACCAAGAAATGACAGGAGTGACAGCTAACACCACAAAGAGTGACGTCAGAGCTGAAACTGGGAAGTATGAAGGGAGAGACAGGACTGCATGGCAAGGAGGACACCTCCTGTGTACTACAGGAAGTCATCGGAACAGCCCCTCAAAAAGTGCATGTGAATGGAATAACATTGAGGATATGTGCTAAGTGAAATAAGCCAGTCACAAAAAGACAAATACTGTATGATTCCATTCATATGAGGGACCTAGAGTAGTCAAATTCATAGACAGAAAGTGGAATGGGGTTGCAGGGGCTGAGGAGAGAGGGGAAGGGGAAGTTGTTGAGTAAGCTTAGGGTTTCAGTGTTGCAACATAAAAAATTCTGGAGATTTAAACTCAACTTTATTAAGGCATAATGTACATGAAATAAGACATACAAACTTTAAGTGTACAATTTGAGTTTTGACAAATGTATACATACACCCATGTAACCATCATCCCAATTAAGATATAGAACATTTCTATCACCCTAAAATGTTCCCTTGTGTTTCTTCCCCATAAATCTGGGCCAACCACCCCTGACCCAAGGGAATGAGAGATCTTTCTACATTCAATTAGCCTTTCCTAGAGTTTCATATAAGTTGGAATCATACAGGAGGTACTTTTTTGTGTCTGTTCTTTAGCTCAGCATGTTTTAAAAATTTATCCACGTAAATTATTAATTTGTTCCTCTGTATTGCAAAATATTTCATTGCATAGGTATGTCACAATTTACTTAATTCACCTGTGAATGAACGTTTGGGTTGTCTTCTAGTTCTCTGGCAATTATTATGAATAAAGATTCTACAAACAAGTCTTTATGTGGACCTGTGTTTTCATTTCCCTTGGATAAATGCCTAGTAGTAGAATAAAGTCACATATATATAACTTTATAAGAAACGATCAAGCTGTTTTCCAGAGTGGTTGTACCATGTTAGATTACTGCCAACAACATATGAGAATTCCAGCTGCTCCAGTCTCACCAACAGCTGGTACTGTCAGGCTCTTACACGTTAACAGTCTAGTGGATGCGTGTAGTTTTAGTTTGTGTTTCCGGGATGCCTAATGCTGCTGAACATCTTCTTCAGTGCCTGTTCTACTGCAAATACTGTCTCCCAGTCTGTGACTTGCCTTTTTGTTTTAACAGTGTCTTGCTGAGAGCAAAAGTTTTTAACTTGGAAGTCCATTTTTCAGTTTTTTTATGGTTCATGTTTTTCGTATCTTAGCTAAGAAATATCGCCTATCCCAAGGTTACAAAAATTTCTCTCCTATATATTCATCTGTAAGGTTTATATTAAAGGATATAATCTATTTCAAGTTAGTTTTGTTTAGGGTATGAGGTGAACATCAAGGTTCCTGTTTTCAATGCGGATATCTAGTTTTTCTTGCACAATTTGTTAAAAAGACCCTCTCTTCCCTCAATTGAATTACCCTGGACGCTTACCAAAAATCAATCGACTATACCTACATTGGTCTATTTTTAGCACTTTCTGTACTTTCCCATTGATCTGTATGTCTATTTTATACCAATACCACACTGTCTTAATTACTGAAGCTGAGTTTCAGATAATGTCATCTTCCAATTTTGTTTGTCATTTTCTAAATAATTTTGGCTTTTGTAGGCTCTTTGCATTTCCATTTAAATTTTAGGATCAGTTTTTCAATTTCTACAAAAAGCTTGCTGGAATTTTAATTGAGATTGCATTGATCTGTAAATCAATTTCGAACATAATTGACATTTTAAAAAATATTAAATCTTCCCATCAACGCACATGGTGTATCTACTTATTAATATATTTTAAAATTCCTCCCAGCAATATTTGGGCACTTCCTGTGTACAGGTTTTATACATATTTTCTTAAGATTATCTCTGAGTTCTTCATGATTTTTGGAGATACTGTAAACAGAATTTTTGTAGAAATTTCAGTTGTTCTTTGCTAGTATGTAGAAATTCAACTGATTTTAATATATTGACCTTGTATCCTGCAACCTTCCTAAACTCAGTCTTTATATGTAATAACATTTTTGTGTGTGAATTCCTTAGGATTTTCTATGTTCGAGGTCATGTTGCCTGTGAGTAAACACAGTTTTACATCTTTCCAATATGTATGCCTTTTGTTTATTTTTCTTGCTTTATTGCATAGACTAAGACCTCTGGTACAACACTGAACAGGAAAGGTGGGAATGGACATTCTTGTTCTTGTTCCGAATCTCAGGGAAAAAGCATTTGGTGTTTCACCCTTAAGGACACTGTTAACTATAGGATTTTGCAGATCCCCTTTATTGGGTTGAAGCAGTTCCCCGCTAGACTCAGTTTGCTGGGAGTTTATGAATGAGCATCACATTTTTTCAGAAGTTTCTGTTTTGGTGTAGGGGTGGGGTGCATCTGTTAAGGTACCGTGTAGAGAAGTTAACAGAGCAGGCCTGAGACTGCTATCGTTTGAAGGGCCTGTTGGCAAGGCTGCCCTTGGTTGGCATCTGAGGAGGCCTTAGATTTCAGGAGGGTCCCCACCATTCCCAGAACTGATAAGAGTGGCTCACTATGCCTAAACTACCTGTATGAACTACGTGGTTCATGCTAAACACCTGCTTTCCTTCTGGGAGTCTAAAATTTTGGTATGTGCCACACAGAGGCTGCCTATATGACTACCCCCAATTAAAACCTCAGGCTCTGCATCTCTGTGAGCTTCCCTGGTAGACAACATTTCATACATGTTGTCACAACTCATTGCTGGGGGAATTAAGCACAGGGAGAGGGATTTTGGACGCTTATGCCTGGTCTCCTTCAGACTGTACCCTATGCGCCTTCTCACTTTGATGACTTTGCTTTATTTCCTTTTACTGTAAAAAAAAAAAAAAAAATCTCAGCCATGAGTATGACTATATGCTGAGTCCTGTGAGTCTTCTTTAGGACTCAAATCTGGAGGTGACCTTAGGGACCACCAATACAGATATGAAATAATTTTTCTCCTTTATTCTGTGAGTTACATTAATTGATTTTGAGAATTCATTTTGATTTGCTAGAATAAACCCTGCCTGGTATTGTCCTCTGTATACATGATGGTACTTCAACAAGTTCATGAAAAAATAGAAATAAAAGATAATATGCATCTTTCCATGCACTTTTTGAAGTGCCCTTGCACAGCTGGATTTGATTTGCTAATATGTTAAGTGTTTTGCATCTATGATATTGGTCTATAATTTTCTTTATTACAATAATTTTGACTGGTTTAGGTATCAGAGTAATTCTGGCCTCATAAAATGAGTTGGAAAGTGTTACTTCTTTATTCTAAAAATTTGTGTAGGATTGGTGTTATTTCTTTCTTATATTTGGTAGAATTCTCTCTTAGTCCATTTTGTACTGCTATAATAGAATATCACAGACAGGGTAATTTATAATGAATAGAAATTCACTGGCTTACGGCTAGAGGCTGGGAAGTCCAAGACAGAGGGGTCAGCATCTAGTGAGGGCCTTCTTGCTGGTCATACCATGGCAGAAGGCATCACTGACAAAAGGGCAAAGAGAAGGTGAGAAAGAGAGAAAGAGGGGGCAAACCACTTCCTCAATAACAAACCCACTCCTGAAATTAAGGCTCTGCCCTCATGACCTAAACACTTCTTTTATTTTCAATTCTAAATATTTCCTAAAGGTCCCCCCTCCCAATACTGTCACAATGGCAATTAAATTTCAACACGAGTTTTGGAGGGGGCAAACACTCAAACCACAGCATTGTCTAATGAAGCCATATGAACCTGGTGTCTTCTTTTTCAGAAGTATTTATACTACGATTTTATTTCTTTAATAGATATAAAGCTAGTAAGATCTTTTTCTCAAGTCAGTTTTAATCATATGTATCTTTCAAAGAATTTGTTCATTTCATTTAAGTTTTGAAATTTATTGGCATCAATTTATTCAAAATATCCTCTTTTAATCCTTTAAACATCTGTAGGATCTATGGTAATGCCCTTCTTTCATTCCTGATGCTGAAAATCTGTGTTTCCTTCCTTTTTCTTCTTGATCAGTCTGGCTAGGGGCTTACCAATTTTTATTAATCTTTTCAAAGACACAGTTATTGGTTCCATTGATTTTTTTTCTCTGTTGTTTTACCATTTTCTATTTCATTATTTTTCTACCTTTCACTTATGCTTATGTTTATTTAATTTGCTCTTCTTTTTTTAGTCTTTTAAGGGAGAGGCTTAAATCATTAATTTTACACCCTTTCTTCTAATTTACATATTTAATGCTGCTATAAACTTCCCTATAAGAACCACTTTATCTGCAGGTCACAAATTTTGATACATTGTTTCATTTTCATTCAATTAAAAATATTTTCTAATTTCCACTGTAATTTCTTCTTTGACTCATGAGTTATTTAGAAATGTGTTGTTTGTTTTCCTGATATTTGTGGGGTTTTCAGGGATTTTGCTATCCTTCATTGTAGTTTCTTTGCTTAATTTTAGCTAAGTTCCAGATAGCAGGGTATTGGCAATAGTTACTGCTATCCCTTGGCTAAAAGCTCCTCAGACACTTAAACTATCTACACTTTAAGTAAAATATTAATGATTTTTAACAATCATTAATTTTAAATTAAACACTTGGGTTCTTGTGCTTTTTGAAACTTCTGGATTTTAACTCATACTCAGATCATTAAATCTGAAACTAAAACAACAAAAGTTCTGAATAGGTAAAGCACAGAGGATTTTTAGGGCAATGAACTATTCCGTATGATACTACCCTGGTAGATACATGTCTTTATATGTTTGTCAAAACCCAGAAAATGTACACCACCAAGAGTGAACCCTAATGTAAACTATGGACTTTGGGTGATGATAATGTGTCAATGTAAGTTCATGGATTGTAACAAAGGTACCACTGTGGTACAGGACATCGATCGTGGCGGAGGCTATGTGTGTAGGGGCAGGGGTATATGAGAACTCTTTGTACTTTCCATTCAATTTTGCTGTGAACCTATAAAATCACTCTAAAAAATAAAGTCCATTTTAAAAAGTAATAATAAGATATTATGACATTCAGAATGCCAGATTAATGTTCAAATGTTAAAAACTAAATGTTTGTTGCTGCTACTAAATTAGTTTCTCTAATCCCACATGACTTTTAAAATCTTCCTTAAACTTTAATAAGCTTTATCAAGTGACAGTAAAATTACTTAGATTAAGCCTACATTATTTTAGAAATGAAGCATTTTGAGGACTTAGTCATGTCCTTGGGATATGAATCAGCTATTAAATTAATATGATCTTAAGGAAAAATGACCCCTCTTACTACTACTCACTCACTACATCTCCTGCTGAGACTATATTAAGATTGGCATTACAAGTGCCATACAGCTGCCTCTCCTATGAGTTCAGCAGGAGCTTGGTAAATAATATCAGAACTGAGTCATTTATGGTTGAATGACACAGAATGAAAAATAAATGCCTTTCAGGCAGTTCCTGTTGCCTAATATGGAGTAAGAAGTAGACACTTTAACTAAAGAGCCCCACCTGTGACCCAAATGAACCTTTCCCTATAAGGACGTTGATCTAATTTCCTGATCAAAAAATGAATCCAAAAACACCGTAAAATGATCTGTCTGGACCTGAAAGAAAGCCTATTTTCGCTTCTCAAAGGCCTTGTCAAGGTAAGTCTACCAAGCTTATTCCATGAATAGCTAAGCAGTGTTTTGTTTTGTTCTGTTTTAAAGAACAGCAGTTAAAGTAGCTCTTTCATCCTAGTGAAAGGTCATATTGCCCAGCAGTCCTATAGGTGGCTAGAGTTTACTGCATTGGGAAGCAGAACAAGATAACTGAAAACAGTTCTCATATGTAGAACTTGAAAAATAGGACTAATACTTTTATTAGGGCTTTTCCAACACAGCTGTCCATTCTACTGTGTTATAAACCCCAAGACAGGGATGCCTCGTATAATTTATACCACTAGTCGCCAGGCCTTCTTACCTGATAATAAAAGTGAAATCAATACACAACATCCTCTTTCTTCAAGAAGTAGAAATAATGAGGTTAAACGACAGCTTTCAGATAAAAGCCATAAGGAAAGGAAGCCTTTCCCAAGGAAGTGACAAGATTCATAAACTGAATGACTCATAAACTGCTTTCAAACTGCAAAACTGATTATGAATCACTGAAGAAAAACTTAAAATCTCACAAAATTTGATTGTCTTTTAGGAATCAACAAACTCTACTCTGCTGTTCATTAACCTATTCTTATTCAATGTTCTGAAATAACCTTATGGTGATACTAAGATAGGTCAATTTGTTACAAATTTTTGTTTAATAGCTAGATTTGGCTCTAAATTTCTTTTGAACGGATAAGAATCTGGATGAAAAAAAGACTTTTGCTTAGATAAATGTATTCGAAACAGGCATTAGATAAAAATACAGAAATTTCTTTTAGTGAAAATCTGTGTACTTCCGAATCCTTGAAAGAAGATTCTGTGGCTGAATAACAACCTGATAAAGGATGATGTGGCCTTGATGAGCAGGACCTCCAATAGAGAGAGTTTGGAGATATTCAAAAGTAGAGACCTGCAAGGTAGTTCATTATATAAAAACCATTAACAATAGATAGAGTTCTCTAGAGATCAGAGTCTGTATTATGCTGTTTAAGAATGAGAAATTAAGGGCCAGCCCGTGGCTCACTTTGGAGAGTGTGGTGCTGATAACACCAAGGCCATGGGTTCGGATCCCTATATATGGATGGCCGGTTAGCTCACTTGGGAGAGCATGGTGCTGACTACACCAAGTCAAGGGTTAAGATCCCCTTACCGGTCATCTTTTAAAAAAAGAATGAGAAACTAATGGATGACCCAAGAATGTTCCCAAGAAATGGTGTAAAATGTCTACTCAAAGATTTTTAATCATTAACTTTGGAGCAACCTCAGACTTACGCCCAGGTACAGGAACAAGGAACAGAAGGATAGAAGTAGCAAAGAAGACACATCTGGAAAGCTTGGAGATAGTGAAGGCAGATGAAAATAGTACTGGAGTGTTAGTAACTGTTTTCATGTTTATATAAGGGGAGTTTATTATCAGTATGTGGAAAACCAAAATGTAAATAAACAATAAAAATTTATCTAGACCACATAAACATTATGGATTTGACAATTCGGCCTGAAATCTCCTATGATTTGCTCACTGGATTTACATGTCATAGCCTTATTGAACATTAAGGCCCCAAATGTGAATGACAGGAGAAAAGGTATTCTGAAACCAAACAGCCCTCAGCTCTGAAGGCTATTTGTCAAGAGTTTTAAGTTCCCTTGACTTCAGGGTATAGGTAGGCTTTTCTCCACAGGCCTAGAGATGGGTCAGTTTTAGGTGTTTTTTGCTCATGCGGCAGCTTTGGTAGAGTAGAAGAGCAGAGAATTTACAACCAGAAGACCTGGAGTTTCAATCCATCTTCTTCCACTTACTGGTATGAGGCTTAGGAAGTTATTCAGTGTCGCTGAGCCTCAGTTTCCTCATCTGTAAAATGGGAGCCATAAAACTACCTCACAGGGTTGTTGTGGTCACTGCATAAGGTAAGGTATGTGAAAGCAGGTTGGAACTCCATGAATTTTTAGCCAATGTGAATCTTAAAGCTACTGGAAATCATTATTTTATGTCTCTAGTATTTGATCATTAAGAGTATTTATTAAATCATAATTAGAGGAAAAGAATACTTCAGCGTTATTACCAAGGACATTAGTTTCAAAGATTATTTGTGAAGACTGCATCCCACAACAACAAATGATTATAAATACTCACCTGCAAATCCTTTCAATTAGCTTAGAAACCATTATTTGTAAATCCTGAAGAGCAGAAACTGTCTTTGCGCTTAAAACAATCTCCTAACCACAGTAAATACTCAACAAATACTTGCTGAGACAGTGTTTACAACAAAGAATTTTCAGGGATTTCAGTGTTTTCCTGCCTTTTCAGATTTGGCTTGTTCCCTCATGGAAAACGTTACTTGTGCTGACCACAGGATAAGTGCTCCGCCTCTTGTGACTTACAGCCTTTTCCTGTGAACTGCTGTTCTCAGAGCTAAAGGCAGCATGTTAAGTTCCTATTTTTTTTACTCCTCCCCTCTCGCCAAGCATTTAAATCAACTCAGATTAAGAAACCAAAATCGCCTATACACTTTGATCTCTGGGTAAAGTTTAATGTGTCAAATATATGTGCTACCTCTCTGCCCTCCCGCTCAGCCGCGCTGATGATGTGGACAAGCTCACCAGTCTGAGAGAGAAACACAGAACCAGTGAACATATGGGAATGGACATGTCTCCCTAGGAGTCCCTGATGGCTCTTCTGAGAGGTTGGTATCCAAAATTTTGGATTCCTTCCAAAAAAAAATGATCATTAAAGCTCTGCCAAGATTTGAAAAGTGAAGATGAAGTGACTTCATATTTGAATGCAAGAGACAGATCACTGGGTGGAGTTAATAAGGGCAGGGGTGAGTCAGAGTCCTGAGCTGCGAATATAATTACAGCTCATTCAGAAACGAGCACGTACATACATGACCTTTATTCTCTACCAAAGCTGCACAAACGTTCATTTCCATGCTGACATGGACAACCAGGGGAAACAAACCTAACCACCAGGAGCCAGACATCTGACCATGTCCATTGAGATTAGATGGCTCTAAGCAACACTACACCTCCACTTATCAACCACACACCTCAAGGGATCGATGTACCCAGATGACAGTAGGGACCAGCTGATCTGGTGGTCAGAGTTGATAATGATTCTCCAGACTGAGATCTCATCTGAGCTTTCCTGTTCCAGGTCTCCATTTTCCAGCCTCATGCCAACTCAACCCTTTTGAGAAATCTTTGCCTCTTCCTTTCCTTTGATAATCCCTGATATTTGGATGGCTTTTCACAGTGCATAGTCCCCAAGTCATGTTCATGTTCTTCTTTAAAATGTCCCACTCGCCTTACTCTCCTGTTATATTCCCATTGATCCTAGCTCTTCACCTCTAACTCGTACCACATCAATAGCCTCCTCGTTTCTGGTTTTGTTCATCCTTTTGTTTATCCAATACGCCACTGCAGGTTTATGTCCCTAAAATAAATGCCCTTTGCAGTCATCATGGCTCAGCTCAGAAATCTTTAGTACTCTTCCACCTCTTGCAAACCCCAATGCCTAACACTGAAACACAAAATCCGCCCAAATTCTACTTCTGAATTCTCTCCTGCAACACTCTTGCTCCAGCCTACCTGGTGGCCCCCTCTGTAACATACCCATGCCGGTTTCAAGGCTGGCTTGACCCATAATGTCCTCCTCTTATCTCTGCTGAGCCTAAGGAAGTCCCACCCGACCTCCAAGGTCCAGCACAGCTGTGGCCCCTCTGTGAAGCCTTAGCAACCATCACTTGGCCTTTTTATTCCCTCGACTTGAATACACTGCTGGCCCTGCTCACATGTGAGCTTCTTCACGAAGCATCTCTGATCCTCCCAGCTGGAAGAGATCCCCCCCACCCTCTGACCTCTGCAACACTTTCCTTACTGTTCATGACACATGTCACGAACTGCCTGATTTTACAGTTATTTCCCTGTTAGATTATAA
This sequence comes from Cynocephalus volans, assembly GCF_027409185.1. Classification (NCBI taxonomy): domain Eukaryota; kingdom Metazoa; phylum Chordata; class Mammalia; order Dermoptera; family Cynocephalidae; genus Cynocephalus; species Cynocephalus volans. Next base: position 6,222,691 of record NC_084467.1, on the reverse strand, counting down.
GCTCACTGGCATAGGGACCATGCCTTACTCATCTTTTTATATCCTGCAGCACCCAACACAGTGTATTATCAAAAAACCATCTGTTTGTTGAATGAATAAACAAAGCAGTTTTCTTATATCGGAGCAACAGACATCTTGACCCCAACTGATAGATGACTCTCAGTACCCTCCCCTTAGTCAACGAAGTACGGTCAACCCTCACCAATCATCCTGTGCCTTTCAAAAAGACCCTCCATTGTTCACCTTGCTAGTCATCCAAAGTTGTGCCACGTTATATGAGACTTCTTGGTTTCATCTGACAAATTAATGTGTAATAAGGAAAATAAATATCACATATTTCAGTACGCCTACAATTACACGTGGCACATATGTTAGAGTTCAAGCTTGGTAGCCTTAGGAACACGCTCAAAAATATGAGGTTTTTGAGTCAGCTACAGTAACTGAGTATTAATAAGATAGTCTGACAAAGGCAAGACAAAAAAAGGAAAGGAAAAAAGGTGGAAAGGTGCACATGAACTAAGTACCAGATTCGGGGTACAGCAAGTGACTGGTTTTAACACACTTTCCTCCGCTCTCTGCTAAGGCATCCATCCTTTCACAAGGAGCATTACAAATCCCTGTTCACATCCATCAAAATGTTCTGAAATTAGATGTCATTCTCACCACTCATCTCTTTCCAACTTCACTACAGTCTTCTCTGATCGCCCACAGTTTTTCCTGTCTGTGAACCTTTTTTGGTGCTAAAATGCCATGTGTTTCTTATAACAGCAATACTAATGCTGTCACTACCGTAGTTCTATGTCATGCCTGTTTCAAAGACACTCAGAGTACTTTATGGACATCAGGTTATTACCATGTTATTAATTGACCAAATAATTCCATAATTTAATGAACAATTATTCTCTCCACTGAGCAAACTAAAGCTCAGGAAGATTATGTAACCAGCCCTAGGATGTTACAATGTCAAAATCAGCCTAAAACTTGAAATGAGGTCTTTTAAGTCTGCACTAGACTCAGAAAGCCACACCCCCTTATCTTTCCAATGGTGTGCTCTAAAGGATACAAGCAAGAAACCAGCAGCAGGGCATAAGAAAATGCTATTCTAAGAACAATATCCCACATCTAATCCCTAACTGCTGCTCTGTCACCTGAACAACTGCCATGCATTCTTATTTTTCCTGTCTAGGGAGAACTGACCTGTCTCTAAACATTGGGAATGGCCTCTCCCTTCTTAAAAAGAAGTTCTATGCTGCAGTCTCTGGCCCAAGACAGCCTCTCCACTGCTCTCTCCTTTGGGTGCTAAGACACAAATCAGATCACGTCACTTCTCAGCTCAAAACCCTCCAGTGGCTTCCCCTGTCACTCAGAATAAAAGCTACAAAATCATTACTGTGAGGTTTTCTGTGATGTGGCCCCTGCTCCCTCTCTATTCTTGATACCTCCTGATCTCCCCCTTGCTCACTACATTCCAGCTGCTCTTGTGTTCCTCAGGCACACGCTCCCTCAGGGCCTTTGCACACATTCTCTCTTCCCTTTGCCTAGAATTTTCTTCCTCGGATATTCATGACTTATGTACTACTGAGGTATTAACTCAAATATCATCTTCTCAGTGGCATCTTCCTTGACCACCCCATTTATTATTTCAATCTCCTCCCTGCCTCCACCCCAGCATGGTCAAGATCCTGTTTTTACCTAATTTTTTTCCCTAGCCTTTGATACTACCCAACATATTTTACTCATCTTACTTGTTGTCACGACCCAGTACAGCAGCCTAGTGAACACAGAGGAATAAAAATACCCATCTTTGGGTTGGGAAGAGGATACTATGTGCAATAGTGACTAATGCTATGATAAACTGTGCTCAATTGCTTTTTATACTACTGCTAAGAGCTATTACAAAGTCACTTGTGGTTTGAATTACTTTAAAATTCAGAATACTATTAATTTCCGGTGGATAATTCCAAGAAACATGGTACTTGGGGAAGAATTAAGATGTTTTCAGAACAGCACAAAAAGCTGCCTGATGTGGATCTAGAGTAAAAGACCATACTGCTGAAGTCATTTTCCTGTTTAGTAACCACAGCAGGCAATTTAGTGGATATTTTGAGATTTACTGTACTCTGATTCATTCAAAATGAGATTCCGCAAGATAATATGTTTCTGTAAAGTGTTTTGGAAGAAAATCATTTCCATTCCAGTTCATATTTTTTATTAAAAAAAAAAGTACTTATCATTTCCAAGTTTAGAAGTTACTGCATTATACCAGAAAGTTTCTTATGGCTTACTCAACAAGATTAAAAAGAGAGGGAGGAAGAGATTTAAAGTGGACACACCTATTCAGCTAAATTTAGCATTCGAGTGTCTTCCACAGTGTGCTGAGCATGTTAGTCACCCTTTGCCTTATCTTGTGCACGTGTAAGAGGCAAAGCAACCTGCCACTTTACACAGATGCTGGCTGGTGTGCCACTCTCTGTCCCACAGAGAGTGGGAATGGGGACGACAAGTAGACACGCAGTCCTCGGATGCCATTCCACACCGACTCCACTCTCACCTGCATTTCAGCAGCTGCCTCCAAGGGTTCAGGTGGCACCAAATGGACCGGAAACATTTCCTGACATCAAGATCCACTTGGTCACAGAGCTCTGGGCTCGTGTGAGGTTCTGTTTTGTTCTCATTCATTCCCTGCTCCTGCCTACTTTCTCCACAACCCCGAGCCCACACGACAGCTACAAGACCGTGGCCCAGTTGTACCATCACCATGGCCAGTCTTGAATATCGCTGCACCTCTCCCCTGATGACGACTGAGATTCTTCACAGAAAATTCCCTCTCTGATGTCATCTCATCCTATGTATCTGGAATTCACCAAACAACCACTAGCCAGGCTTCTGTCCTTCATGCCTGTATTCCCAAACACCTATTACAATAATGGGCATACAAGAAATACTCAAGAAATGGTCACTGAATGAGGGCTTTTGTTGCATAAATTGTTCAAGCTTAGTTATCTTAAAGGCCACTTTTCTGTCTATGCAAAGTCTAATAATGTAACACTGGCCTTTTTTTTTTTTTTTTTTTGTCTTTTTATGTGACCGGCCGCACCGCGCTCAGCGAGTGAGCGCACCGGCCATCCCTATATAGGATCCGAACCCGCAGCGGGAGCACTGCTCCAACTCCCAGCGCCACACTCTCCCGAGTGCGCCACGGGGTTGGCCCTTTTTTTTTTTTTTTTTTGAAAGAAAAGCACTATACATATATGCAAAAGGCAATATGTTTAAAGCTGAATTACTTAAAATAATTTAAAATACATGTAGCATGTTCATTGTAACACCAGAAGAATCTGAAGCATCAGGTAAAAAAAGACTAACTGCACATACATTGAAAACGTTCACTTTTCATCCCTGCATTACAAAAATTGATAATAATCAACTGTGGTATATTCTTACAACGCAATGCTGTACAGCAGTAAGAGGGATGAACTCTTGATACACAACACAACATGGATGTGTTTCAAAAATATGCTGAGTGAATGAGGCTTTACTCAAAAGAGTATATACTGTATGATTCCATTTATATGAAGTTCTAGACAGGCAAAACTAGCCTGCGATAGAAAAAAGTTAGAACACCGGTTGTCTTGGGAGCTGCAGCATGGATAGACTGGGCAAGGATGTGAGAGAACTTTATGAAGTTACAGTAATGTTGTGTCTTTTGTTAAGGGCTTTGTATTACACAAGTGTATACATTTGTCAAAACCCATCTGATGGTTTACTTAAGATTAATACACTTTACTGCATGTGAATTTTGCCTCAGAATAAACAAAAAGGAAAAAATAACCATACACAAATATTGAACTCTAGTTAATGATAGGCATGCTGAAGAGTTCAAGGGCAAAGTGTACTGATAGCTGCAACTTATTATGAAATGCATCGAAAAACAAGATGGATTCATATAAGAAAGAAAGAAAGGGATGCTTGAAATTTTTCACAGATCTGCTAATCTGTGCAAAAGAAATGTAGGAAGGAAAAACTGGAAACAAATGAAATCACTTATGATAAAAGTAGATGGCAGTGGGCAGAAAGATGGGGGAGCAAGAGGGCACAGGGATGAGGGGCAGCACTTCTCAGAATATACCTTCTGTGTAGCTCTGACTTTAGAATCGTGATCATGTTCCACACACCACTCCTCCTAGCCCCCCCCCCAAAAAGTAAATATATTTAAAATCAATCAAGATGTGGATGAAAGCCAAAAGGAAACACAAACCGTAACAAATGAACCTAACTGTATCGCAAGTGAATGAGGTGACCACACTGAAGAGAGTTCGGCTGTATTCCATAATGCTACAGACAAAAAGAATGGTATACAAATATTATAGGCTAATTAGTAAATTTGTGTCTCAGGAGGGTGAGAAATCCTGAAACTACTTTATGTGTATACTGGGATTGGACAAATAGATATATTGTTGATAATGAGAGCCATGTCCTTCACTGCCGGAGACAGAAGTTACTAATGAGGAAAGTAGAGGCTGGAATGAACCCTGTGGTGTGGAACAGGACTCAAAGGGATCGGTATCAACTCATGACTTATATACACACACACTCTGATGGATAAATATAGAAGTGTGTATTTTAGGCATTATTAAATTTAAATATATTTCCTAGCTCTATCTGCTCAGGTAGCCTAAAAAGCAATGACATCCGCGTAGCAACGAGCACGTCCAGCAACCAGATCTTGGTTTCTAAACGCCATTTTCCAAAAAAGAACCCAGGGCTCCTTAGAGAACATAGGAATGCAGAATGAGCCTGCAACATCTTGTGGTGCCAGAAGATAAGGAAGTGCTCAAAGAATGAAGGAGGATGTCAGAAGGACTCAGGAGCTGATGTGAAGGAGCTTCCAATGATGAAACAGAGACCATCTGAACAACAAAATAAATAATGATAATACCAGATTAGATCCCAAAGAATAAAATATAAATGGGCCCATCCAGATATAAATAATTGAGTAAAAAATAAATGGAGAAAAAGAGGCACCTCTTCCTTACAGTAGAATTTCAGCTAATAAATGTGGAAAGAATGAGAGACAAAAAATTGACACTAGAGACTCACAGGAATAAATACAGGCAAGACTTTCCAACGAATGCTAAAATTCATTGAAGAGAGTTTACAGAGAAGCAAAATATTTACATAGTCTCAAAGTATCTCCTCCAAAATGTTTATTATTTACAAAGGGAAAAACAGTGAATTTATGGTGAAGAAACCTGGCAGAGAACCCCTAAACCAAGTGATTAAAGACAGTATCAGTGGCAATGAGTGACGTTACCGTGCCCCTCCCCCAGCACGTGCTGCCTTCTCTGAGGAAGCTATAATCGCACTTCTGTGGCATTCTTATAAAATATGCAGAACCTCAATCACATCAAGAGAATACTTGGAGGGGTGTTCAACAAGTGAAATGGCCAGTACACTTCAAAAGAGTCAAGGTCATGGAAGACAAAGACCGAGAACTATCGTAGATTAGAGGAGCTCAGGAGACAGGACATTGAGATGCAGTGTGGGATTCTGGACTGGATTCGCACCAGAAAAAGGACATTAGTGGGGAAGACAATGAAATTCAAATGAGAGCTTTGCATTAGTTAAAAGTGTTGTCTTCATGTTAGTTTTCTTATTTTGTTCACTGTATTTTGTTTTTGTAAGACACTAAAATGAGGGGAAGCAGGATGAAAGGTATTTGGGAACTCTACCATTCTGCAAATTTTCTCTAAGTCTAAAATTATTTCAAAATAAAAAGCTAAAAAAAAAAAAAAACAGATTGATGGATGGATAGATGGACTATGTGATAAATAAACGTATTAAAATGCTAATTGTGTAATTTAAATGTAGGACAAATGAGTATTCACAGTACAGTTCTTTGCACTTTTCTGCATACTTAAAATTTTTGAAGTAAAATGTGGAAAACACCCAATTAATAAACTACATTTAATTTTGATTCTGGTGGTAACTAATTTATTCCTAATTGAACATAAAGAGCTACGTAATCAAGCAATTTGACATGAGTAAAGTGGAATAAAATTACTTTTGCTGATCCACATAACACGGAAGGAAAACCACACTCTGGAGTTAGGAATCAGAACGATAATCTAAACAACAAAGGATCAAGCTGACAATAGCCAAGAGAAGAGCACACAAAACTTTAAAAGTAAAAATGGAGTATTTAACAAAAGAGGATCAATCTACTTTTAGGTTCATGAATACTCATACTGATAGAATACACTTGATACTAGATGTCTCTTAGTAGTGGCCCGATTTAAGAAGCTCATACTACATCCCCCTGTCAAGGCCTGTCCCTGTGAGTACAGATGGACCTTATCAAGCCACTGATTAGAAAAGGGAGGAGGTGGTAGAGTCAGCTAAGCTAGGGCTGGTGTAAGTTGGTACAGTTGCCTTATTTAATATTATTTAATTGCTGAATAAACCGATCTAATGAATCAGCCCCACAGTAAAATGATGTAACAAGCAATAAATCTGTACTGGTAACCTTTGGTGTTCTGTATGAATGTACACACTGTAACCCACATATTTATCACTGAATGCGGGAAACCGTGGGGTTGTAATGAAATACACACATGTTCCTTGGAGACTGAGATTCAGAAGATGAGGAAGGGAAAAACATGATCTTGCTCTAAAGATTCACAGATCAGGAAACATCCTATGAGATAATTCAGAAAGCTTCTGGTTCCCAGTATAGAACAGGAAACGCCAAAGGTCCAATTCAGCCCTAGGAGGATATACATTTAGGGAAAATTCCAAAACCTAGTCCTCATGGGAACTCGGAAAGGAATCAGACCCAGAAGGTGGAGGCTTGATCGGCTGCTAAACTTATCTGGTTCTCCAAGTGAACTGAGTGCTTGAAAACTCTGTTCAAAAATCAGTTTTTCAGAAATCAGTTTTGAAGCTGGAGGAGAATTAAAAAATACTTTCACAGTGATGAATGTCCTTCTTTTAACTTGTGGAGTATAAAACTTGGATATCTCAGTCTAGATCTGATAGACGATGTGTGTCAAGAAGGAAATCTGGTCCATAATCACAACACTTTCAAATACTGCCTTAGTAATAGTTTCTCTAAGTCCTTTTCAGGCATGTGTCAGAATCTTGCGCATTATTCTCTATGTGAAAGGAATGCTTAGTGTTTCTAATTGAATCGTAGGAAGTTAATAATTCTGAATAACACTGATTTTTGAAAACAACAGCCAATATTCATTGAACACTTACAATGTGTCAGGCCCTGTGCTCCGCAACTAGATGTATTAACTCACTTAACAGTACTAATTCCTTCCCAGAGCGCTCCCTCACCCTCAACAGGACACAGAGCAGACCTGTTGTTTACTGGCAGTCCTACAGATAAGGCGATGACTACTGAGTACTTGAGACTCCTCCACAGCCTTTTTTTTTTTTTTTTTTTTTTGTACACACTGAAAGTTTGCCAAGGGTTGAACTGAAAATTATTCCAGCTGCATTTATCTCAAAATTGCTAAATAGGGCCACTGCTCAAGCCAGTGCTATACTATCCATTTATAGTTCAACATGGCACTTTCCTACCACAGTCCTCCTTCTGATCTTCAAAGAATACACATCTTACCGAGAAAAGTGATTGCGTGACGAAGCTGTACTTGTGCAGCCTAAACATCGCAAGTATAAAAATTCACTCAGGAATTCTACAAAAGAATCTGTTAAAAACAAAGTTTCAGAGCTCACTCCATCCAACAGATATCCCATAACTATATTTTAAAGCAGGAAGGAGAACATTAATACCTTCAAATAATTATTTAAAAGGTCAATTCACTCTAATTCTTTTTCTGAATTAGGACATTAAATAGCACACTTGGTTTGATAGATCTGACACACCATTTCTCACTGTGTCTTTCTTAAAGTTAAAAACAATTTGTGTCTATTTTTAAAGAGTGATAGGTTTTATTGGTATTCCCATGGCTGGACTAAAATGTTAGTAAGAAATGCAAGTTAAGATGCCATCTGAAATACAGACTTGTGTAGGTAACTAGTCTATAAGAAAGTTATCAGGTTTCCTAAGTAATAAAGCGAGCCTCTGAGCAGATGTGTTTTCTTTCTCTCCCCACCATAACCACTGATCCCAACAGTGGAGCAAACTACTTCACAAATTCAGGAAAAAGAAGATGACTTAATAGTGCTCAAGCTGTCTGCTTTGACATTTGGAAATTTAAAACTCCCTGACTCTGTCTCTGACTATAAAATTGAAATATGGACCTTGCAAGGTACCCTGAGGAGTGGGCAGTGTCTGTGCATACTCACAAATAATTTACATACAAAACATACACAAATATATTTCATCCGCTCCCATGTTCTAAATGGTGACTATGGCCCTTCTATGAACCATCTCCCAGCTTCTTCCTCTTCCTCTAAAACCTGGGGCTACCCTATTACTTAGGGGGCCACAGCCTCATTCCAAGAACATATGTGAGCCCCCTTTTGTGGATCAAGGCTCTAAACCTCAAATCCCCTCCTTTCTACCCATAAAGGTATCTGTATGTTCACTGGCTCTCTCTTCTCACCTTACAGGATCAGAGTTTCCACTTTCCTACTAATTTTTATTTCCTCAAGCTCTCTCTCCACTGCTTTTTCCCTTGGCCTACAAAATAAGCTCAAGTATTCAGCATCTGAGGAAAAAATTTTACCTTTTAACCGACCTCTCTAAATTATTGTGTGCTCTCTCTCCTTTGCTTTGGTGCTAATTTTAGCTGCTATGTCAGCCTTAAATCCATCTGCTTTTCTTCGTCTTTGTGGCGAGCGTCCAAGCCTGGCCTCTCACCTGGTCTCTTCTACTTTATTTCAAAATGAAAAACTGATTGTGTTCTACTGTCTACATATTACTAGTTTTCTAACTGTGCTTTGACTCAAATCCTTATGATTGAAAAGATGCAGCATGAACTCCTGTCACTACCCTTTGCTCTGTCCACATCCTCAAGGCTCTGCACTTACTTCCTCAGTGCCTGGAAGTCTCTCTGCCCCACTCCCAACTGTGTCACTCCTATTTGTGCTTCATGTCTGAGTGCAAATGTCACATCCTTGAGGATCCTTCTTCGTCCCCCAGATTACGTTATGTTTCAGCGCTGGGCACCATGTTTCTTCCCTTCGAAGCACTGACCCAGTTTACAATGATAAACTTACTTTGTGTCATTATTCGTTTAGTGCCTATCTCTCCTATGAGACCCTAAGATGCATGAGAGCAAAGCCTATGTCACCTTTGCTCACATTTATGTCTACAATGAACAACAGTGTCCAGCCCTTCTTAGGAACTCGGTAAACATTCACTCTTGTGCAATGTTAACCTCCCAGAAAGAAGCAGCTAGACTAGCTGTCCTTGCTCCCTGATTCTCTTTCTCTACTTATCACCGACAACTTGCTAAGGGTCAACCTAATGTGTTCTTTTAATCCTACCCGACCTCAAGATATCATTTAGCCCTGCCGCCTGCATTCTCTGTTGCCTTCCTCACATGTCCTCCCGACTTTTGGAGTAGATATTTGTCCTCCTTATCTCTTTGGCCTCTTCCCGTGGCTCCTCTTTGCTTACTCCTTAAATGTTAATCTGCTCCCCCAACTCCAAGTTCTGACTTTCTTGTTCTTCTCTTCCCATTCTATGTCACTGATTTCTTCATCTTGGAATATCTCTAAAAACCTGACCAAAGTTACGGACGCATTCCGTCGCAGCATGCCAAACGGAAATGCACAGAAAATATTGCCTTTAATGTCTGGTGGTTATGGAGCCCTGAACGCCAATCATCACAACCGGTGAAGGACCCCACTGACCTACATGTCACCCACTTCTAACTGCCACCTTTGTCTGCTAAATCTCTATTCTGACTTTTCTTGAGCTCAATTCTTCACTTCAAATATGTATTTGCTCTCTCTTCCTAGCTGTTTCACAAGTGCTGTCAACAAACATTTCTTTCCCCACCCCTGCTATCTTTTCCTGCTTTCTCAAGCTCAAGTTGTTGCCCCAAGCTAGATACCTGTTTTTAAAAAATTCAAATTATTCGTCTATGGCATCTCTCTAAAGTCATCCAGGCGCCTTCCCACAAAACAAAAACTTTATCTTCTCAATCTAATTTTCAAAGTTTTTCAAAATGCGTTCAACATCTTTCCTGAAAACAAACCGATTTCAGATCAGAATAAGAAATAAAACTTATACACGTCAAAGAAAGGAACAATGAAATCATATTAACAGCCCCCCACCCTTCAACACCACCAAGAATGGCCAAAAAGTGCTAAGGGACCAGTAAAAAAGAGAGTGTCCCCGACATTAAATAAGAAACGCTGTTCATCTGACAGGCACCCCAGCTGCAGCCCCTCTGTGCGCCCCACTACCCGAATTCTCCAGAACGGCAGCGCGGTTGCGGCCTGGCTGGGCTGCTCCCTGACCCCACACTTGGTCCAACCAACACCCCGCTCTGTGCTCCTCATCCCGCCAACCTGGCGTTCTTCCCCACTGTTCTGACTTTCCAAAGTCTTCCTCCAGGCCCAGAACCAGGGACTCACACACGGGTAGCGCGCTGCCCTCCCGCTGCCCCTCTCTCCCCGCTCGGTGCCAACAAACGCTCACCAGGCGCGGAGCACATGCGCCGTGTCCTGTGGGGGGGGCCCGAATGTACTAGAACAGGGAGGCCACAGAAGGAAGAAAACCACGTCGCTCCGACTTCGAGGTATTTACAGTCCAGCAGAACCATTTTTTAAAAACATACAAAAACTAATTAAAATGCCAGGCTGAAAAACACAGGCTGCTGAGTCTATTCCGTGTTGCTCTAACAGAACACCCGAGAAAGGATAATTTGTTGTTTAAAAAAAAAAAGAAAAAAAAAAAAAAGCATAAGTTTACTCCGCTCACTATTCCGGAGGCAAGAAAGTTCCCGAACTGGAGGTCCCACGGCGATGCTTCGACTCCTGGCGGACAGTGGCGGGGCAGTTGGCATGCGCACAGGGGAGGCCAACCCGCGCTCCTGGGAACGCCCAGCCTCGCGAGAACTCACCAGCCTCGCGATAGCTAAGCCCGTCTCGCGAGAGCATCAGAAGTGCATGTGCGAGGGCTCTGCCCGCGTGACCCCAGGACTTCCCATTAGACCGCAGCTCCCGATGCTGCTACGTGGAGGCATCAAGGCTCCGGCACGTGAACTTCTAGGGGGAAACGTTGGCATCGTTGCCCAGGCTGATACCGTATTACAGTACAAACTGATGCAAAACGTCATTTCTACTTCTCTAAAAGTGCATCTTACGTGTACTCTTGTGCCTTTGTGATTGTCGTGTTCATCTGCATCTGCAGCTGGTGTGGAGGCCTTCTGAGGGCGGGCGCTGTGTTCCACCCACCCTGGTGAAGCCTGAAGCCGAGGAGAGGGCACGGCAGAAAGCAGAAGAGGCCAGAGACCGCCCTGTCCACGGGACCAGTTTTTATAAAGGTAGCTCGCCCCATCCTGACCGTGAAATTGCCGCAGATCATAACTAAGCCTCACATTAACCGTAACTTTTCTTTTTCAAGGAATTCATCATTTACGCACCCAAGTATGTCTAGCGGAATTTTAAACAATGACAAGTTCAATTGCCTTGGTCTCCTAAAACCCTAAATTTGAAGTTGAGATTAAACATGTCCTCCAAGACCTTTTAGTAGCAATTGAGAAATGCAATTTAAGAAAAATGAGTTAAAGTATCTATGTCTAAACTCCTTCTCTACCATCTCATAAAGATGATAGTGCCATCGGGTCAAGAGCCAAACCAGCGAGGGAAAGTGAAGACGCTGCTGGTCTCGCAGCCGCCGTATCTGGCCAGCTGTTACAGTAGGTGGTTGGCGGTCCCCTGTGAGTCACACAGGAGTGAGGCGAGTTCTTGACCAGTACTGTAGGCGCTGAGATCCGGTATTTGCTTTTAGACCGTGGGAGCAAAGACTAACAAGGAAAATGCAGCAGAACAGCTGGGAAACAAATTCCCTTCTGGCCTGCACAAAAAGGGTTTCTGCCAAGTCATTTTCCATCCTGGAGACAGGGAAGGTCTAGGAAGGATACGTGCTTTTCTGTCCTTCAGATTCATTTCTTTTGCCCTCTACCTGGCTTCACTTATCACTTTCCACCCCCTGCTAAAAATGATGCTAAGCTTTGACTGTTTTGTAACATGAAGCTTGGCAAAAATATATTCAGTTGGACGAGCAACTAAAAAAAATGTTAGTGTGTTTCCTTTATCCTTTTGAATACTGCATCTTTGGCAATTTTGGGATTCAGGCTACAGAATAAATTAGTATTAGCTTGTGTGGTGGCATGGTTTTACCCTGTCCTACCCAACCAGTTTCTTAACTTTATAAAATCTTGTCATGTGTACGGCTGAAATAACAATTCTGACCTCACCAAACGCTACTGGACTGAGAGAGAATTCTATAAGCCTAAGAATATGCAAGTTACTACTCACCCCTCTCTTGATTTCAAGACAGCCATGAACCGGTTCATCAGGGAACTGTTGGTTCTTCTGGAAAACCACCTGGATTCCAGCTACAATCTTGTAGGATTAGAGTAAAGCAGCCTTCAGAAGAATGAAGGCATCTTAGGACCCACAGTTTATCATTCAACACTTAGTTAAAAGTAATTTTTTCACCTGGCAGTATTTTTGTTGTTGTTCTTGTTGGCTGAGTAATAAATCCATTTTCTAGACAAAAGTATCTGGCAATATATCTTACTTTACTAACATTAATTTTTGTAACATACAGTCTTTTAGTTTCGGTAACTCCTTGCGTGAGCTGGTTCTTCCTGTGAGATGATAGTTAACAATGCGTGTCAGGGTGTTCCTATGTAAAGAATACTCTTCTAGTAGAGAATATTCAAAACATAATCAAGTTGAGAAAAAGTATACAAACTACTTATGCATATACATCAGTAATGAACATACTCCTTTGATTTTTTTCCAGTCAGATCTGATCCACTAGTAGCTTTCAGCATCGTCCCTAGCCCTTTACCTTTCTTGCCTGTAGGTATGCTAAAATGAAGACCTGGAAATTGAGCAAAGCAGAGTCGTTTAAAGTTGCAGAGGGAAAATGCAAAATTAATAACGTCTCACTTATCCAAGAATTGCTTATCTGGATATCTCAGCTAATTGGAACTCTGCTGAGAAAAAGGGAAAGAGAAAACAAAATATTTCAACAGTCAAAATAGAAGTGACAAAGCTAATGCACTAAAAATCACATGCCTCTTATATGTGGAGAGGCAGACACAGGAAAAATAAGTGATAATTACCTGAAGAGAAAAGAAAGTTGTAGTAAAAAGTAGTACATGAATTCAAAAAGCATGCTAATGTAGAGCAAGCCAGTGCAGAGACAAAAAGGTCTAATGCTGTCAAGAAACCCTGATAACCTGTGGCTATAAAAGGCTAGAAAAGCCACTAGCACATAGTAGGCTGTCAATATGCCTTCACTGATGAATGATGGACAGGAACCGCTGTTTTATATGATGACCCAAGATCTCAGTCAATAGGTAGATTGCATTCAATATGATTTTACTTAGGTATAATGATAGAAGGAGAGTAACGTTTTACTGTATTTTTTTTAAAAGCTTCCTATAAATTTTCACATACAATGATGCAAACATCAGACATGGATTATTGAATTGGTTCTAGAACAAAATCTGAGCTGTCACCTACTCTAAGAAAAATAGAATTCTGCCATGCTCTAGCAGAAAATGGCCAAATGTAGAATTCTGTATGATAGGGCCATTTAATTTCATCCCTTTGGGCAATGTATGGTATTTCTTTTCCTACATAGGGATCTTCAAAAAATCCTTAGAAAGATTTGTATTACTTTTTTTTTTTTTAATGGCAGCTGGCTGGTGGGGATCTGAACCCTTGACCTTGATGTTGTAACATCACACTCTAACCAACTGAGCTAACTAGCCAGCCCTCATATTGTCTGTATATAATACTGTTTTTCCGTGAACTTGTTATTTAAAGTACCTAGATTAAAGAAAATCGCTCTCATACATAACATACTATGTATTTTACTTAACTTATTATTGGTCTCCCCCTACTAGAGTGTAAAATCCACGAGGGCAAGAATTTGTGACTATGTTGTTCACTGCTATGTCCCCAGCCCCCAGAACAGTGCCTGGAAGAGTAGGAGGTCAATAACTAAATGAACAAAGAGAATAATAGGAGAGTAAATGTTGTGTCTTTGGCTAGGTGGCAATATCATTTCTAAATCAACACTTAACAGGCTCTCGTATGTGAGGCACACTGTGCTCGGCAGGTGCTGGGGTGTAGAGGAGCTTACGGTCTGCTTTACAGAAGGAGACGTTAAAATATAGCAAGCATCAGGAAAGAGGGTGTTCAAGAAGCATATCACAAGGATGCCTCGTCTAGTCTAGGCGGTCAGGAAGGCCCACCGTGAAGAAGTGGCATTTCAGCTGAGACCCAGTTACAGCACAGTTGGCCAGGCAAAGAGAGGAGAGAATATTCCAGGCAGAGCAAAGAGCAAAGTCAAGGTCTGGGATTGAGAGAACGGTATCCCAGCTCCTTAGAGGAACTGAAAGAAGTTTAGAAAGACTGGACACTAGCATGGGAGGTGGAGAGAAGGGGAGAGAAAACGAGTGAGCAGAAGATATGGAGAAACAATGCCAGGCAGGCAGAGGAGGATGAGGACCCTGAGCTTTATTCCTGGCTAGTGAGAAGTCACTGAAGGGCTTCAGGTTGGGGAGCGGCATCATCAGATTTGCAGTTTTTTAACATTTGCTCTATATTGTGAAAAGTGAATTGGAGGTAGTCAAGAGTGGGTGCAGGGAGATAAGTCAGGAGGACAGAGCTGGTAGCTTGGATTAGGGTAGTGATAGTAAGAGGCATGTATTAGGAATACAGCATGGACTTATATAAAATCATTATTCTTATTCAGATACTCTATTTTCCTCAAACTTTCATGACATGACTTAAGTCATCCAACAACCTAAACAAAAAGAGGATAGAGTTGTATGTGGGTTAAGATAAAAATGATGCTATGATTAAAATTTTATAAATTATCTTAGAAACATGGCAAAGTATTTTAATATTTATTTTGCAGGAATAATAGAGACAACATATTTTAGAGCATTTGCCACATGAAATGTGCAACTAACAAATAACAAAAATGGCTTCTTTGTTGAAGAACATAAATCCCATGGAGGTGTTTTCCCCAAGGTAACACAGATAAGAAGTGATGGTGCAAGGACTGAAACCTAGTCTTTTGGACATCAAACTTGAATTCAATCCAGTGACTTTATGATATAACATTGTGTCCAGCAGAATCCTCTGATATATGGCCTTGTCCGATTTAATGCCTCATTTGGGATTTTACTTATCAAAAAATACTTTCACTTGTTTATTAAGTGTCTGCTGTGTGCACAATGCCAGGCTCTGTAGACACAATGATGGATAAGACCAGGTCCTGTCCTCACGGGGCTTACTGTCTTATAAACAGGCAATGGTAACACTATCCACGAAATCCTAAAGGATAAAAGAATACAGAATGTTTGAGGCACATCTAAAGAGCAGGGACCTAGACTCAGGGGAGTGAGAGGGTCAGAGAAAACCTCCTTGAAGATTGTCATCTAAATTACAGAAATAAGACTCTTCCCAATAACTGCCAAAACCTCGCTCAAGAATAATTCCAATTTGGATACTCTTTCCTGCCTGTCTCCTATATTTTCTTTCCAAAATGATAGTCACATAGTACTTTTTATAAAGAGCTTTAGAGTTTAAAAGTGATTTTGCATACAGCATTTCATTCGATCCTCACAGCAATCCCATGGAAATAAACCAGACAGGTATTATAATTCCCATTTTACAAGCGAAGGAAATAGGGGCTCAGAGAGGTTAAATTAAATTGTGCAATTGCACACAATTAGTAAGGAGAGACCTGAGCTTAGAACCCAAGTTTTTAGACTTCTTGTCTATTGCTCTTTCCATTAAATCACCAATTTCTTGTTTAATTTACATTCCGTGTTTACCAGTCTCACTACTCTTTCTCTTCCGCCTGATCAGTACCTTCTCTTACGTATTTTCTTCCCTTCATACAGTGGTTAGAGACTGGAGAACCTGAGAAGCCATAACCTAGCTGTTGGGAACATGTGCGAATATAGAATTCAAGAACATTTATGGAATAATACACAAATGAATGACAGGTAAGTGAGTGCTTAGTAGGTAAATTCCTAAAGGAGCTGTAGGGTCCAAGGAAAAATTTCCTCTTCACTCTGAAGTTTCATTAATAAAAATCACTGATAAGTGTAGATCAATGTGAAGAAAAGGTGTAACAAACTTTTTTATTTAATGTGCTGGGAGAGGCAAAGCAGGGGGGAATCACAAGAGAGTGATGTCCCAATTTTCCAGTGGGACACAGAGTTTATATACCCGTCTCCACAGGGAAAGGGGAGATGAGGGTGTAGGAGTAAATGATTCTTGGGGACACAATGGCCTGGAGGGTATAGAATGGCCTGGGACATCTGTTTGGCCCACAAAGCAGACAGTGACTGGTAAATGATTTTCTTCAAAATACTGAATGGGACTGAAATAGAAGACAATGGTCTGTGACAAAAGTTAGTCTAGGCGTGTTGACAGACTCCAGTCTTCCTTCCTGTGATATGAGTTAAGTTAATGAAAACTGGAAAAGGACTAGAGGTGACTGTCATCTTCGGAGGGTCCAGACTTCAGGCAGATAAGGGACCAGCTTCCTCCTGTTCTTTGGAGGGTGACAGAGGATTGAGGGACAGGAGGGAGAGATCAGAGAGACCTTGAGGCTGCTGCTTTATTCCAGCATGTGAAAGCACCATATTTGGGGTAACAGCTTTCTGCACCCCAATAGAACCAATTTAATTCAAAATCAGCCTACACTGGGCACACTACAGACTAATTAAGAACTTTCCCACTTGAATTTTGTTTACAGTTTTGAAGGAAAGGGAGGGATAAAGAATGACAGGAATGAACAGTGCAATTTACTCCTTTCCATCTGCCCTGGAATGAGATGAATTTCTAAATACTAGGAGTGCATGTTGTTTTTACTTAACCACTCAGTCACAGGTTAAATGAAGCAACTAAAAAAAAATTGCTGCAGGAAGAAATCCACACACAAGTGCTGGTCATCGGAGAGGTATAAATAAATGAATCCCAAAATATGAAAAATAGGAAGACAAAATCATGCAAAAGTGGAATGGCAACTTCAGTGTCACTTTTACTTAAGAATTAATCACACAGTAAATGTGGAAGAAATAAATGACTCTGTGTATTAAAAAAAAAGACGAATACCCAAAGATTTGTAGAATCTATCGCCATGTTTCCAAATTTATTCCCAGTATGCATGGGTTCCCTGTGATGCTGGGCCTTCCTAGGGTCAGTTGTCATGACTGTAATTATACAAAATCTTTGGGAGTCAGAGATGCTAACTGGGAATTGGGTAGTCTGTTCAGGGTGAGCCCCTCACTTTCTGATGCTAGACAGGTCTGTCTAGAATTCATTTTCTACCAGTCGTGTCTGAGAGTGCAGCCAGATCTAAAGCACATTTTCTCTTGAACAAAGGAGCAGCCATTCCCAAAGCCCAGTCCAACCTGAAATACCAGATTTCCTAAGGAGAAGTCTGCCCAGAGTCCCTCCCAGCTCTCTCAGTACCATGTTTAACCCCTTCCTTCCCTCAGGTCTTCAGGAGTCTGCCTTCAAACACCATGAAGGTTATTTGAATTTTTAAAATATATGTATATCTGGTGAAAATTCTCATGTCTAAACTACTTTTGGGGGTATGGCCGGTTACCTCAGTTGGTTAGAGCATGATGCTGATAACACCAAGGTCTAGGGTTTGATCCCTACACTGGACAGCCACCAAAAAATTTTTTTTTAATTTTTAAAAATAAGCTACTTTTTGGAGATGTGTACATAACATTCCTTTATACATACAGAATCATTCCAAAGAATATCGAATAAGAAAATTGTATGAGGTAACAATAGTACTACCACTAATTACAAAGTTATTTATTAATCTTCCCAATTTATTTATCTTTTTGAATAAAAAGAGGAATTAAATTAATAATTCTGGTCATTTTTCAAAGTCTATCACCATGAAATTTTGAGTTGGTTCACAAATAATGTGTATGAGACATCTTTTAAATTACCTCAAGTCTCTGTTTTGCTAATTAAACTCTGCACATTCCCATTCAGTAAATGAAAATATTAAGGTCCATACTGAGTTTCTTTTTATTCCAATTGTTGATATCCCTGTTGTCCTTTTTGAAAAGTCAGTCTTTGGATTCTGCAGTTTAAGGTTCCTGTTAATTATACTTGATACATGCAATTAAATATGAAAAGTTTTGGCTACTAAAAATCCTGCAATCAGAAAAGTAGTGGAATCTGAAGCATAAATCTTTTGTTAAAAACTAATAAATTAAAGAAATGCAAATGAGAGAAAGACATACTTTTTTCATTTCTGTTTTCTTTCTTTTTTTAGCCTATGAAGTTGGGAAAATTTTAAAGAAAAACACTGACACTCATTGATAGCAAAACGTGGAGGAAATGAAGACTCAATCACCACTGACAGGAGCACAAATCAATATAACTTATTTGCAAGGTAAGCTAGCAGTTAGTACCCAAAGATTTAATCATTTCCTTTGATCTGATAATTCTCCCTTGATCAATTTATTCTAAGGAAATAATTAAAGATGCTCAAAAACTTTTGGGTAAAACGTTCATTTCAGCATCATTTATAATGGTCAAAATTAGAATCAAGCACGCATGGGAGAAATGAGAAAATAAGCTGCAGTTCCCTGATAAATGTGGTCAAGGAACCCGACCCCAGAAGTCTTCATTTCTCACTCCGAGTTCTGCTGTGCACTTTAATGTGACTTCACGTGAGGCATACAGTCTGTGCACTGAATTACTCAGCAACAGAGTAAATTAGTTTAATGAGTTGTAAGTAATCTACCAATCAGCCAGGACTCTGACTAAAATTACTAAAATCCAAGCACTGTATTAAACTTTTATGCCCGAGTATAAAATTTATTTTAAGTTTTTTATTTTCCTGAGTTGAGCTCTACCAACAAATGGCAATTTGTTACCACTGATTTTTATATCATCCAGTTATTTATTTTACAGATGAATATAGCAATAACATAAATAAAATATTTTAAAAAGTATTTTCTCAAATAAAGTCTATGCAGTTGACATGATGGTTTCTTCCTGGAAAGAGTGAAGTGCTCGATAAATACCGGCTTGTCACAGCTAATGCTTAATAAGCTTCACACGTACAGATTCACGAAATTTCCCTGCAGCCCTATTAGGTGGGCACTATTATTATGCCATTTTATAGTTGAGCAAATAAATGGAAGCACAGACAGCTTAAGTTATTTGCCCAGGTAACCCAGCTAGGAAATGGCAAGGCCAGAATTGGAATCCAGGCAGTCAGCATTCAGAGCCTAAGGTCTCAACCACTGTGCAACACTGATATTAAAATACAATAATTAGATACAAATATAATAATTAAAACTTGTGTAACCTAGATTAATATTTTAAATGCACTGGGCTTCTGGTTAAATAGAAGCAGAGGAGGGAGAGAAGAGCTTATCAAGGAGGCGATGATACCAAAACGTTCATTGGGCCACAGGGGAGAGGAGGCAGGTTGGTGAAGAACATTGTAGGCCAAGAGCACAGTTTGACCAAAAGGGCAGGCCTAGGAGTCTTGTCCCTGAGGCTAGAGTGCCAGCAGTGAAGAAGGAAGGGCGGGCAAGGACTAAAGGGCAAGGGCTCTGTGTTTGATCTGATCTTTATTTTGTGGCTGTGTTTTTTGTCTTCTTTTTTGTGTGTATGAGAAATGAAGATGGAAGAATTTTAAGTGGCAGCGTGACATGATCAGGTATTGTTTTCAAAAGAGCCATCACTCTGGCAGCAGCATGAAAAGTGGACTAGAGAATGGAAAATGTTGGGATCAAGAGGACCAGTGAAAAAGAGACGTACAGTAGCTGTAGGGCTGCTGGATTAGAGAGGAAGGGACACATAAGAAGTCTTATAGCAGTTAGAATTCAAGGCTTTGATCACTGGTTAGATGTGAAGGATTAAAGCAACAGAGAGGATTGACTGAAGAAAAACTACTTGAATACATATGTGGATGTATTTTAGAGGCACAGTGCTAAGTAAACCATTTTTCAGCAGACCACTTAAGTTCAGAAGAGGGGAGTTTACTTTTTTCTTCTTGATGTTTCCCCCCTTCCTAATAACATCCTGAATTACAATTACTCTTTTCTCTTAATTACTAGATCAACTCAAAGTAAACAAAATTTTCTGAGAATTCTTTTCTCAACCACCTTTCCATAATCAAATTTGCTTTGAATTTATCAAGGATAGAAAAACTCTCATTGAACATAGGCAATTCTGTAATCTTGTTTTCTAAAACATAGAAAAGGTTTTTCAAGGATAGACCTGATCCTGACTTAGAGATTCACATACCATAAAAATCTCCATTTTACCTCTTTCAAACTTTATCTTAGTTTTTACTTGAATGTAAGGAAAATATTCACTTACGTTTTACATATAAAAAGTCTTTCCTAAGAATGACTCTTTTAGCTGTGACGTGTATTCTCTAAGAAGTCGGTTTGATTTTTTTAAATACATCTAAAGGGATACAATTACAAATTTATGTTCTGGAGGATAATTAAACAACCAGGTTAAGGATCTTAGTCAATAGTAAATATACCTTTCTCTTATCTAAACTGCAATTCAGTTCTAACTCATGATAGCAAGTTATTAAAATAATTTTCCAAGACTGATTAAATTATAAACTAATAAATATATATTTAAATTAAATAATAAGAGCCTTTGAAAACTACTAAAAAGCAATTATCTTCAAAGAACCAGACAGCAGCAGCTGAAAACTCCATACTAGAAACAAGTACGGGTGACACACCAGAGAGTCATGTAACAAACCTACCAATCTCAAAGACGGTCGGTCGCAGAACTCTCCTAAATCTGCATGCATGTCCTGACCGCCCTGGCGAGGAGGCAGAATTACAGCCTAATTAGACCCAAAGAAGAAGGCTTTGTCTCTTCTCCCAAGAGATGCAAAGGTAAAGCTGGAATTGTAATTTGCTGGATAGCCTAGACGGAGCACAGCTCTTGCACCATCCTCTGAAGTAAAGGCTAAGTATCTAAAGGAAAAGCTTTAATGGAAATATAAGACACTGAAACAATTACAAAGAAGTCTATTTTAGAAAAATGACAGAGTACACTTAAAGTATCTTCTAAATCCAGTAATATTCCCTTTAGCACTAAGTGCTGTTACTAAGTAATAATGGGAATAAGCAAAAGTACTCAGGCTTTGAAGTCAGACAGACCGGCACCATTTAGTAGCTGTGTGATCTTGGGCCAGTTGCTTAACCACTCTGACATCTCACTTTCTTCATCTGCAAAATGGTGATAATTATACCTACTTTTAAGAAGTGGTGTGGGGCTGGCCAGTTAGATCGCCATGCTGGCCAGCCAAAAAAAAAAAAAAAAAAAGATGGTGCAAAGATTAAATGAAATAACACTTTAAAAGCACAATACCTGGCACACAATAGTCTCCAGTAAATGGTCTTACTATAGTTTGCCTGAAGCTTCTTCCTTGACTTTGTGTTTCTAAAAAACAAGTGATTAGAGAATTTTTCCCCTTTTAGCACCAAGTGACTCTTCTTTCTACCCGACCTTTCCTTATCTCTTGATTTGAGTCATGGCTGAAAAACAAAACAAAAACAAAACCTCAGGCCTACTCCTGGGTCCTGCAATACAAATGAGGTGAGAGCTCCATTGATGAAAAAACTGAAATAAAGCTCTAAAAATGTACAGTCCAGTGGACTGAAATACTATGGTAACTCATAAGTGGGAAAAAAAAGATATGGGTTAGAGCAGTGATTCTCCAACTACCTGGGATGAAGGGCCACTTTTGTTTGTTTCACTTCGTTTTCTTTTAATTCCTGGTCCCTCAGGAACTAGCAAGTGGTTCTGCTGCTCATGACTATATTACAGCTCACGCTGCATGCAACTTACCATGTGAGGTCAATAGCACGCAGAGAAATCTTACCCTGTCAACAAGACTAATTCATTGATCACATGCTTGGATGTTGGGGTGATGCTAAATTGTGAAAAAGTCTCTTTTACTGCTTACTCTCAATTTCTGTACTTACCTTGTCATAGACATGTAGCAAACAGACTTTGAACTGATCTTGAACTAGTAGTCCATGGGCTACTCTCTGAGTTTGTCCTGACCTGGACCTCAAGGGCAGGATTTGGTTGTTAGATGGGCATCCCTGAAAGAGCAGGGGAGAACAAGCAAAGCAAGGGTCTAAAGGCTGGAATACACCCTGCATGTACTCGAGATCATTATTTTTATCGCAGCTTAATAGAAATCAGTAGAATTTGGGGCAGGGTATAAAAAGGTATATAGCAAGAACTTCTGTGTCTCATAATGTGAGGGAGAATTTAATTCAGTAGGGATCTCAAAAACGATAAAAAGAAGAGGAACTACATGAAAGTATTCTAAATCCACTGCCCGATTGGCTTATCAGCAATTAAGGAATAGAATCCAGAAGTGCACTCCTATGTAAGAACAGTCAACAGTTCAGGCTTGTGCATACATCTCAGGAATCCTCTTCGTTATCAAAGGAAAGGATACAGGAATGATTCCAAGGTGTTGGTCAAGCTCTACTTGTCATGAACTAATGAGCTCAGGCTCTCAGGCTACACTGTCTGGGTTCAAGTCCTGGCTTGCACATGTTCTGGCTGTGCAATCCTAGGCAGGTTGCTGATCTCTCTTTGCTCTGTAATTGGGAACAATAATATCACCTTCTCCAAAAGGTGGTGGTGAGGACTGAATGAGGTGAACAGTGTCTGGAAGTGTTAGCTATTACTACTACTACTACTACTACTACTACTACTACTACTACTACTACTACTACTACTATTTTTATTAGGCTTTTCTCCTTGCAGGTTCATACCCAAGACCAATTTTAGAGGGCTTTAAGAAGTCCTAATCCAATACTCTAGAACTCAGGTGATGAACCCCTGATATTCGGAAGCCCTAAGTCTGAGCAGAGCATGTAGGGAGTACTCCTTCTTTTGCCCTCTTTTCCTAGTTAGTCGCTACTCACATCCTTCCAAGTCCAGCTCACATGTCACCTCCTCAAGTAAGCTGTATTAATTAGGAATTGCATTCAACTGCCTGGAGTAGAAACCCATGTACTGTGGCCTAAGCAAGTAGGGGTCATTGTTATCACCTGACAAGAAGTCAGGGGCTAGAAAACCCAGGGCTGGAGCAGCAGGTCCTAGATAGTATCAATGCCTCAGGCTCTGTTTGTCTTTGGCTGTACCACCTTTAGCATGTGACTTCAATCCTTGTGGTCACTACATGCCTTATCAGGCAGGAAGGACAAGGAGATGCGGGTAAAGAGGCGGTGCCTGTGTCAGGGCCCTCCAACCACTTCCACAGTGTCGTGGGTTAGGGCAGTGTCAGGTAGGCATCCCTAGCTGCAAGGGAGGTACAAAAATGGAGTTTATAAGCCAATCCAAACAAAATCAGGGCTCTGTTAGTAACGACAAAAGAAAGAATGATTACTGGGTAGACATCTAGCCAAGAAGTTTTCATTGACCTGTAAGAGTAGCTCGGATCCAACTGTGGTGTACTTTCTAGTATCCTAGACTTCTGTGTGTGTCACTTACATGAAAGTTGTAATTTAATTATTTCTTATGTAAATAATTTTTTTTTTTTTTTTTTTTGTCTTTTTGTGACCGGCCGTACCGCGCTCAGCCAGTGAGCACACTGGCCATCCTTATATAGGATCCGAACCGGCGGCAGGAGCACTGCTGCGCTCCCAGCGCCGCACTCTCCCGAGTGCACCACGGGGTTGGCCCTTATGTAAATAATTTTTAATACCTATCTCACAATAGAACCTGAGCTTTGGGAAGGCAGGGACTGTGTCTATCCAACTCAGCTGTCCCCAGGACCCCCAGGGTGTGGCCCAATGCCTTACACAAAGTAAGCATCTAATAAACATTTGCAGAATTGGTGAATAAACCACTTAAAGCTTATTGATGTACTTGTTAGCTGTAGACAATTTCCCTTTTTCCTTGTTTAGACTCAGACTAGAAACATTTGTATGCCTTATAGGGTTAACGCAACAAAGATGATGTGAAAAGAAAATCAAGAAATGCTGGAAAAATATATCGGGTAAAAACTTGATACATGTAGTAACATAAATAACAGAGCCTTAGTATACATGAGGGATCTATTTGAAGGTCATGGGAATAGAGAAATGTCAAATAGGGGAATCCCAGAAATACTAACTATATTATTTGGTAATAAAAATGGGAGGTAGAGATTAAGATGAGACCTAGGGACGTATTTGGTTATGGCTGCCTTTTTCTTTTCTTCTCTTTCCTCCCAATAGAAGAGGGACATGTTTTTATAAACTGAATTAAACTACTCGGGGAAACTCATCGACCGACAGAAGGTTATCTTTGTTTACTCACTTAGCAAATACTTGTTGGAGCATGCTATGTCTTAGGCACTGTGTTACGTGTTAGGAGTACATGGTAATCAAACAAACATGGTCTTGACCCACGTGGCACTTGTGTGCTGGTTGAGGTGGTGGGGCAAGTCAGTAAAGAAGTAAACAAATTTACTGCTCGTGATAAGTGCTATGAGGTGCCGTGACATAGAATAATGAGGGACAGGTAACATTTAAGCCACCACCCAAGAATGAGAAGACAATCATTAGAACAGCCAGGGAAAGAACACGGGAGGTATAGAGAGCAGAAAGAGTCACAGGCGTGAGGCAGCAAAGAAAGGTGTGTTCTAGGAACTGTGGCAAGGCCGAGTGGCCAACACATCGTGAACAAGGAGACTGTGGCTTGATGTGTCCTCTCTGTGACTGCATCTCCTAACACTCACCCTCACTCACTAGCCATCCTCATGTTACTTGGACAAGCTAAGCACACTCTTGCCTCAGGCCCTTTGCACGTCAATACTCTTCCCCTACGTCTTGTTCACTCTGTTTTGGATCTTTGCTCAATATCACCTTAAAACTCCCTTAGTACCACTCTGTCCCCTGATGCTACTGTGCTTTTTTTCTTTAATCACTTACCCACTTATTGTAAATAGATGTAATGTATTATCTGTCTCCAGAGTGTAAATGCCCCGAGAGCAGGAACTTCGTTTGTTCACTGATGTATCTCCAGCACCTAGAAAAGTACCTGGAGCAGAGTATATTTTTAATAAATATTTGTGGAATGAATAAATGATTGAATAAATACATTCCAAGAGTAAGAGCAAGCCAGAAAGAATCGGAAGATACTTATAGCAGTAACAATTGCCATGTCTTTCTTAGGTTCATGAGCCATCAAGAATGAGTTATATCAAATTAGTTTTAGATATGAAAGAAAATATATAACTTCAAAAGTGATGCCTTTCGATATACAAAAAAATACCCTACTAAACCTGTAAATAATTTTTTTAATTGTACCCCAACAGAAGCTAAAAATAGTAAAATGGATACAAAGAGCAAAGGGTTAGCTATGCTGAATATATAGCCAATCCAATCTCCTGCCAAATTAAACAAATAGATTACAGTAAGGCAAGAGGTATTAAAAGTTTTAGAGAATGAATTTTTAAAATCTATTTGTGCAAAACAAATGTACCAGGGTCATTTTGGAAAGATCAGCAATGTAGAAACTAAAAAAGAAAAATTAAATTTTCTAAAAGAAAAAAATTGAATTTTCTAAGTAAAATAAAATCCTAATATCATTATTAGGCTGCATAGAACTTTTCTTAGAAGCACTCTTAAAAACGAAAACAGAACAAAATAAAAACCAAGACTCCAAATATCCATACATCCATTTATCCATTTCTTAAGTTTTCAAACCAAAACTTAAAAAAAACAAAAAAACAATAGTACAAATGAAATATAAAAATGACTAGGACCTCAGAACTAAGAAAAAGGTTACAAGTCCCACAGGTACAGTGTACCAGGCTGACACTTCCCTTTAAACGCCAATGGAGAATCTTTTTAGAACTGGAAAGGTGGAATTAATAAAGACTACCAACAGCTATGATCACCATCGGAATAAAATAGATAGCGTAAAGCATGTAAAATTGCGAATGAAGAGATAAGCAGATCAACTCAGAAGTCAAAGCCAGTAGTGTGAAGTTATAATCAGTAAACAGATTACTATAAAACTATACGGGTCGTAAAACATGCATAGAATTTCAAAAAGCGTATTAGACTACTAAACAACACTGGGAGGAATAACATAATTAGAGCTAGCCTAATTTATCCTCCTTGGAAGGAAGGTCAAGGTTTATGTAACTGAAATAAAAGTAGAAATACTGAAAAGCTGTTATAAAAGGAAAAATAACACCTAAAGAAACATCATGAATTAAAAGAAAACAAGGATTGGCAATAAGGTGATAGGGAAATGGGTGATGCCACAATTATATTCATTCTTGCGTTAATTCAACACATTTACTGGGCACCAGCTGTATACCAGACACCGTTCCAGGCCCTGGGGGTGGAGTGGTCAGATGCGAGACGGACCAAGTTCCTGCTCTCACGGGCTATACGTGCTGGTTGGAGAAATGGACAATGAACAAACAAACTTACGTGTCAGATAAGGAGCTGGCGGGTTAGCTTCTTTGGTGAGAGCACAGCCTTGTAACACCAAGGTCAAGGGTTCAGATTCCTGTACCGGCCAGCCAACAACAACAACAACAAAAATGTGAGATAAGGATAAGTGTCAGTGGATGGGATTTTAGATAGGGTGATCAGAAGAGGCCTCTTTGAAATAGGTTTTGAGCAGAGAACTGAATGACCTAGGTAAGCCATGAGAAATTGGGGGAAAGAAGATGGCGGCAGAGAGACATAGCCAATGCAAAGGTCCCAAGGCAGAAACTATCTTTTAAAAAACCACAGGAATGGAGGGGGAAGGGGAGAGGGAAAGGGAGAGATTGGGTAAGGGACAAAGAATAAGTATGATTTGTAACAATGAATATGCTAATAAAAATTTTAAAAATAAAACCACAAGAAGATATCTCAACAAAGCTGTTAAAAGCTTCATGATGTATGCATATGGGTACAGGGGACCTTTTGGGGTGATGGAAATGTTCTATAACTGGGTGTGGTGATATTTGCACAACTCTGCAAACTTACTAACAATCATTGAGTTGTGCATTTACAACAGGTGCATTTTATGGTATGTAAATTATTCTTCAATAAAACTGTCTAAAACAAATTTTTTATAAAACCACACACACAGGAAGTCAGCAGGAGCTGCAGAAAAATGGACAGAAGAGCCGCAGCAAGGCGACAGGTCAGAGCACTTGATGTGCTGAGGCCACAGGGAGCAGTTGAGCTTGGGTTCCGGCAGTTATAGGGTCCTGTGGAAGATTCCAGCACTGGAAGGACGTGCTCTTGAAGGATCTCTCTGACTGCTCTGTGGACAATCACAAGCAAACTCCTGGCCAGGGTAGAAGCAAAGAAACCACACAGGAGTGACTGTTCCAGGCAAGAGAGGGTAGTGGCTTTAACTAGGGTCAGAGCAACGGAGCCGGAGAAGAGCGGTGAGATTGGGAAGACACCGTGGAGGTGGGCAACAGGACTCGCTGGTGGATTGGATATCGGGTGGGAGCAAAAAAGAGAAGGCAGAGTTGACTCCTGTGTAGTGTTTGGCCTGAGCAGTGGTGGGAATGGTGCTGCCATGTGCTGAAATGGGAAACACTCAGGAAGAAGGAGGTTTACAGAGGAGGAATTAAAAATTCTGCATTTACAGGTTAAGTTTGTGTGCCGTTATGGGTTGAATTGTGTACCCTGGAAAGATAAGTTGAAGTCCTAACCCCCAGTACCTCAAAATGTGACCTTATTTGGAAATAGGGCCTTGCAGACATAATTGGTTAAGATGAGGTCATACTGAAGGACGGTGGGCCCTTAATCCTGTACAACGGGTGTTCTTATAAAAAGACCACGTGAAGATGCAGGCGGATGTTGGAGTGATGCAGCTGCAAGTCAAGGAATTCCAAGGACTGACAGCCACCATGAGAAGCGGGAAGAGGCCAGGAAGGATTATACGCAGAGTCTCAGAGGACCCACGGCCCTGCTGACACCTTGATTTTGGACTTCTGGCCTCCAGAGCTGTGAAAGAATACGTTTAAGTTGTTTTAAGCCACCGAGTTTGGGGAACATTGTTACATTAGCCCTAGGAAATGGATACAGATACCTATTAGACATCCAAGGTCTGGAGCTCAGGGAAGTGTTTGAGGCTGAAGATGTAAACTTGAAGATATAACACTATGAGCAAAGAGACTGGACTTCACTATACAGCAAGATCCAATAATGTGCTGTCTACAGGAATTATATAAATATGAACAGATGTCAGTCTTTGAAGTAAAGAGATGGTCTACGTTCTAAGATGTGCAGATTTGAGAAGAGCAGATCTGATCACCATGGTGTCAGATTAAATCAATGCCACAGCAAGGGGCGTTGGCAGATAAAATCACCTGTAATGGTAGAACATCAAACAATAAAGAGAGAATGCTCAACTCATCATTCAGTTAATATAATAAAATCTTAGATGATGGAAAAGCAGCAGAAAAGGGCCGGCCCGTGGCTCACTCGGGAGAGTGCGGTGCTGATAACACCAAGGCCGCGGGTTCGGATCCTATATAGGGATGGCCGGTTAGCTCAATGGTGAGCATGGTGCTGACAACACCAAGTCAAGGGTTAAGATCCCCTTACCGGTCATCTTTTAAAAAAAAAAAAAAAAAGGAAATGCAGCAGATAGACATATACGATGACAACTAGTGACCTCAGTGCTTACCAAAGTGATAGAATTAAATATCAAAGAATTTGACAAAGTAGCCCAGGATGATACAATAAGTACAATAGAACTAGCAGATATAAATGGAGAAAAGTAAATAGTAGGACAACAGAATTCAGTGCACCTGTCTCATAAAAAGTTGCCAAATTCTAGAACAGAATTTGGTCATATTCTTAGATCAAAACCACAATAAAAACAAAACATGAACAAAAGGAAAAGGTACCCTGGAGTAATTAAAACATACAAAGTATTTTTTTCTTTAATCATTGTATTCCTTGTAAAACTTACAAATTATTAAACAATATCTAGGATGGGATAGAATTCACAACATGTGAGACCGTTTTCACGGTCATAAAGATAAATTTCATGCCTCAATTTACATGATGCTGTCTTAAATTAAAAATCATGTCTGTGGGGTTCTTGGGTGTGAGAAGAGCATGACTGGGAAATCCGTCCTTCCCGATTGCCACGGTTGACTTGGTGGATTGGTCAGGGTGAGCGCATCCTTTCCGGAGCTCAGGCCCTATCCTGATGGAGCACGTCAGAGCTTTCCAATAAGCAGCTGTTGCTACCCTTACAGGAACTTACTAAGTTTTCTCTTCTTTTCTCTGTTCTTTTTTCCTGCAGAGTGCCTTAAAATGCCCATTTTTAGAGAAATAATGCATCTAAAATCCAGGTTCAAATTTTTATTCCAGCAGCCTCATCAAATTAAAAACTGTGTAGAATCCATTTTTCACAAACAATGGTCCTCGGGCTCAAGTGAGTGTAAGTGGGTGTTTGGCAGTGTTAGGGATTTCCTGCCTCCTCTGTTTGATGAAATCTCTAGTTATAACATTGTTATGTCACCAAGATTCATCACTTGCCAAACCTCATCTTAGACGTTTATGTGGGTTTTCCCGAATACCCCTCAGCAACTTAAATCCTAGATGTCATTGCCAGCTACCAGGGAAATTGAATGGGGAATACAGGAAATATAAAGTGACTAACAGCAATTGCACAACTTTTTCTCATGGGCATTTTCCATGGCTGGGAAACACACTCGCGGGTATAGTGGAGCACAATAAAATGTTTGCAGACATCCTGAGGTTCAGTGTCTGCAGACATATGGAGAAATTTCTGCTTCTGTTCCTGGAAGGATTGAGTGTTTTAGTCGTAAACGTCTGTGCCTGGGGCTTGTTCAGTTATATTTGAGTAGTCATGAATAAAAACAATCAGAATTGTGTGTTAGCGAAGGTGTATACCATCACCTTTCTTTCATTAACAATAATGAATTCATCATTATCTGAAATCACAAACTGTCAAAAGAAACACAATCGGAACTTGCCATGCAAATCTAACAATCCACAGTCACTTGAGATTGTATGCCAGCCTCATGAAAAACAGAACATCTGAATGGTGATTGCTACATTGCTCTCTAAGTACAGAATGGGAAAAACGTTAAGACATAACCAAGTATGGACGTTCCTCAACAGTGCGACGAAACTACTAGAGATGAGGAGCCCTGGAAGGGGGTCTAACTCTTAGAAGAGTAAAGAATATGACCAGTGTCACCTGTCTAAGGTCATACTCGAGGATATGAAAACAGAACAACTGAAGGCCAGAAAATATGCTAGGAAGACATAATATGCTCCTCCTTGAAGCGGACTACAAAGGTGCATTCTACACAACAGAAAACAGAATTTTTTGTCTAGGATCCCTTACATGTGGACTCACCTCTATTTTCGGTGACAATCAAAACCTTCACAGTGAAAACTTCACTTTTATAATAGGCTTAATTTCTCTTAGATTTTTCTGTGTTGAGTTTAGTTATTAATCTCGATATTAGTATGTGAATGCACCCAACACAGGGAAGTTTTAAAAGTTGAAAAGATCTCTGTATTTGTGTGTGCGTTTGTGTGTGTGTCTGTCTTTCTATCTGCAGAAAGAATAGAACTTTTTTAAAGCATACTTATTATTTATGCAAAAATACACTTACCTGTGCCTTATATTCTAGAACAAGGAAACATTTACCTGTCTTCCAGATATCTGTACATCCTTAAATTTCCAATTTCTCTAGATGAGACCATGTGCTCTACCATCCATTTGTGTGAAGTTTTTCCTTGTGCTAAACTATTTATATTAAGGTATTTAATCACAAAAATAAGTAGCATGTGCTGTCTCTGTCCCCATTTATCCTGCAAATAACAAAAAGAGGAAAAAACTCTGAGGATCTATAAAACCCTGCTTCTGTGAAATGTTCCTTGTACCCACGGACCCCATCTCACCACCTATCAAACTGTTTAACTCCGTTCTAGTCCACCCTCCAGAATACACATTAAAGCCAGATGGAAAATCCACTGCCTAAATTAAAACACACTAATTGGGCATCAAATTTCTCCTAAAAATGTTCTTTCCCAGCATCATAGATGAGGTATCGTGTGGGTGTCGGATGTACGACTAAGAGGAAATTCATTCTTTCTGTACAAATAAATCATTCGGATTCATTCTACTTAACTCTCTTATTGGCTCCTGGAAAAGATCAAATGTAGGATGTGGGAAATTTAACTGATCAAATATTTGAGAGGCTTATTCAGTGAATGGAAATAAGAATCAGTGTCATCGGATCAACTAAATCGTTTCTAGATACGAAACACAAAGCAATTTTAGGAAATCAAAGGCTGCATCTGGCATATGGACACGTACAGATGTTCTCACCTCCATATGGATACAAGTAAAAATGTTTGAAGTTCAAATAACATGCTAAATGTTTTAAAGAACAGATTTTAAGACTTTCCATTCTAACATTAATTCCTCATTCACAGCATCACCAAAATATAGAATTAACCTTACATTTAGGGAATTCCTATCAACATATTTATTCAGGTTCATGAATTACAATGACTATTACAGTTTTCTGGCTGTTGTACAGTTTTCATGATCATTGAAAGATAATTTGAACCTCCAAATTTTGTTCAGCATATCTGTCCTGAACGCCATTCGTTGTGTTTCTTTAGGCTATAGATGACCAAGGTCAACGTCAGCAGTGATAAATCATGTTACAAGCATGTACACTTGACAGGATGTGATACAAATGGCGCTTTATGGTCCTCCTCCCCAAAACCAATAACTCCAGTCAAATCATGAGAAAAACATCAGATAAATTCCAATAGAGGGACAGTCTTAGTCCATTCAAGCTGCTATAACAAAATACCGTAAACTGGGTAGCTTATAAAGAAAACAGAAATATAAAACAGAGATTTTATTTCTCACAGTACTGAACACTGGTAAGTCCAAAAATCAAGGTGCCAGCAGATTTGGTGTCTGGCGAGGGCCTGTTTCCTGATTCGCAGACAGTGCCTTCTCACTGCGTCCTCATATGGAAGAAGGAAGGAGATAACTCTGGTCTCTTCAGCCCTTTATGAGGGCACTAATCCCGTTCACGAGGGCTCCACCCTCAAGACATAATCACCTCCCCAATGCCAACCTCCTAACACTGTCACATTGGGGATGAGGTTTCAACATGTGAATTTGGGGGAACAGAAACATTCATACCACAGCAGGACAGTGAACAATATACCTGGCCAGTACTCCACAAAACTGTCAAGGTCATAAAAAACAAGAAAAGCCTGAGAAACTGTCACAGCCAAGCAGAGCCTAGGGAGACATGACAACTAAATGTTACATGGTGTCCCAGATGGGATCCTGGAACAGAAAAAAAAAATTACATGAAAAATAAGGAAATCTGAACATGGACTTTAGTTAAGAATAAGGTATCAATATTGGCTTATTAATTGTAACAAATGTACCATACTAATGTAAGCATTAATAATGGGGGGAATTTGGTGTGGTGTATATGAGGACTCAGTACTATCTTAATTTTTCTGTAAATCTAAAACGGCTCTAAAAAATAAAGTCTATTTTAAAAATCTATACATCCATTTTTAAAATGCTATAGCTTCATATGTATAACTTATTTGTAAATGGTTCAAATAAAAATTATATACCGAGAGAGAGTAAGAGAAAAGAAAAAGATTGAAACAAATAAAATGTTAACATTTGAGGACTCTGGGTAAGGATTATCTGAGAATTCTTTGTACTAACATTGCAACTTTTCTGTAAGTCTAAAATTACGTAAAAAATTAAAAACTTAAGGTAAAAATTGCCATAAAATGGAGAGATGTGTACTAAAAGGGGAAAAATATTTGTAACGTATGTGATAGGCAATGAATTCATTCCTTAATATATAAATAATAAGAAAAAGACAAACACCACAATAGGAAAGATAAATGAACAAATCACAAAAGAAGTATATAAGGACCAATCAACATGTGTATGTATGTGCATACTATATACACATATACAAGGGGTCTTCAAAAAGTTCATGAAGGGCGGAGCCCGTGGCGCACTCGGGAGAGTGTGGCGCTGGGAGTGCGGCGACGCTTCCGCCGCGGGTTCGGATCCTATGTAGGACTGGCCGGTGCACTCACTGGCTGAGTGCCAGTCACGAAAAAGACAAAAAAAAAAAAAAAAAGTTCATGAAAAGATTTGTATTATCTTTTAATTCTATTTTTCCATAAACTTTCTGAAGTACCCTCACATATACTCAATGTTAGTATCAATATGAGAAACTGTAAAATTTTTTGAAGCTGTGATAAAATTTTGCCTAGTTAATTGCCCCTTCAAAAATACAGCAACAAACTAAGAACAAAATCTGGAACTAACCAAAAAATCCAGAATCAGAGAGTGTATCATTAAATGGTTATTGTACTGCTGCTGGGTGTTCCAGATGGTCCAATAAACTGGTTGCAATTTGGCAATAGAAAAAGCTTTTAAAGACGTTCAGTCCCTTTGATCTAGTCCCTTTTACTTAGTAGAATTTATCCTAGGAAAACAAGCAGAGAAGTAGAAAGTTATATACGAGTCACTTAATTATGACATTTTTTATAAAAATATGTTAAAATCTAATCATTGAGATTGTTTGTGAATCATGCTATATCCATGTGATGGATTACTAAAAGACCATGAAAAAATCATATTGTGGAAGAGTTTTTATTGACTGAGAAAAATTAACAATATGTGCACTCTTAATGGTAGTTATTTTTGGGTGGTGTTACTTGGCTGGCATTAACCTTCTAACACCATGAAAAAAAATTCTATGTAAGTTGAAAAACACAAGCACAGCTGTGACTTTATTCATTTATTTCATAATTTTTTTATTGAAACATAGTTGATTGTACATCTTTGTGGGGTATAGAGTTGAGTATCAGTACCTGTGTACAATACGTGATGATCAAACCAGAATAATTAATATATGCATCTTTACAAATGTAATCATTCTTTGTGACCCTTAACCAATTTCTCAGTAACACCCCTCCGTCTCCCCCTTTCCCACTTCTAATAACCACACTTCTCTTCTCTTCTGAGCTGTGATTTTATATCTAAAGGAATGCCATGGCTGTATTAAAAGGTTGGTAAGCCTAAGGAAAAGCTGAAGACCCACCTTTGAAAAATGACATGGGCTTTACAATAAAATACTGAGCTCCCCCAACTTAAAAAAAAAAAAAAGGGTTATGTA
The DNA here is from genome assembly GCF_027409185.1 of Cynocephalus volans. NCBI lineage: Eukaryota > Metazoa > Chordata > Mammalia > Dermoptera > Cynocephalidae > Cynocephalus > Cynocephalus volans. Next base: position 6,188,259 of record NC_084467.1, on the reverse strand, counting down.
TTTATTCATTTTGCGAGCACTTAAATACCAGCTACATTCAAAATATTATGCTAGGTGTTCTGAAAGGGAAGGAGGGAGGTCTACAAAGTTGGATGAGGCATGGTCCCTGTCCTCACTGGGCTCAGCAGGAGTGATCAAAACAATTTACAAATAACTATAACATAAGGAAGAACACTGGAGGAGAAAGTACATCCAATTGAGATGAAAATAAAGGAGATGGTATCTGAGAAGAGAAAGGAAAATAGAGTCATAACTGGCTGCTGTTGCCATGAAAACCCTAGGAATGAAACATGGAAGGATAGTACAGTAAACAGCATGAAAATGGGAGCGAGGTGGAAAACAAAAGGCTTATTCAGGAAAACGTAAGTAATTGAGTTTGGCTGAAAACACAGTAAATGTAAAGGAGTAGGAGGAGCTAGGAATTGGGAAGACAGGCTGAAGTCAGAGAACAGAAGGGCTTAAATGCCCATTTGAGAAGTCTGGACTTAATACATTAGGTGGGTGTGGATATTAAAGGCCTCTGGGCAATTTGAAAGCCTGACAAAATCAACATTAGTCAGATAAATCTGACTTCTATTGCTGGCAATGAAGTAGACTAGACATCCAGAGAATCCCTCCTGGTACAGAAAACCAACTGCAAGCAAAATACTTTAGAACATCTTTATAAATGCTTGACTGGATTGGCAAAATAGTAACGTCCTCAGAGACTTGATGTAGAAAGAAAGCATGACTCCAAAAGAAAATGATGAAGTTGGCATCTGCCCTGAGGGCATCTGCGAACTCCTGATGGCCTAGAGCAGGAGTCAGCCAGCTATGGCTCATGGGCCACATCCGGCTTGCAACCATATATATAAATAAAATTTTATTGGAACACAACTACATCTATTCATTTATGTATTGTCTATGGCTGCTTTCATGCTACCATGACATGGATGAGTAGTTGCAACCAAGACCATTTGGCCCAAAAAGACTAAAAAATTTGCCATCTAGCCCTTTACAGAAAGACTCTGCTGATGCCTGGCCTTGAGTTTTAATGGGTTGAATATGTGGGACTTGGGAAACAAAGCCTATGACCTGCATAGAGTAGAATGTCATATGAAAGAAACTCTGCATAAAGTTGGGACCCTAAAAGGTGACACTTTCAGCAGATGAATCAGGAAAATGTTTGTCCTGAAGGAGATGGAGGGATTATTTCCTTGTTCATATCTTGGGGCTGTGGTGGAAAGAAAAAGTTTCCCCTGAGAATTTCTTACCATAAGCCCATCCTTATGCAGGTCAGAACCCACATTATCTATATGGTGACTCAGAGAAAACTCCTAGCCAAAAATTCAGTTTATTCAAGTGATCTGGCTAGTAATGCTTCTAGGTGTCTAGCATAAACAAACACCAATCCTTTAATTCTCACAGATAAAGTTTCAAAGAACATAAGCTTTTAATCAAAAAGCACAAAACACATGAGGAAACAAGTTACTAAAAGTAAAACTAAGCAGAAGAAACAAGCTGCAAAAGTAAACCCACAAAGACTGCAGATATTGGAATCATTAGAAATCAAATTTAAAATATTATGTTTACTAGGATTAAAAATATAAAGAAATGTCAGAGAAGAAAAAAGATTATCAAAAATGATCAAGCATCTTTGAAATAGGACTAAATACAACACCTAAAAATGACAAATGTAATAGTTGATATTATAAAGGCAATAAATGTTAAGTAGCAGATATAGGTGAAGAGAGCGACAGCAAATTGGAAGATAAATTTGAAGAAATTACACAAAATCCAGCACAGAGAGAGAAAGAAATAGAAAATACAGAAGACTTAGACAGAAAAGATAGAGTAAGGTCTAAAACTCATCCAATCAAAGCTATAGAAGGAGAGAAAAGAATGGGGAAGAGGAAGTAGAGGCGATAGAAATAACGGCTAATAATTTTCCAAAACTGGTGGGAGACAACAATTCTCAGAAATAAAAATAACTTCCATAGACTCATCACAAATTGTAAACTGCAGTGCACTACCAAGGAAAGAGGCATTAAAGACAGAAAAGATGTAATAGCTACCAGAAAGGACAGCGAGACTGACAACTAATTTTTTTTTTTATCAATAAGTATAATATTAGAAGACAGTGGGATAATACTTTCAAAGTTCTGAGGAAAAATTGTCTACTTAGAGTTGTATACACATGAAACTATTTTTCAAGGATGAGGGTTTAAAAAAGACAAAAACTGATAGTTTTCAACCAAAATATTATCTCTAAACCTTTCGAAAGAAATATATCGTAGAAAGCTAGAGAACTAACCCTAAAATAATATCTGAGAGGCAAGAAGGAATAGTGGACAAAAAAGACATGTGGTTAAATCTGAATAAATATTTACTATGTAAACAATTATAATAATGTCCAATTAGTGGTGCTGATAAAAGAAGTTTAAATTCTAGACAAGAATGTGAAAACTGGAAGGTGGTCATATGAGTTAACCTGTTCTTAAGTGTTCCTTGTATTGTTCAGGAGAGTAAAGCTGTTAGCTTTAGACTTTGCTATGTTAGGCACTTCACAATGTCTAGATAACCCCTAGAAAAAAAGAAATAGAGGGTATATAACTTCTAAATTGGGGAAATGAGATGAGAAAAAACTGCAATGAGTACCAGAAAAAGCAAGAAAGAAGAAAAAAGAAACCCCTAAAATCAAGACAAATAGAAAGTACCAAATAACATGGTAGAGATTAATTCAATGTATCAATAAATATATTAGAAATTACGATAATTATAAGTGAAATATACTCATCAATAGAAAACAGATTTTTTAAAAATCTAGCTCTGTGCTTTTTACAAGACATACCTAAAAGTTAAGGACACCTGAAGAGTAAAAAGAACATTTTATAAAAATACACACCAAAGTACAAACCAAAAGAAAGCCAGTGTGGCTATGGAAATATCAAACAAAACAGACTTTAAAGCAAAAATTATTACTAGAGGTAGAGGTTCAATACATAGTAACAAAATGTTGGATTTATCAGACCGAGTTAGCAATTCTAAACTTGTGTGCACCTAATAACATAGCCTCGCAGTATGTAAGTAAAAACATCAACAAAACGACTGTGAGAACGGAGTGAGGGGACGTAAACAGCAGAACAGAAGGAAGTTGCTATGACGCGCTGCCCGGATCACGCTTAAGGAACGAAAGCCTTATTCCTCGAGCTTCTGGGACTCGTGCCAGAAAAGGGCCCTTAATTGTCAACACTCTGAGGATTGCCTCAGCTAAAGAAAACTGCCTTCTCCAAAGTTACTCTTCCTTCCAAGGGCAAGCCACATCTAATAACTAACCAACAGCAGTTGAAGGAATAAAGGCCAAGCGCCCTTGCCCACGTTGGGACAACTTTGAAGGGCCAGTCTTATTCCAGAGCTTTCCATGGAGTCAGCTAAGGCCTTTGTTGGATGTGTATCATAACTCAGCTTCTCCTTTTGCCCGATTCTTCGTCCTCCCCCTCCCTTTAACACTCCAATAAATGTCTGGCATGCTAATCTCCATCTCAAAGATCACTTCCCAAGGAAGCCAGTCTGCAACAAATATCCAGAGAAGATGCACTGGTAAGAAATTGGAAATTCAGGATTATAGGTCGGGAGAGAAGATGGGACTTTAATTAGACTTTGGTGCAATTCATAGAGAATTCATAATAAAAGGAATGAAATGAGGTGGATAAGTTAAGGAACAAATAAAGATATCTCAAAGATACTTATATCTAAGCATACAAGGAAGAGAAAAATAGGAGACTAAGGAGGACTGAATAAAGGCACCAAAAGGTGTGAAGTGTAGTGTCATGGAGGTGAAAGAACAGAAAACAAGAAATTTGGAAGTGAACAGTGTTAAATGCCATGGATAAGAAAATGGCTATTGTGGACCCTTGCATACTAACAACATCCATTTCCCTTTTTTTTTTTTTTCTAGTTCGTTCTTCAGTTTTACTTCTGGCAACATCATCTCCTCTACTCTCAGTCTATGTGCTTTCAATGGAGTTTCTTCTACCCTTGGTCCCAGAGGTGGCTCATACTCAGGCTTGGCCCATCAGGGCATTGCATTCTCCCGGCCTTCCGTTTGAACTGGTGAGAATCGGGCCCCGTTTTTTTGTTCAAACCATTAAATAAGCTCTTTTTTTTTTTTTCAAATGGATGATCCTAGGATTTGCTGACAGCCACCATGCCACTGAGGAACCTCAAAATGAAGTTAACATGAAAAAAGAGAAAGCCAAAAGTTGGAGAACGTCCTGACCCGGATAGCATCACCTGAACACCTGAATAAAGGAGTGCATGCAGCTGCACCCCCAGATATCTCTGGTACTGAACCACTGAATTTTTCTTTCTTTTTTTTTTTAATCCAATGTGAGTTGGGTTTTCTGTCAGTAGCAAATAAAAAAATCCTAAGTGATAACATGAGGATGGATATTCCATATTCAGTTTTGAATTCTACTTTTTTTCACTAAAGATAATGAAAGAATTTGTAGTGGTTAAAAGTAAACTAGTTTCAAATCCACAGTTACTAGCTGTATAACCCTGGGCACACAACTTAACCTCACGTCATAAACTGGCTATCATCATAGCGAGTACCTCACAGAGTTGTTGTGAGAGTTAATATACTGAAGCCTTAGAACAGTGCCTCGTTCTCAGTCAATGCTATAAAAGTGTCAGCTATGATTAGTTATTATTATTCCTACTTACAAAATCTTTATAAGCATATTATTCCTAATTATAAAAACTTCTTAAGCAGATGAATAGATATTCCATATTTTACTTGGCCAGTTGTCCTAACAGTCCAGTTTTTCACTATTATGAGTAACACCCCATTGAATGTCTTTGAGTACAAAGCTTTCTGTATTTATGCTTAATTTAGAATGCAAGTGAAAATACTGGTTCAAAGAGTCTATTTGATCCCCAAAGTCTTTTAAGGAGGTAGAATCTATACTTTTGCTCTGAAGAGTCTTCCTTTATCTTTTTATATCAATTAGGCTGTTAGCATTCACCCAAATCTTCCATCCTACAATTTAAGCTTATACCTATGGCCAAGATAGTCAACAATGGTGCCATATACTATAAGAGGTAATAAAAGAAATAAGCCTTTGCTAGAATCATATACTCTAACGAGGCAGGGCAAATACATATAAAGTATTAAAGAAAACTTAAAATAGAAGCAACCAGAAAGCCCAAATGACTGGAAATTTTTCTGAATTTTATTTTGAGGAAGTAGAAACCATCAGAAGCATATAATTAGACACTCAGTTAATATTTGTTGAGTGAATATAATGGTTACCCTAGATGTCGTGAGGTGCCTTCTGCTACATCAGGATAATACACATTAATAAAGAATAGATTTTATTATATTTCTAAGTCAGTGAAAACTAAGTTTTTGTCACATCTTTTCCCAAGCAGCTTTTATTAACCACACCTCCCTAAGGTTAGTAACTTAATCACACCTGTTTTACAACAAACAGAAGAAACTCAACCTGGGAACTGTCGTTTATCTTAATCACAACCAAACATGCCTGTTTTACAAAAAAACAATCTGTAACCTTTAAGATATCAGGCATTCACAATCATTATTTTAAGAAAAGTGTAACCTGGAAAGAAGATGACTTTAATTTCACAGTCTTAGATTGACTAAGGAAGAGGTCAGAAGCAATCCAAAAGAAATTATGGTCATAAATATATAGACAAATTTAACATCAGTATTCATATGATCTTCAGAATTGATTTGAAATTCATATCCTCTCTTATAAAAGGAGTATTAAACCCAAAGCCCTGAGTTCTAGTGGTGTCTCCCTAGTTATCTGTAGCTTTTACCATGTTGTAGATACCAAGGTATTTATTGCAGAAGACCGTAGATATCAACCTGTAGTTCCCAAAACAATGCTGCCAGCCAGACACCGTTCCAGTGCCTTCAGACTGGAGTCTCATATTTTGAATGGCTCTCGTGTTTATGCATGTTAATACCTTTTTATGCCTTTTTTTTTTTTCATTTTAATCTTTCTAGTGTCAATTTATTTCAACAGACTTAGACTCAAACTTTCAGAAGGAAAGTTTGAACTTCCCTACAGACTTGGTGTAGTCGACAAGATGACAATTACTGTTTGTTTCAGAGCCTGCAAATGGGATCCTGGGACAACTGACAAAAAAAGCTGGAAAAAAGAAACCTCCACAAACTGAAACTGGTCCACGTGATAAAGCGACTCCAGAGAAATCACCACGATGACTTGTGTACAGACAACCTTCATGACATTTAAACTGCACACCAGGAAAACTTGTCAGATTACCACTGCCAGCCCTGCTCCAGCTGAAGATGCTTCAGCTCAGATCCAGAAATCTTCCAGCTGACTGCCCTCTAGACTCACACACTAGTTTGTAGAATGCTCCAGACATTAAATTCTGTATTTCTTTTGTTTCCTTAGAAAAGTCTCTTATTAAATGCCTGTATGCTTACACCACATAAAGACTTAACCCTGATGGGAGCCCATCTGCAATGCCATCTTCTGAAATGAGACACAATGGTTTAACCTAACGGACCTATTCTCAGTACTAGGAGACTGATTCGAGAGGATATGGGACAGTATACTCAAATTTGTTCTTTTCTGCTTGTTTCAATTTATGTCTTCTCCCTCTTTTCCCATCTCTTATCCTGAAACTCCTAACCCAAATCTCTCCATAGCTACCAATCCTACTTCAGTAAGTGAAACTTTCTGAAAATAAAGTTTCAAATGGGGGACTGAAGGAGACCAAACTATGCCATCCGTAAATATACTTCTTTGGCATATTTCAATATGGCTATAAAGAGGGACTGCAGACCACAGGGATAGCTTTGAAAAGCTACCCATATGTGGGGGGATTTGCACCTGTAGAGAAAATCTACATTAGTAACATAAACAGCAATGCAAACAGGCTTTCTCTGAGGCAACCCTTATCTACCTTATCTGGATATAGGAACTCACGGAAAACAAGACATTTGAAAGTCTGATGGAGAAAGTTTTGCCACAGGCTACCATGTGCTCTTTCTGAGGACAGCTCCAAGATTTCCTGAGAGATTTTTACCTGCATAACAACATGGCCCTTTCTGTCTTGTTTTCTTTCCCTCGTTTTCCCATGACCTGTGACACACACACACCCCTACCCGCCCCAGAAGCCCCAAACCCTATTCTTTCTGTAGTCTCATATTTTTATGGTTCTTGTGTTTACTTATGCACATGAATAAATTTGTATGCCTTTTATTCCTGTTTAAAAAAAAAAAAAAAAAAAACCAAGAAGCTGAATCTCTGCCTGAGCTGCCCTTAGCTCCCTAGAATCCAGGTCACTAACTGCAGGAGTTTTGCACAAACTTTCTTGTGTAACATGAGACCAGGTTGCCAATCTTTACCCACCCAGAACTGCTGAAACTGATCATTCTGAAGACTTTTGAACAGGAAAACACACTGTGCTTTGTCTCTCTTGTCCTTAGGTCTTCACATAAGTTAGAAGCCCCTCTGTTTATCAGTCCTAACTTCTCCCACACCCTAATCCCCACACTACTCTGCTCCTCTCCCGATCCTCTCCTCAGTAAACTGTGCCATCCTTCACTCCGTGCGTGAGCCGGAAAAGTTGGAATCATCCTTGCTTTTCCCCTTCCTCACTTCTCATGCTCAAGCTGTCATTCAGTCCTGTCGATTCCGGATTCAAGTGTAAACCTAGAATCAGTCTTTCTGGAATCTTTTCACTTTTCTCAATTCCGACTACTGTCACCGTCTCTCAAGCCACTGGTTCTAACTGAGACACCCGCAATAGCCTCCTAACTGATTTCAGACAGACCTCCTCCCAGTTCCTCCAACACACCAAGCTGTCTCCCGTTTTCCGGCCTTTATTCATGCTATTCCTGTACCCAAAATGTACTTTCCCAGGCTCACCTGGATAGCTTCTTCTCATACTTCAGATCTCAGCATATACATTATCTCTTCCAAAGGTGGCCTTCCCTGTCACTTAGTCTAAAAAGTTCATCTCCTGCCCCCATTGCCTTGACCTCTGTTGCAGCACTTGCTAACGGCACACTCCCTTTTATCATGACATACACATCTCCTCGTTATTTATCGTCTTCTCCATCAGACTGTAAGTTTCATGAAGCCAAGGATTATGTCCATTTTGTGAACCAATGCACGCCTAGTGCTAGAACAGTGGCTGGCATGCAGTGGGCAGCTTAATAAATACTGGTTGACTAAATGAATGAGTACTTTGTGATTCCTCTTTCTGAGACTAAACCCTCCAACGCTCCCAGGCATCTTCTGCTGGGCACTCAGGATTTACCATGTGCCACGAATGCAACACTTCCCTGCGTTCATAACCTCTTCACTAAACATTTCCTGCACCTGCTCGCTCTTAACTCAAACTTTGTTCTTCTGTGAAGACCCAGATTCCCCAGTCGTGTCCCTGCTTGAAGCAGTTCCGTCCCTGCTTGAAGCAGTCCCGTCCCTGCTTGAAGCAGTCCCTCCCCGCACCCAGATGTCGGAAGGTAGACTCCGTCCAGAACCTCATTAGAATAAGCGCAGCAGGGGCTGGCCAGTTACAGTGGTGCTGTAACACCAAGGTCAAGTGTACTTTCTTAAAGAAAATTCGTAAAGAAAACAATTTAGCAGGACAGTTAGAAGAATCAGAGAACTAACAGAAGTATAGGAAATCAACTGCATTAATTTTAAAACCTACTTCACAGCTTGCTTGTTCTGTGACATGGTTAAAAAAGCATTTCTTAACTCAATTTTTAAAAAAAAAACAATGAAGTGAAAATATAAGTAGTTTAATAAAACTCAGCTGATACTGATATTTTCGTAATTGAACCCAGTTCATGTTGCTCTCCTGCCCAGGTAGACTTGTTTATTTACAATTATTTATATTCAAATTTGCATAACTTAGTACACAAATGTTTTACTCTCCTTAAATTGTTGGATATTTTAACTGTGTTCAGCTTTGGTTTCTTTTCAACTCTGATTACTTTAAGAGCTTGTTTTAAAATAAAAAAGCAGCTTTTTATTCCTAGCATTCTCTCGAGAGTGATGCCTTTCCAAAAATCTGTGCATTTGTGTCCCTCTTTCCCCTGCCTTGTTTCCTGTCTGTTTCATAATGACTGTCAGCCAAATGTCCATGTCCCAAAGTCAAGAGAATTGATGGCCTAGCCAGAAATGATAACTCAGAACTAAAAAGATAACTTAGCACTCCCCAAACCCAAATTATAACTCTTTCTGGTCACACAATGCCTCTGACAACAAGAGTGACCTCTCTGAGGGGCAAATTTAAACATTTCACTGTCCACTTGAACCTTTTCAATGGCTCCCCTGCTTTTGGCACAAAGTCCCAACTTCTTAGCATAATTTATACAGACAAGTAGAATCTGACCTCTACTTAACCTCTCCAGCCTCATCTCTCACCTTTGTTCACAGTGGACTTGGCTTCCTCTAGCATGTCACATTATGAACATTTGCTTTTGCCCTGCTAAGAACATTTTTCCCCTTCATTTCTCCAGCTGACACTAAATCATCCTTCAATTCTCAGTGGACTTCACTTGTCTGGGGGACTTTGTCCGCTCCTCCAGGTCTGGGTTGGAACCTTATGGCCCACAGCAACCCACAGGCCCTTATCACACCATCACATCGCAACTTCCTGTTTCTCATCTATATCCCCCACTACACTGAACATTCACTGAGGACAGTGATTGTGAGTCTTGCTCACTGCTGGGTACCTAGCATGGGACTGGTACATCATAGGAACTTGATAAATATTTATCGATCAATGAATGAATAAAGTTAGAAATTCCAAGAAGTGTTGGCATTCATTCAGTTCTTACAACATTACTGTTTCTAGTCATTGAGAATATCCGTTGTCCTCGCATTCCAGAGAAAATTGTACATATAATAAAGTTCTGGGCCAGCCCCGTGGCTCACTCAGGAGAGTGCAGTGCTGATAGTGCCGAGGCCACGGGTTCCGATCCTATATAAGGATGGCCAGTGCACTCACTGGCTGAGCGTGGTGTTGACAACACCGAGCTGAGGGTTGCGATCCCCTTACCGGTAGGGAAAAAAAAAAAGTTCTGCAGGGACTTTATGTTTATGTACAGACTAAATCTATTTTTTAAAGGAAACATGCCTATGGATGTTTAGAAGTAACTGCTCATAGTTATGGCTTCCCAAGCTATACCAAGGTTAGCTTGCCTTCAGAGATGCTAAGAAGATCCTCCCTGCCCTTAGCATATTTTTCCAAGGATGGCTGGTGCTGAAATTTCACTATTATAGAGTCCTTTCTTTAAGGTTTTATATCCTCTTAAGCGGAAATACTGCAGAATCAAGGAAGACATTTTATGTTATAGATGATTTATGCTCCTGGGATTTAAGGAAACAACCTCCTGGACTAATTAAACCATGAATACTAACAAGTAATAGAGAATTTGGAAGCTTGCAATGAAAGGTGTTCAAAAATCAAAGAACATACAACAACAATGACAATGACAACAATAATAAAAACAGCTAACATTTATTGAACCCTGATTGGGTCAGACAGTGCTCCAAGTGCTTTTGCTTGTGCGTTCTCATTCACCTGTCCAATAACCGTGCGGAGTAGGAACCACCCATTCCCATATCACAAGGCATTGAGAGGTTAGGCAACTTGCGCAAAGTCATACAGCTCGTGAGTGGGAGAGTTAGGATTCAATTCCAAACCTTCTGATTCCACCTATGCTTCTCATCACTGCACCAGTTTTCCTGTTCTTCTTTATCCAGAATAAAAGACAATGCCTGTTACCAAGGGGCCAATTTGGTAAAATAATACCAAATTATTTAAAACTAAGCCAAAGAAGTACGCATCGCAAAGTTTTCTTTTTTTAATATAACAATTTTACTTTCCATATATGCTGTGTATGTTTGTGTGTAATCACATCACATGTGTAGGTGGCAATGAAGAAGCAAAATATATTTCTGAAATCTCTTAATGAAGAGTTTACATTAATTTTTTTGATTAATTAATTAATTTGACAAGGGACTAGAGCACACCCTACTGGCCAGCTAATAGGAAATACAGTATTTCCTTGGGAGAAAAATGCTGAAATGTTTAAATTTGAAGATAAAGTCAGGTTAATGTTTAAAAGAAAGTTGAAAAAATCGTCTTGTAAACACCTAGATTGTGTATATAAGTTAATGTATCTAAAGGACACGAAAAAATTTCGAACAGTTATAAGTTCTACAGATGGGATGGATAGAATTAGAAATACAATAACCAGCAATAGCATCAAGTGTTTGTTAAGGAAGCATTAGGTAAATGAAAGCTGGCTCAATTAAAAATAAACAACTATACAAACAACCTGCCTAAAACTCACACTAAGAAAAAGTAGCTAAGCCCGGGCCCTCACAATGACAGTAATAGATAAAGCCAGGCCGCTCAGTCTCCTCACAGGCAAAGTACATGCACATGTACTTGTGTGTGTCTATACATATACACACATATATGCATACATGCGAGGTATGTGTGTACACATACATACATACGCGAGTACTAGGAGGGTACTTCAAAAGTTTCATGGAAAAATATGGATTTTTCATATTATGAAGATATGAATGGAAAACTATGAGTCCATGAACTTTTTGAAGTGCCCTCATGTGTGCGGTGTGCATGGGTGTGCGCGCGCGCACGTGGGTGTGTGTGTGTGTGTGCGTGTGTGTGCATGTGTGTGTGTGCACACGGGTGTGTGCGGGTGCGTGCGTGTGCGTATGTGGGCGGGTGTGTGCAGGTGTGTGTACTCTTCTTTGGGGGAAAAAGCTAGGAAGAAAGAATAGTACCTCTAATTACATAAGTAAAAAATGGAATGCTGCAAAATAATTGTTTCCGTACTACTTTTCAAATGGTTGCTAAGGTTGAAAGCTCAGTGGACACCTCTTGTGATGTGGCCCTCCTCACACATGAGTCCTGGGCTCTTATCAGCACGTATGCTTTAAAATAATCCACAAAGTTTATTGGAGATAAATATATATATTTCACATATATCATGCATATATATATGCATGAGCATTTCATGATATATATGATATATATATATATATATATATATATATATATATATATATATATATATATATAAATGCATGAGTGTTTCCAAAACACGATGCAGCATGCTAAACAAACAACCTCTAAGAAATACAATTTTTTCATTGGTCATGTATTTTGTTATTGCATGTGCACCCACAAATTAGTAAAAGAAAGTGCACAGTATACATTTACATCATATATAGACAGAAATAAAGGCTTTAGGACTCATGGGGTAATGCAAAAAGTGTCCCACTTTTAAATATTTCTTTATAAGCAAAGCAGAAACACGAAAACATCTATAATCAAGAAGAATAAGGACCAAAATGTGTATACTCTTCTACAGGACTCAAATAATATCAAATTTGAATATAAACTTGATAAGGCCCCTGTCCAGCATACTTGTGCTTCCACATGGCTTGTGGTACTTCTCTGAGAGGACAGGAACTACATCCTCAGGAAATCAGTGTCTGGATTCTTTGGTTTCTCAGCCAGACCCCCCACCCTCACTCCACTGAGAACACTGACAGAGCGGCAAGTACAGTGTGGCAATTTGGGTTAGTACGATGCAAGTCTAGTGTTTTAAATGTCATCTTTAAGTTCTTTTCTATTAAAAAACAATCAGCTAATATAAATCCCTTGGGAAATGGCCTCAAAATTAAACAGATTGTACCAGATGTAAAAAGCACTCTCTGACTTTAAATTTCTTTCTTACTGAAGACAATTCAGAACACGTTAGGTTCAGGAGAAAGATTTTCCCTAAATATTTAGTTCATTGTTCCAACCTGTTAAAGGTCAATGAATGATCACCTGATAAACACAATATGCTAGTATTACTTCAAGTTGCTTACCATTTTCCTTTTAAACTTCTCTCAAAATATTCTACAATATTATTGACATATCAATGTTATAAAATATCATTAAATAGGCTATTCGATAAAAGATTTGTGAGGAATAAGTCTGCTCGTGTAATCCTCCACAGCTGAGAAATCCGTATTATATGAATATAATTGTAAGCTAAATTCAGTAAAGTAGCAACTATTATTGGTTTTCCCCTAAAATGAATAAATCGAATGTTTATTTTGCAAGTTTAAAATAGATCAGAAAAGGGCCGGCCTGTGGCTCACATGGGAGAGTGTGCTGCTGATAAAATAGATCAGAAGGGAAAAATTCAGATGAACCCTGTATTACTCACGTGATTTTATGATTTTTGATAATTTACCAAAACATTAGCACATCATACAGTTCACAACTGTAGAGTATCCTGCTGATGTCCCTTTTTCTAAAGAAGGGGTGTGTTTGATGGTTGCTCTGGTGATTATCACTGTTTTATGAATAAGGGAATGTAAAAGCGTGCCAATAAGGCCAAAGCACAAATTACGACTGTATTGTAGTGACTTGAAATAGCGTAACTAGGGTTCCTTTCAGAAGAAACTTGAACTCGCCTAGGTCCCCACTCAGTAAATGCTGAACTGTGAGATCTGAAAAGATGTTCTCTGGCAAGTTCTCAGGTGATCCTTTTTTTACACTGATAACAGCATACGGGTAAGCTGAGACCATAAATGACACCAAAATGGGAGGAAAATCTGGACAGATTTTCTGTGAATCAAAAACTCTAGTTAACTTGGTAAGAAACTTGGGAGTTAGTTGGAACTAATTTCCCTCATCCGAAAATAATACTAAATGAATGGCAATACGCAAGAAGATAAGTTGACAGAAAGATGGAATAACTGAGTCGTTAATAGCATAGGCATGAAAATGACCCAATGGCCCCTGTAGGCCAGAAGGAAACATCAGGAAGGAGGGTAGAGTTCTCTCTGCTCAACATTTGTTTATCTTGCAACAGAAAGAGGGCAAAGGGATACTTCAGTGTTTTTTGTTGGGGGTGGGCGGGGCGGGGTGGGCTGGCAGAGTGCTTAAGCCTTGAACTCAAAATTAGGTCTTTGAGTTAAATTAAAAAGAATGTAAGTAAATAATAGTGGAGAAAAGGCAAATCATTTCACTGGGTGCAAAGTTAATAGTTAACCGGATAATGAGGCCAGAATCTCATTCCATATGTTAAACTACCCCAATTAGGTAGTGCTAAATGTATAACTATCAGGCATTATTGCTGAAGTGCAAAGGGGGCTTTATGGAGACTCAGGAGGTCAGCTGCAGGTCTCTAGCCCTCTACTCAATAGCGTACCATTCAGGGAATTTGTTCTAGTTAAATCTAGAGGGTTTCTGTCTGTTTGCTTTTTTTCTTACTCTAGTTACTCTTGGTTTGTTATCATTTGTATTATTTATTTTACGGTTAAACTATAAGCCTAAGTTGCATCACTGGCTCCTGGGGAAACCTCCTCCCACGGGCTTGCTGGTATTTCGTCCTTGGGCATCTGTGGCTGCCCTGGTGCCAAGAGATGTCCAGGCCACCGGATCTCATAAGTAAACACAAGATTGGGAACCCGAGGGGCCGTCAGGTCTCGGGTGGACGTGCTCCTTCTGGAAGCCCGTAGGCGGCCCTAAAGGGATCAACTGCCACCAGGACCTGACCTCAGTTTTCCAACATGCGGTCAGAGGAGCCGTGGCCCTCCCGAGAGGCCTCTGCCCTCCCAGCGTGGCATCGCTTCCAACGCGCAGCCCCATGCGGTCCCACATTGACCTGTCCCTTGCTGACCCTCGATGTCCCACACCATCCCTCCATATCGCCCACCGTTCGCTGTCCCTCACCGTCCCACACCATGCCTTGCTGTCCCTCGCCGCCACCACTGTCCCTTGCTGTCCCACAAGTCCCTCGCCATCCCCCACTGTCCTCACACTGTCCCCCGCTGTCCCTCCGCTATCCCCACACTATCCTTCGCCGTCCCCACACTGTCCCTCGCCGTCCCCCCAATGTTCCCCCTCGCTATCCCCCAATGTCCCCCGCTGTCCCCACACTGTCCTCCCGCTGTCCCCACACTATCCCTCGCCATCCCCCAATGTCCCCACACTGTCCCCCCGCTATCCCCACTATCCCTTGCCGTCCGCACAGTCCCCCGCTGTCCCCACACTGTCCCTCGCTATCCCCCGCTGTCCCCACACTGTCCCTACACTGTCCTTCGCCGTCCCCACACTATCCCTCGCCGTCCCCCGCCGTCCCTCCCACGCCGCGGCTCCCGCAGGTCCCTCCCGCACAGGCTCCACTCGCCGGCCCCCGCCCCCCCCGGTCTCCTCGGCGCCCCGCCCGGATCGGCCCCCGGGGAGGGAAAAACACGCAAAAGTCTCCCCCGGGGCTGGCAACGGTGGGAAATTCCGCGGAGCCGCGGCCCTCTCGGTTCGGGCAGGAAGGCGGCCGGGCCGGGCTGCCCGCAGACTTCTGAGGAACACGCAGAGTCGAGGGGCTCCCGGGGCTCGGCAGAGGCGAGGAGCGGAGGCCGCAGCCGGCCCAGGAGCACCTCCCGGCAGAGACAAAGCCGCTCCCCCGCAGCGCCCGCGCGACGCCGCGGTGGGCCCCCAGCGGACGCCTCTGTCGCGGCGTCGCCCCTTTAAGTGGCTCGTCGCCCGGATTGGCTGCGCGGGGGAGGCGGGGCGGTGGGCGGTGACCTCACGGGCGCGCGATGCTATATATAGGGGCGGCGGCGGCCTCGGCAGCAACCGCGGCCGAGTGCGAAGCGGCGGACGCCGGGCAGCGAGCGAGGGATCGAGGGCGCGAGGCAGCGAGAGCGAGGAGCGGCGAGGCGCCTGCGCGGTGTCCGGGCCGCTGAGCCCGCGGCGCTGAGCCAGCCGGGACGGACATGCGCGGGAGGGCGCCGTGGGGCAGCCGCCGCTCCTCCGGGGTAAGCGGCCTGGCGCGCCGAGGGGGGTGGGGAGGGCGGCGCCGCGCTGCGCTCCCTCGGGCCCCGCGCCGGGGTGCGGGCGGGGGCGTGCGGGGCGCGGGAGACGGTCGCCGCGGCGCGGGGTCTCCTCCGGCGCGGACGGAAGAAGGGAGGGCCCGGCCCCGCGGCGGCGGCGGCGGCGCCTCTGCTCCCCGAGGTGCGGAGGGCGGGACCCTCCCCCGGTGGCGCGGACCGGGCCTGGGGACCCCGCGGGGCGCCGGCGTCCGCCTTCTGTCCCCTCCGGCCGGCTCGGGTCGCCGCGCCGCCCCTCGCCTCGCCGGGGCCATGCACCCCGGCGCCCGGGACACGTCTCCGCAGCCTCAGGGACCGGCCCGCGGAGAGGGGACGGGGCTTGTGGAGCGGCGGGCACGAGGGTGCTGCCCCCGCCGCGGTGAGCGGCTTCGGGGTCTGGGACGGGGAGGTCGGGGCTGCCTGATCCTGCTCCACACCGCGTGCCCGTAGGTCCTGTCCTGAAAGCCCGGGTGGGAGGCTGCTGTGGGCGCGGTGGGCGCTCGCCCGTGATTGGTACCGGCGCTCTTTGGCGGGTGGCCTCGGTCCCCCTGCCTGTTGTCGCAGCCACGGTGGTAGTTCCTAAGTCAGTATTTGTAAATTCATCCGAGTTGTTCCGGACCCTTTTCCTCCTCTTGTAGAAACGTGATTGTTTGCTCTGAATGTCTCAAATACAGCTTCAAAAGGAATGGACTGCAGAATTCAATGTGAATGCTTGTTGGGAATTGTGTGTGTATTTATATGTATATCATAGCCTTGTACAAATTAGATGACTCCTTAACCATGATTGGTGCTGTATTGGGGCTTGCTAAGTCTTTATTAGGATTTCATCATTGCTTGAAAGAAACCAGTCTCTTACCTGATAAAATATGAATAGATTGTTAGTCATAAACTTAAGTGCAGTCAGAGAATAGAGACTGTAGCTTTAAAAGAGATGTGTTGGTGACTTGAGGTACACCTGCAACACAGGTAGGGCAGGACTGGTTTCTAGGCAACTGTCAGGGGTGAAGAAAGGTGAGGTTAAAATGCCTTTTTTTTTTTTTTTTTCTTCTAGAGAGCAAGTGTTCTGCAAAGTTTCAAGCTTTTGTAAATCTGTAAGAACGCAGTGGGTATACATATGTCGAGGAGACTGAAATGTCTAAAGTTCACCGTACCTAGCCTTGTATGTTTTTTTAACTGCATCTGTTTTTACATTTCTGTAATTACAGTTTTAAGTGAAATTTTACTTAGAGACCAAAGACAGGCTAGGTACCTATAGCAGCAAATGAACAAATTTTGCAAAGACCTAAGTAAAAGAAGCTGGTTTCTTGCTAACATGCTGACCGTAATTGGTTACCTGGATGTTATCAACCAAGTTCTTTTCCCGATATTAACAAGTCTGAAGAGAAAAACAGAGGTTTTAGCATGGACTTCAGACACAATTTCTCATTCCCTTCACTTCCCGGAGAGGTTTATTTTCACCTGTGTGTTCCAGTGGACACTTGCTATTAGGTAATAGAGCTCTTCAATTAACAATTTATAACTGATAGATATATTAGATTGTAAACTCCATAAAGACAGGAACTCTGCCTTGTACAGCTTCTATCTCATGCAGCCTTGAACATAGCTGATTTTGATAAATAATTGCATGAAAGCATGTTTTACATTTTAAGGCTCAGCAGGATTCTACCAGTCACTGATAAGGGTTGGAAAGTAAATCTGTTTTAACTTTTTTATGGCTGTTAAGAAATATCTCGATTATTCATATTTTTGACAGGCAGGTAAAATTGTTTCAATGAATTATTTTTCCGTACTTTCAGTTCACAATAGCTACTGATCACTCTTCTTGTGAGATTTAATTATTCTGTAGACTTGAGTTTTTGTATGAAAATAACTCTTGACTGCTGCTTCTCAGAAGTTGAACTAGATAATACTTCCTTTCTGCTAGTACTAATGGTAGCTTTTAAAAGCAAGTTGCCTAAATTACAGGTACAATCTAACATGCTTGAAACTGACCTGATTGTCTGCATACCATCAGGTTGCTTTAGAAAGGTGAGCAGAGGAGGGAAAAGGTGGTGCCAGGGGTAATTCCAGGAATTTGAATGTCATAGGCTCCCTCTACCAGAGAAACAACTCTGCTCTTAATCTAAATAAATATGAATTGGTACTTCATCATCAGGATACATTTAGCATCCTTTGCTGGTGTTTGGCCATGCTTTATGGGAAAAAAACAAAAAAAAAGCTAACAAATAGCTAACTTACTAGCTAAACACAATCCAGTTGTGGTATTCTGGCATTATTCAGAAGGTATAAACACATACTTTGTAAAGGTAGATAAAACTGGTGAGCTTTAGGGTCCTTAATGTAAGTTACTAGATTAACAGAGCATTTGTTTTACGGTAGGGAAAAGTTAGTATGGGATTCAGATTTCAAAAGGTGGGTGCAAAAGATTCTGAGATTTAGAGTCTTCATTGATGCATTAGGTCTATTCTTCATACCATAAATTTGGGCAGTATCACAAAAAGACCAATATTCTAGGCCTCAATGAATATGTCTTTAAAATGTGGGGCCTCGGCTACATGAATGAGTCCTTTCAACTTGGAAACAATAGGAAGGTAAAGATTAGAGGACATCCAAAAGCTCTTATCAAAGACCCACATATGTGAAACTCGATTAATTCCAAATTGTTTTTAAAAAATACTCTCCAGCCTGTGTGGAATGCTCTTCTCCTAACTTCTCATGGTCGCTTCTTTTTCATCCTTTAGATTTCAACTTAAAAAATCATCTACTCCGAGGCCTTTCCCAGTCACCTGTGTTAAGTTCTCTACCTCGTTATCCCACTGCTGTTCCCTGCTCCTTTCCTTGGAAGTTATGGCAATCTGAAATTGCTTGCTCGTTTATTGTCTCCCTTCCTCATTATGTTTCTTTTTCACCTAGCAGAGCATCTAGTCCAGAACAAGCATTTGATAAATATTTATGAAAAGAATCAATCCCTTACTCTCTTAAGAATTTGTGAGCTGAACACGATGAGTTATTCCTGTGTCTGCAGCTGGTTAGCATATAGGTCTTGAACGTCTCACTTAGCAGTCCTTTGCCTCACTTTCCCTAGTTACAAACAAGAGTGTTAGGAGGAGAAATGAGGTTGTTGCCTAAAGTGAAGATGCTGTAGAAAGGAAAGATAGTGAAAGGGTGGTGGGGAAACCAGATTATTGTAAGACAGAAGAGCCATGATAGTCTTTTGGCTCACAGCAAGATGTTTAACCTCACTTCATTTCCTCATCTGCAAAATGGAGATTATAATCCTTGCCTCTTCTTACAGGGATGTTGTGGGGATCAAGTGAGATAATGTGTAAGAAAGTGTTTTATAATTTGTAGAGTGCTCTACAAATATAAGGTATTCTATTATTAAGTTCTGGGTGTTATAGTAGAGCCTGATCATAACGCCATCACTGGGATCCATATACCGTGATAGCGTATTAGAAGGAGGCCCATTGGGTGTGTGTAGTAACTCTTTGACAAGTACAGACAGACCTATGTTCTATCAAATACTGTGCTGTAACGGGTTATATTGTGGTGGGGCATCAGTGTATCATTAAAGACTGAGGGCTTCAAGAGAATTGTTTGAAGTGGTCATAGACTGTCAAATTGATACCTTAATCCACCCATTTTAGAGAGTACATAGGCCAGATCTACAGTTAACAACTTTTAAAAGGAGAAAGTTGAGCATTATATGAGGGCAAATCTTAGCCCACCAGTTTAAAGAGCCTTAGGGGCTGGAAGAGGCCGTGTGGTGTGCTAGTGAAGGGCAAGGACATTGAAGCCAGGCTTCCTGATTTAAGTCCTGGCCTCACAGTTCATCATGATCTCCAGCAAGTTCCTTACCTCTGTGCTGGAGGCCTCATCTGTAAACAAGGGCAGTAATAGTACCTACCTCAGTGTTGTTGAGAGGATTAAATAAGTTAATATGCATAAAGCACTTAGAACAGTGCCTGGCAGATGAATGTCCAGTGGATGTTAGTTATTATCAATGATTTTATATTAATTGTAACAATCTAGAGTTATCCATTCGGTGACATAAATGTTAAGTTTGAGATTTTAAAGACTGGCTTCCAATCAGACCATTGTACTCATTGTCATTAAAATTAGCATAGAATTCACATATCTTTTACAATCAGAAATCTATTATGGGTGTGTCGAGAAGGCGTAATATTTTTCCATCGTGTGTGTGTGTGTGTGTGTGTGTGTGTGTGTGTGTGTGTGTGTGTGTGTGTGTGTTGCTACTGATCCTATTACTCTGTAGGAAAAGTGCGAAGGACAAAAGAGTATATTCTTGCTCTCACTAAAATTATGTAGGAGACTGAGTGAATCAAAAGGCTGTTGATTATGGTAGTTGTACAAATAGGTTTTTTGTTAGCTTGCCATTTCTTAAGATACTTAGAAAGTATTTTGAATTATTGAAGAAATTGTGATTTAATTTTGATTTTGACAGTCTGAAGATAAATTATTTTCTTTCTTGCCTCCATTTTCATTACCTACAAATGGATCATTGTACTTAAAATGGGCATGCTTAAGAGCCTCTGAGGAGTGGAGCTGCAGATACGGACACAAATGTTCACATTTACCACATTGAACCACATTTTAATATTTACTGAAACCATCAGGTTTTGCTTGAATTCATGCAGGAGTAATAACTTGCCTCCCCCTTTTTTTGCCTATCCCCAAATCATTGCCTATTAAAATGAAACCTGAAAAACTGAACTGGAGCCTTTGCTTTTGAAGAATTGGCAAATTGTTCTTTTGCTTTCAGTAAATAAACTCAGTTTACACAGCACTATAACTATCATAAACACTGAATATGTTAGGTGAATATCAAATCAGTAAGTTTTCTCAGATTATTAAGAAAATTTTATAAAACAGCTTAACCGAGTGTTCAGTGTGTCAAATAGCCTGGCTATTAGTGCTTTAGACACTAATCACAATAAAATTGGTTGGGGGAGGGGTTCCCCCCCCCCCCGTTTCCCCAAAGGTGATTATGTGTAGACATTTTTTAAATGGACATAAACATGCAGGCATTCGTATATTTGGCGAGGATCTAAAATCGTGGAATTTGTCATGTTCCTAAGTCAGTTTCTTTTTATAAATTTTTGCTCTAAATATAGTTACCTTGTATCTTCCCTGGATATGGAAGTAGTTTTATGTAGGCAATTGTTAAATGCAGCTGTAAAGACCATTTATCATCCTGAATAAACAGAAATCAGGTTCTAGAACCAGAATGAAAGAAGGAAATTACATCACACTCTTAAATAAGGAAGCACTGGGCAGAACTGGATGAGTTGTATGACAAAAATGTGCCCCTCCTCCTCTTGTGGATTGCTTGTGAGGTTTAATGAGACCTGGTGGCAAGGTAAGCATATCTAGGTTACTGCCTTAAGGTAGCCTGGTGGTTTGTTGGTTTTTTTTTTTTTTTAAGCAGTTTCAAAGAGACTATCCTCAAGCTAAAGGCATGTGATTTCACCTTAATAAAGAAGGTACAATGTGCTTTTTGGTGTAACATTTTTAGAGGAAAATGACTGTAGATTTAGCAGCAAAAAAACAGTAGGTGCATTGTAATCTGGAAGGAGTAGTGTGTAAGAGGAGGTAAAATTCATTCTTTTCACAAAGCACACTAATTGCTTCAAGTATATAGTAACAGAAACCCATTTAGAAAGTTATACTGTTAACCACTTAAGCTTATAATCATTAGTCAATCTGCAGACTGTCCACTTCAGATTTTGGAAATGAATTTAATAAAAACTCTTTCCTGTTATTTATTCTAAACTTGTTACATTACTATTGGGCAGCATCATCTCTCCAACACACGTTTATACCTTACAGGTCTTCTGCTTTTTCCCTTAGTGCTTCACCAAATTACAGTATGTGTGCATCTTTCATGTAATTACTTTTTTAAAAATGAGATGGATATTTTCTCAGTATCCATTTATTAAATATTTAATAGAGATGAATGATCTACAGGGAGAAAACATAAGTCAGACATCAGTCCTATCCTAGAAGATTTGAACGTGGGAGGAGAATTGGGACAGCACAAAATAACCGAACAGAGGAGACGCCGCTCTGGCTTTTCATAGAAGGGAGAGCTCAGTTTATGGAGAAAATAGTATGAGTTGGCCTTATAGAGGCCTTAAGGATAAATTGAATTCCAACAGAGATTTGGGGAGGAGAGAAGCGAGCACTTGAAAGAGATAGAGTAGGGGCATGTTGTGGAGTCCTTAAATGCCAGGCTGAGGAGGTTTTATTTAGGAGCCTTTGAAGGCTTTTGAGCAGAGGAAGATCTTAGTTTGAGCTGTAATTATGGAATATTGATAAATAGGGTGGGTTGGATATTTTCAGACCCTAGGCAGAACGGTGCCAGTGAATGGAAGGATAGGTTGAAAAACAATGTAGAAACAGTCTATGGGATTTGACAATTGAATGTATATCAACAGTAACTCAGGTTACAAACACACTTAGAAGTGTGATCTTAGACCATGAACTGGTTTGGGGAGGGGGTATGAAGCAAGGGAGAAAGGAGGAGTTTGGTTTGTAGAGTGTGAGATGCCGGAGGACCATCCAAGTGGAAAGATTATCACCAGACAATAGGAAATGCAGCTTGAGCTGGGCTGGAGTTATGGATCTGGAGCTGTCTGTGTGTTGAAGCTATAGAAGGGGGTTAAAGCTTTTAGGAGCGGAGTTGTATGGAGAGAAAATAAAAGGATAACCTCGACAAACAAACGATTTTAGGGGTTACCCCCCTTTAATTAAAAAAAAATCAAGTGATGTTAACAAGAAAAGGTAGTTCACATCTGGGATTGGTATTTAACTGCATTTTTGACCCACTAACAAAGCTAAACTTTAAAAAAGTTATTACGTCCAAGATCATTTAGATCCTGTTCTAAACCATACTGCCTGGATTATTACTCACTTTCCTATTTTTGTATTTCATAACAATGCATCTTGTACTTTCCAATATTGATTTTCCCACATAGGTATATTTTTGCAGTTGTTTTCTTAATGAATTGTAAAGTGGAGCTAGTTTTACAGTTATAAGGAAATATAAAATTTGAAACACTGCAGCATGAGTTAAATTTCACTTGAGCAGAGTTTCTTTTAACATGAGGTTGGCCAGATTGTTCCCCCATCCCCCAAGAGGTGGAAAAGCGTTTCAGGTGGTAACATCCCCTCGGGTCATATGATCTGAGAACATTTTTAGAAGAGTTTGCTTCCAAACCTATGAGCGCATGCCCTTTTTGAGTCTACATTTTGAAGTTATTTTCCAGAAGAAGAGAACATGGCAATTATATTGCCCTCCTGGCTTCTCCCATGCAAGCAAGTAGGAAGTTCGGACGGTTTCATAACATGGCCCATTCACAATTCCCCATTGAAATTTAGAGGCAGGTCACCTTCTATGAATACACAAAGACACTATTGTGGTCAGAAGTGAGCTGGCTTAGTGAACACAATTCTTTTTATACTAAAAAAATTTTTTTCTTAAGAAAGCTAACAAGTAGGTGATGGAAACAATGAATAAAAAATAACTTTTTCTATAATGAATAAATAATTTTAAGTGACCATTGAAATGTAAGTTTAGAATTGCAAGGCAATTTCAGCAGAGGCAATAGTTACACAATCATTCTGTTGAAAGCGAAGATTTAGATGGCATTAGGAGGCTGACACACAGTAATTACTAGTAGTACTTGTTGGCTTGCAGACAGGTGGGGGTTGGGCCTCTAGAATCCCCCGCAGCATTTTCCTGTAATCTGGATGAGCGATCTTCAAACGTGTGCTTTCAAACGACTTAAACACCATATTCCTCCTCCTATCTTGCCTTTCATTTTTATATCACCACAGATGCTTTCCCCACAGTCTTGCTGGTGCTTGCAAAATGCTTAGAAAAAGTGTGATGAACCATTAGGCTACGTACACAGAGGGAGAGGCTAGCAATTTTTTTTTTAAATTGGTTTTTAAGTTTTTTATAGCTATACTTGATGGTAGATAACACATTGCTTCATTTCAGTATGGTAGATAACACATTGCTTCATTTCTGTAATCTACAGACTAACCCTCAAAAGACCTCCCAATAATTTAGATTTCTTAAATGACAGATTTTTCCTGTCATTATCATATGTCTTTCAGAGGCTTATTTTTAAAAAATAATGCTTGACTATTTGAAACAATATTTAAAACCTATCATAAAATCTCAGTCTAGCATATTAAAACAGCTGAGAGTTAGATGCAGAGAATCAGTAATTGGGATCTGTCCTCCTTACTTTGTCCCTGAAATCTTTAACCTGTAGAACATTACTATCTACATTCCTTTTTAATGCAAAAAATATATGATAATAAAACACTTGTATTGTTTTAGATATTTACCTTTTTTTAAAAAACACTATGCCTTACATACTATATACATTCAGTTGATACTGATAATAGTAATTAGATGGTATTGTACAATCATTCATTCAATAAACATTCACTTATTGAGCACCGACTAATGTTCCAGGTACTGATGATTAAAAGGTGATTGGGACACAGCCTCTGTTCCTGAGCTCACCATCTAGTAGGAGGTAACAGATTTGTAAATAATAGATCTGAAGTTGCTGAGCAATTAAATTTTAAAAACTTATGTACCCCTCCCCGCAGCAGACGTGTCATAGTCATCTTCCTGTCATTCTCACTGCTCAGCATCGTGCCCAGCACTTGGTAAGTGTGCAGATGCTTAGTGAGAGAATGAGAGAGTGTTATAGAGTATAGGTATGCATATCCCAAGGGGGGTCAGTGTTACACAGATACAGTCACGTGTCGCTTAATGACAGATGTATGTCGTGAGAAATGCTTCGTTAGGCGATTTTGTTGTGCAGACATCAGAGTGTACTTACACAAACCTAGATGGTATAGCCTACTATGCACCTAATGTTTAAGGAAAAAAAAGCCTAAACTTGTAAGTAAACATGAATATCTGAAGACAGCAGAGACTTTTGCTAATTAACACTTGTATAATGAATAACAGAAAAGGAAAATTAAAAAGAGGCTATGGGGATCCAGACATATAACATCTGACAAGGGAGGGGGGTTCCTAAAGTTGAGGAAAGTCTAGTTTAAGAAAAACGTGTTTAGCCTTTATAATCCATGCCTTGCAGCTAGGTGGGACATGAATTTACGAGGCTTTTCACAAAGGAGAATGTGAAGAATGTACCTTCAAGTTTGTCTTTAAAAGGGAGGCAGGAGCCTGGCCCAGGCATCCACTGAGGCGAGTTATCTTGCAGAACTTGATTTTTACAGGATAATGGAAATTAGTATCTTCACTTATTACTATTTCTTCCTTGAACGAGTAATAACTGGAGAATTTGTCTTCCTGTGGCCAGCCCTGAAATATAGAATCCAAATAAATGCTAGGCCGTGGGGCAGTCAGGTGCCAATACTATAGAATCTCTTATTTAATTTCAGTGTTGGGTTTCAGTAAATATTAGTTCTGCAGTATAAAATATGGTATTTTCTGAAATTACTTTCTTAGCTTGGGGAAAATAAGCAAGATTCACTTGTGCTTCATGCCCAGTACAACCGTGCCTTCGAAGGTTGGCTTAATAGGTTAGAGGAAGGTTTGTGTGCTTTGGCAAGTGAGCATGATTTGTTGTGCAACTCTCAGGCTCTGCAGTAAGAGGTCTGCTTTTGCTGGCAATCGATTGTTTCTCATTTTGCTGAAACATTTCCAGTCTTGGACTAGTATTTACCAAAAAATATATATACATATTTTTAGTGTCTACATTTACATACCCTCATGAGAAGAAAGAATTAACTAAGAAATAAGTGAAAGTCTATGGCTAAATTCCTCTATTCAGCATCCCCCCAAATTCTCTAATATTAGCTATTCATGCTGTAATTTAGACTATCCTAATGGAGGTATTTCTGAATTGTTTCCTTTATCTTCTCATCTTTTCTCTACCCCACCCCCACCTCTCTAGGGAATGCAAGCTACTGGTTGACTTAAAAATCTCTGGGCTTCACAAGTTTGGAGACATCCCAGAATAAGGCACAATGTCAACAGCAGGAGTTGCTGCTCAGGAGATTAGAGTCCCATTAAAAACTGGATTTCTGCGTAATGGCCAAGCCATGGGGAGTATGAAGACCTGCTGGGGCAGTCGCAGTGAGTTTAAAAAGTAAGCAGAGAATGTAGTGCCACTGTAGTCTGTATAAATGCATGACATTAAAATGAGATAGAGAATGTGATTGCTACTTGTTTATGACGAAGACGTTTTCCTTTCCTTTCAGTAACTTTTTAAATATTGATCCAATAACTATGGCCTACAGTCTGAACTCTACTGCTCAGGAGCACGTAACATCTATTGGTATGTATTCTGATGATATGAGTGCAGTGAGCATTTGAGAGCAGTCTGGATTAGTATTAGCTTGTCCTCCAGCATTATTTTTTAAATGAGGAAACCTGAACTATTTCCAACAGTAGTCTGACCCCTAGTGGCAACACATGCTGAAGATAACCATGTTTTTCTCAAACTGTTGTACTCTGCTACCTTTATACCTGCATCACTGATTTCTAACTAGAACTATTTGTGCAAGTGTGATCTTTTAAAATCAAGAATTAGTTCTCATCCCAGCTATGATGCATACTTAACTTTTAGAAACCTTGAACAAGATCTCTCATCTTTCTTACTAATATTGAGTGCGTGTTTGAAAGTAATAGATGAAGTAGTATGAATGTTAATCAAAACTTAGAAAATTGTGTGTATATAGTACTTTTAATGTGAACCTTGTGTTCCTTAGATTTTTGTCAAGAGCTGCTTATCAGTTGAACATATTGCAAGGGAGTAAGGGCCTTATCTCATTCATGCCCTCCGTGCCTTGTAATGTCGCATGTCTTAAGTGGCCAGGCTGGTGCAGTATGGCATTCATGTAAATTATATGCTGTTGCTCTTCTGTGAATTTTCCACACGTCACAAAACTTGCCTGAGATGTGTGGGTGTGCACTGTGCACATGTCCAGGGAGATAGAAGAGATAATTTGTTCTTTGAACCAGATTATGTGCGTTAACAATCTTCTGGTCTCTAATTACACCTGTGATTGTTGCATGGGTGTTTTCAGGGTTAAGGCAGTCAAGTATTTCACTAATAGTTTAGGTTAGGAGCCTAGGTAGCTAGGGCTTTCTCCACCTCACACAGGTGGGGAGAGGATTATTGATCTTTTATTAACATCTCTTATTCATTCTAGGGCACACTTCAAAATCTGCTCCAATGAATGGCCACTACTTTGCAGAAAATGGTCCATCTCAAAAGTCCAGCTTGCCCCCTCTTATTATTCCCCCAAGTGAAAACTTGGGACGTGAAGAGGATCAGGTTGTATGTGGTTTTAAGAAGCTCTCAGTGAATGGAGTTCGCACTTCTACTCCTCCACTCACACCCGTAAAAAACTCTCCTTCTCTTTTCCCCTGCGCAACTCTTTGTGAACGGGGTTCTAGGCCCCTTCCACCACTGCCGATCTCCGAAGGCCTCTCTGTGGATGAGACAGACTGTGAGGTTGAATTCCTAACTAGCTCAGATACAGACTTCCTTTTAGAAGACTGTACACTTTCTGATTTCAAATATGATGTTCCTGGCAGGCGCAGCTTCCGTGGGTGTGGACAGATCAACTATGCATATTTTGATACCCCAACTGTTTCTGCAGCAGATCTCAGCTATGCATCTGACCAAAACGGAGGTGTCCCAAATCTAAATCCTCCTCCACCTCAAACCCACCGAAGATTAAGAAGGTCTCATTCAGGTCCAGCTGGATCCTTTAACAAGCCAGCCATAAGGATATCCAGCTGTATACACAGAGCTTCTCCTAACTCCGATGAAGACAAACCTGAGGTTCCCCCCAGGGTTCCCATACCTCCTAGGCCAGTAAAGCCAGATTATAGAAGGTGGTCAGCAGAAGTTACTTCTAGCACCTATAGTGATGAAGACAGGCCTCCCAAAGTACCACCAAGAGAACCTTTATCACGGAGTAACTCCCGCACGCCAAGTCCTAAAAGCCTTCCGTCTTACCTCAATGGGGTCATGCCCCCAACACAGAGCTTCGCCCCTGATCCCAAGTATGTCAGCAGCAAAGCTCTGCAAAGACAGAACAGCGAAGGGTCTGCCAATAAGGTTCCTTGCATTCTGCCCATTATTGAAAATGGGAAGAAGGTTAGTTCGACACATTATTACCTACTACCTGAGAGACCACCGTACCTGGACAAATATGAAAAATTTTTTAGGGAAGCAGAAGAAACACACGTGAGCACCCAAATCCAGCCATTACCTGCTGACTGCAATATGGTTGCAGCCACAGAAAAGCTGGACTCAAAAGCAAAAATGGATCTGGGAGGCCATGTGAAGCGTAAACATTTATCTTATGTGGTTTCTCCTTAGACTTTGGGGTCATGGTTCAGCAGAGGTTACATAGGAGCAAATGGTTCTCAATTCTCGAGTTTGGTTGAGATTCACAGAAAAATCAGATTGCAAATAGTTGGACTCTGTCTTAATGACAAAGGATTGGAGCAGTTATGAGGTGCTGTATGCTGAGAATCCCTGATTTTGTTAGTGTTGGAGAAAAGTCTGTTCAAGTCTATAATTTAAAGATGTGATGGTGGGGAGGGGAGGATGGGGAAACTTTTATATATGCATACATTATATACCTATATATAAACTTGTGGTATAACCATAGACCATAGTTGCAGGTTAACCGATTAGCTACTATCTTAGAGTAATATATATTCAGAATAATAAAAACTCAAGTTGGAGAAGTGAGTCCTGATAGACTGAAAATTGAGCAAATGGAAGAAAATACAGTATTGCTTAGATGAGAATCACAAAAAATTATTTTCATTTGGTAAGTTTGAAGATTTCTGGCTTTTAGGCCGTTCTATTTTGTTTCATTTATTTTTGCAAGCAGTCTTCTCCATTGAGCGCACGGTATACGTTCTTTACCATAACGGTACCTGCCTGGTTTAAAAATCATCCCAAGCCCTAATACTTCCAGGTTTTGTTTTTTGTCTTACGGGGGGAGGGATAGCAGTTTACTTGGCCACCATATACATATACATGTCTCACGTCTTGAAAATGAAAAGATAATGGAATTTGTGAATAATTTTTCCTTACAATTCCTGCTTAATTCCACCCACTCAAACGGCCCATTGTAGTATTGGTCTCGCAGAGACAGTGGGATATGGTAGATGAATTGGAAAAGCATTCTAGTCGCCAGTGTTTAGGATATCAGCTTTACAAAATGATGAAGCAGTTAGCTATGTGATTGAGACTTATTGTGTGGAGTTGTGTGTTTTTTGTTTTTGTTTTTTTAGACTGTATTAATAAACAGATACAACACAAGCTGGCCTTGTGTTGCTGGTTCCTATTCAGTATTTCCTGGGGATTGTTTGCTTTTTAAGTAAAACACTTCTGACCAATATCGCAGTATGTCTTAATAGCAGAGGTCACGTCAGCTTCTTTCTGCTTTGGGAACTCTCACAGCTAGCTGCTTTGCTGCCTCACCTAGATTCAGTGAGACGTGTAGCTTGTGTTCATATTGTCCCATCCTTCGATGTATTTGTTTTGTAGAGATAAGCACAAAAGAGAAGGTGCTCGCTAACAGAGGTACATTACTACAATGTTCTCTCAACAGTTAAACAAGCTGTTTACAGTTTAAACTGCTGAATGATATTATTTGAGCTATTTAAAGCTTATTATATTTTAGTATGAATTAAATGAAGGTTAAAACATGCTTTAGAAAAATGCACTGATTTCTGCATTATGTGTACAGTATTGGACAAAGGATTTTATTCATTTTGTTGCATTATTTTGAATATTGTCTTTTCATTTTAATAAAGTTATACTACTTATTTATGATACCGTTAATAATGTTTCTTGCCTAAACTCTTATAAAATGTCTCAATTAACTTGACAGCATTATCATTTTTAAGTACAAAGGGAGATCTTTGAAATTTAATATACACTTGAAACACTTATTCTCTAAAATGACAATTGGAGCAACTTTAAGTATTATAAAAGCATACAGTGAAAATGAACTCTCTGTATTACCTTTAGCAATTAAGAAAGTGAGCTTGATTCTGGGGTTACTATCAAAACAACTATACTTGGGGTGGGGGAGGTCTACATCAAGGACAATGTGAGGGAAGAAACCAGCTTGATTCCTAGACTTGACTCATGCTGAGTTTAGGGTGAGATCCAGATTACTCTGGGCTCTTTGGGAGACTTTGCTTCTTGCTTGTTTGAGGCCACCTGAGGAGCTGCTCCCTGCCCTGGCCTCTCACGGGGACAGCGGGTCCACAGCAGCCCTTGTACTTCCAGCAGCCTTTGGACCGAGGCAGGAGCTGGAGGACTGTCTGCAAAGGCTCCTCATCCAGTGGCTCTTAGCCCTTTGCTTTGTTCTCTTCCCCTTCCTCTGCCCCGCTGCCCTCCTTAGTGCACTCGACACCCCCAGGCACCCTGGTTTCCTGGTGAGGGTGGAGGAGGGGTGAGCCCTCCCTGACCTCAATGGAGCACCTGCACTGTGCTTGGCACACTCTAGAGTTAAGGGTGAGGACTGAAAATCAGATGATCTGGCTGAAATCCCAGGTCTACCTCTTACTAATTCTGTGTTGGGCAGATCATTTAAAATCTCTCTACATCAATTTTCTCATTGGTGAAATGTGGGGCAAGGGGGGGAAATGTTTTGTGACAACTGCACGTAAGCCACAGTAACAGGTAAATAGTGAGGGCCTGATATGTGGGCATTGTTTCTGTGTTATCTGGAAGTTGGGTATTTTTAGCATTTTATGGATGAAGAAATGGTCTTGGGGAGTTAATTCAACAGACATTTCAGATGTGTGTTGAATACCAACCACGTGCTAGAACCTGGAAAAATAGACACATCCCCTGCCTTTATCAAATTTAATGCAGTACGTAATTACAACTTATGATTAAGTGTTAGAACGGTAATGGATGGTGGGGGGCAGATGACACAGGATCCTACC
Organism: Cynocephalus volans; assembly: GCF_027409185.1. Taxonomy (NCBI): domain Eukaryota; kingdom Metazoa; phylum Chordata; class Mammalia; order Dermoptera; family Cynocephalidae; genus Cynocephalus; species Cynocephalus volans. Next base: position 6,157,341 of record NC_084467.1, on the reverse strand, counting down.
TCTGAGGTGATTGGATCTGAAGGCTTAGAATGGAAGCTGAAGGAGGTGGGAGTGAGTAGGGACGTGTGTTACCAGCAGGGGAAGCAGATATGTGTGAGGCCTTGCGGCAGGAAAAAGCTGGGCGCGGTCCAGAAGCTGCAGGCCACTGACAGGAGCGGGCTGGGCAACGGGAAAGAGTGCTAGATGCTACTCCGACCATCTAAGCAGAAGAGAAAGATGATGGTGACTGTGGTGTATGGAACAGCTTGAAGAGCAGCGAAAGGAAACAGGAAGACTTAAATACAGAGGCTGTTGTAGTCCTGAACTGAGATCGGAGCGTTGGGCACTGGAGGTGGGGAGAACTGTGGCTTTGGAAGATACTCGGGAGGAAGAGACAGCAGGTTCCAGACCACGGAGGTACGTGGGGCTGTCAGGCCTGCCATGGACACTCCTCCCTTCTGAAAGAGGGTCAGCTCTCAGAGCCGGGACTCAGGTGCCTGAACCCTGTCCTGAGCACCCAGCGCTGCCTGGCACCCACGCAGCAAGTACTTGCTGACGGGCTCCACGGCAGTGTTTCCACCTGTCCTCCATCCACATCTCACACTGTTTGCCTCTTTTTTTCATCCCTCGCTACCTGTTCTGTGTCTCGTGGTCAAGAATATCTTTTAGTAGTTCTCTATTTGCTTTCCTCTTAACTTCTGTGCTGTCCTTTGATTTTGCAAGAATATACTCTTTTTCTAATTTTTCCTGGCCAAGCAAATGTGCCTACCTGCCATGCTAATGTTTGCCAACTTACTCCTCAACCCACACAAAAAGCGAATAGAATTCTAAAGAGTCCTCATGGCACAGGTCAAACCTGGTCCTTCTGACACTCTTAGCTGTTGCTAAAACAGATTCCAGTGGGGAAACGGCTGTTTACTGGGGACCTCTTCATGCATTGTTGAGTTCTCTCTTAAAGATGGATATTGTCTAGTAACGAAGTACTGTGCTGGCCTCAAGTTGGGAAAGCTGGGCACCAGACTTCCAGCTTTCCATATGAAGGACTCAGCTTCCTGAGACTCACATTTCTCATCAGTATATGTGAGACCATTCCAGCACACTTCACCATACTACGGAGACCTAAGGGGTTGATTATTGGGTACTGTTTCATGGCAGGAAATGGAAGCTAAGCTAAAGCCTTTGTAAATCCATTCAAATTTTGGATAATAGTAAATTTTGTTCATTCCTATGCTGCAATGATCAAGCGTGTCTTGCCTACCTTCGTACTAAATTCCCAAAACACGTCAATGGAAGTCTAATCGTGTTTGTTGCTTATTTCTCTCTAGGTCTCAAAGGATGTCTTAACTATGTTATGAAAACTAAGAACTATCTTTAAGAGGTTGTTTCTTCACTGCTATCGGCCCTATTCCCTCTCAAAAAAAAGCAAAAAAAGAAAGCCAAAAAAACCAAAACAAAACCCTGTAGAGTCTTCTAGAACAATGCATAGTTGATTATACAAAAGAGAGCCATATCCATACATCTTCTAGTTCAAGAATCAAAATATATTTAAGTTAGTCTCTATTTTGGTTCTTCATTTCATAATTAACAATTTTAGGGTATATTGGAGCTATTTTCTTAAAAATTCGTATATCTCCTAGCACACTTATTTCATACATAGTTTTTTTAAAAAAAACTTGTAATCTTGAAATAATTATAGACCTACAGCAAGTTTCAAAAACAGGAGACAAGTCCCCTGTACTCACTACCCAGATTCCCCCAGTGATAACATCTTATAGAAGTATCAAAACCAGGAAATTGACATTGACACAATACTTATATAGTATTTTATTTAGAAACAGTTACTATCAAAATGAAACTTAGGTCCTACGTTTTTAAATTAGAAATTAATTTTGCCATTGTTAGGCATTTTATTTATAAAAAGCTAATAAAATGTTAAAAATATGTTGTCATGTAAATATACATTATGGTAATCGTAATTGAGTAGATAAAATTGTGTGTTGACTTATCTGCCAAGGTTTCCTGCAAGATTAGTTTGCATTAGCTCTAGTAAAGACACTACTTAAAATTCTGAAGATTCACGAATGGGTTTTTCCTTTAAAGGCCTCTAGATAACCACAGCCTTGAGGTTCCACATTTTAAAATCTGAAATACATAACAAGACATGAAGTAAAGTGCAAATTTCTAATCCAGTACTAAAGCTTTGAGGTATCCTTGTCCTTAAGAAAATAAGTTTCCTTCAAACTCATATAGAGTCCGTCTGGCCAGCCACCAAAAAAAGGAAAATAGACTCAGAGACTTTCTTTTCTTTGCCTTTGGCAAATGTTCTGGCCTCTTTTCCTCTATGTGTGTGAATCATACAACTTCTAAGAGTTTTTGGGTTTCATTTGGGTAAAGGAGAGAAGAGTAGAATTGGGTAGAAGGTTCCAATGTGTCCAAACTTGGCCTCGCCTTTTACTCTTTGTAACTACGTGAAATAATATACTTTAGGCCAATGTAATGCAATTTGTTGTAAATTTCTGGGGTTTGGTTTGGTTTTGTTTTGGTGGCTGGCTGGTAAGGGATCCCAACCCTTGACCTTGGTGTTACAACGCTGGTGTTACAGGGCAGTGCTCTACCCAACTGAGCGAACTGACCAGCCGAGGGAGTGACTTTTCATGCTTGCTTTTCACTTGAATATATCGAATTTCAAGATACTTCCACCACAGGCACTAAGAATCTGTTAGCAGAGCATGTTTAAACAAGCTCACCTCTGCTTTCACGGTATCTGCCCAGAATTCAGAGGGGCAAACACTTGGTGTGTATATTTTTCTGTACCTGAGGAAATCATTTACATCACAGCACCCTGTAACTATCATTTGTTCCTCAACGTCCTCTGCCACATGGCAGCAGGTGAGGTTTCTGGTATGAGGAGGAGGTTGGGAACGGACGGGAAGGAATCCGTTCCAACTACTAGAGCGCTGCTGTCAGGCTACTGGCTGAGCGCGCCTCTCTTATGCTGTCACCTCTCACCCTGTGATTCCAGAAACCTACCAGGAACCCCAAGCAAGTAAACCTGTGGCAAGTTCACTAAAACAGCATCCACAAAGATACATAAATCTGCTCTTTTTCCCCCACTAAATAAAAAAGTTGTTGTCACCAAGGGACCAGTCCTTAGGAATGAGGAATGTGGAATGTACACGTACCAGTTAACTTGATATCCTGCTCTTACGTAGAAAAGCAGCACCTCATTCCTTGGAAATAACTTTGGATCCATGTCAAATAAACCTTAATCACATGCTTCATGCGTGTATTTCTTCATTTTAGTCATGATGGTTTAGCCCAGTGCCTTCCCCCGAGACTGCATGACTTTTGTACACTCCCCTCTTGTGTAAGTCGGAATGAGTCGTGTCTTTCTGGCCTGAACCCCAAACCTTCCTCTGGCTGAGCCTCAACGCTGCCTCGGGCACAGCACACAGAAAGCTGTGTTTTGTATGTTTTGAATTCCTGGCTGTCCTAATGTTCTTGGATGAACTAGTGTCCTTGTACGCAGTGTTTCTACTTAGTAACCGATAAAAGCTCTTGGCTAAGCAGAAGCCAATTCACAATCTCTGCAGTCGGGCGGGTTATGGGGCGCCTCCACTCACCGGCTCCAGGCTGCACAGGCAACACCGAGCACCCACAGCAGCTCAGCCACATGATAAGACTTGTCAGTGCACCGCATCATCCCAGCCCAGGAGCCTCTAATTACATGTCTGCTGTTCACAGGAGCCCAGGTGGCCTGTGCTCACCTGGGCAGAGAACTGTGAAGATAGCACTGGCTTAGTTCTCACTGACAGAGGCCGGGGTGGGGGAGGCACCTCAAAGCCCCAGCATGTCAGTTCAATACAAATGCTAATACCCACATTCTAAAGAAAACAAGAATCCATTTAATCGTGCAGTTCTTCTTTCCTAAAGCATTGCTACAATTTCAACTTCCTATACAAGTTTCAAGCCTTAACTTTTGTTTTTACATCTCAACTTCGCATTTGTCCCTCTAACTTAGTACCTTGCAGGAGATTTAGCGTGCAAAAAAGCACAGTGACAACGAGTCTAAATGGTGGCGTGTGTTCCTCCACACAATGCAACTTTGTCTTAGGACGTGTCTCATGTGCTGGAACTTTGTCTGATTTGACCTGCTTGCAGATGTCTTTGACAGTACTAATAGCTCCCAATTGTCAGGAACTTGTTGTGTGCCAGGCACTGTGCTGGGCACACTGAAATATTACGGTGTGATGTCATCAGGATCAGCCTTAGAACCGAGAGACCTACTTTAAAAGAAAGGATACTTGTACAGAATGGAGCAAGAAAGTCACTGTCACTGGTACCAAAACTGCTCCTGGCACATGCCAGTCAGTGGCTTATTGATGCAAGCTGCACTGTGGGACAGTGAAACATAACATTTGTTGATTGTGTCAGGACTATCAGCTGCGTAGGAGGGGTTTGAGGACAGCAGCCAGAAATCTGTTTTTGTTTTTGTTGCTACATTTTTTTCTTCCAAGCTTAGTTGATGCAGAATCAGTTCAGTCGTTCCTTTTGCATGGATCCACAAACTTTAATGATAACAGATTGCCATTTGTTGTCTGACAAGATAAGATTGATCAGAATATCATAAGGAAATCTACTTATTCAACTGAAGTGTTCGTTTAAAATTTTTTCCTCTAAAACCTGGAGTATTAGTCTGTGGACAACTTCTATGCATGATTAATTTTTTCTTAAATTATATACTTAAAGCTTCTACGTATTCAGTTATCACAAAAAGTCAGTTTTACGGACACAGTGTTCTCCGAACAGCATTGGTATTGGCAAAAAGGGGTGCTGCCATCCACCCGCACGCATAATTCCATCCTTGCTTCATCCCCACCCAAACGCCCATTTCCATCTATACAAACTCATATTATTCTTTCTGAATCATACATAAATGCCACACCCTCACCTGCACATAAAACTTTGCTGTATTATGTATACATCTGTGTGTACAGAAACCAGCAGCGCTGACTTAGAAGTCCATGTCTATTTTCCGGGATTGTTTATCACCTCACTTCTCCACAATTGGTTCTAGGTGGGAACTTAACTGAAAGGTTTTCTTCTAAAATCTGATGGCCGAATTTTAAGGCTATGATTTCAATTCCTTTTCTGGTTATAAATCCTGGTGTTGTCAGGTCTTTTTCCCGTTAAGCGTGAGCCTCAACCCAGACAAGGTATACTGTATTATCTAAGTGGCACAGGGCGATTATCTTGTAGTTCACAGCCAGGAATGTAATGGAGGGTTGTGGAGATTCCACCTACAGCCTAGTATGTGGGCCCCCTGCCCTCGCACTAAACATCTGAAAATCTCGATGTTAATTAATCCTCGATGTTAATTAATTCTCGATGTTAATTAATGAAATTAAGAATAAACCCACAACTGAAAAACAAAAATGTCTATTGGCATGCCATACTGTTGAAGGAGCTATAAGACCAAAGAAAAAGGAACAGCTGTAGGAGATGACCTCTGCGAAGGTAGCTCTGAGTTCTGAGAAAGCTCTGCTTTTATGGAAATAAGGAACAGGAAGGAGCCCTGGGGCCGCAGTCAGGGTGACTATCTGACGAACAACTTTCACAGCATCAGCCAGCTTCGGCCTCTCCCTCGCCTCCCGTGTGCTAAACTGTGTCAGTGAGTGTTGCCCACAGGCCAGAGCCTTGGTGACAGGGGCACAGCAAGGCCCCCGGCTGCCAGAAATGTGTACTCTCCAGGCGGGATGGGCAGCCCCTCCCGACGGGGAACACCCGTCCCTCTTCTGCGGTGACCAGAGGCAAGCTCATGGACTCAGAGCCTGGCTCCACAGACAGGAGAATAGGAATTTCCAAATATGAGCATAACATTAAAAATCACCAAGCATTTGAGGAAAACTAGCATCCAGAAAAGCACAAAACTCCATTACGAATTCAAACCCCCCTGCGAGCATTTCACAAAGCACACGGATGTCAGCACAGGCCGTGGAGACCAGGCAGAACGTTATACCCACGAAACAAGAGCAGGCTGTTGCGTAAAGAAGAACGTTGCGGGCCGAGGCTGCGGCGCCGGGACGGGGCTTCGGCTGTGGGCGCGCGGCCCTCCCGAGCTGCCGCCCGCCCTGCGGCCTGCGGATTCCGGGCCTGCTGAGCCACTTCCCACGGCGGCACGACGGGGGCTGCCAGGGACTCAAACCGTCTGGAAAGTGGGCTTCTCCGGGGTCTGTCTGCGCGGGAACCGAGAGACGGACAGAACCGCGGGTCGCGCCTCTCCCAGGCCCGCTCCACGCCCGGGGGCCACCACCGGCGGTGACGGGGACGAAGGCCGCGGGAAAGCGTGCCTCGCCGGTCCGCGGGGAAAGGCGACAGCGACACTGCGGCCCCAGCAGCCAGGGCCTCGGGTGAGCGGCCTTAGCCCGGGTGGTACCACGTGGCCCAGTCACGTGGCCCACCCCGACTGCGGCCTGATGACGCCACCGCGTAGGCGACGCTAGTTCGCTGTGACGTCACCGGCGCGCCTAGAGGGCGAATCCGTCGTCCGTCCCCGCTTTGGCCTGGTACGGAGCCCCGTATCCTCTGTCTCATCCTCGTCGCTGGGAGGCGCCCGGCTGGCCTCAGGCAGGATGGCTCCCTAGTTGGCGGTGTCCTAGAGAAGACGGAAGCAGCTTTGAACTCCGTAGACTGCTACAGAAGGATCTAGAAGAGGCGAAGCCGTTGCTGGAAAAGGCCACTAGGAAAAGAGAACGTGATGCCGTTACAGCTGAAACGTCCAAGATGGAGACGGAAATGAGAACAAGACACCACAGACACCCCAGAGGAAAGCAGAACTTCTTGATACTGAAAAGCCAGCCGCTGTGGTTGCTCCCATTACAGCGGATGTACAGCGAGAAGCAGTAGTTACGGGTGGGTTCACTCAGGTAAGTCTGTGAAACGCTACGGCCTTAACTGGGGTTCATCAAGTTCCCGCTGAACATGTGCAGGTGCATTTCAGACAGATCGTTTGCTCTTTTGGTTAAGGATCAAAATGGGAAGAGTTTCTCCATCATTGTGAACAATCTCTTGAAACTCATCTCTGTGGAAGGCAGTTCAAAAAGAGTCAAGGTATATAAAAGCTAAGTACTTGAAGATACTGAAGAGACAGAAGTTGGATTTCAGGACTGCCGGAGTAGCTGGAAATTGAGTGAAGGTAAGTCTGGGAAAGGAGGGAGCCCCAGAATTTGTGTAGAGATACCCTGAAATACTTGGCTAAATCTTGACCTGTGCATAGACAGGTCAGGACTCCAACTGAAAGGCCAGAGGAACCAAGCAGACTTTTCAGCAGCTGCCCAGCTATGGAGATGAGTTTGGAACTTAAGTCCATCCAGCCAAGTTAGAGGTGCTTGGTGAACCCCCCGGGCTTTCTAATAGAACTCCAGAAGGACCGTGTTCCAGAAGTGAGGGCTACATCCCAAACTGAGGACACCCTGAGGAAATAAACACACCCTAACAAAGCCTAGAACCAGGCCACTAAAGGATCAAGATTGTCTGCCTTCTAGAACAAAATTCATTATTTTCAGAAGGTGACAGAAGCCACTGTACTACAATGTATCATCCAGAATGTTCACTATACAGCAGCAGGAAAATGCATCCCGTGATAAAAGAAAAAGCAATCAGTAGAAACAGGCCCACAGATAATCTCTATAATGGAATTAATAAACGACTCTAAAATAATTCCTTTAAATATGCTAAAGATTTTACAAGAAAAGACATATAATAGGTAAAGATATATGGCATTTTCAGAAGTGATATAGAAACTAAAAAGAACCAAATGGAAATCTTAGAACCGAAAAATGCAATATCTGAATTTTTGTTTATGAGATTGACAGTAGATCAGACACTGCAAAAGAAAGGACCAGTGAACATCTAAAGACAGATAAGTAGAAATTATTCAAACTACAGCATGAAAAGAGAAGGGATTGGAAAATTGTCTCCATTGGGACAACAGAAATTGGATGCCTAGCTTCTAAATTACTTGAGGAAAAAGAAAATGAACAAAAATTTTAAACGATCAATCTAACAAGTGGTAAGGAAGAGGAGAAATTTAACATAAAAAGAAAATATGGTAAAAAACAAAACAAAACAAAACATGAAATAAGATCCCAGGAATAACTAAGCATCAGTAATCCCAAAAGGGGAGTGAATTAAATTTCCCATTTTAAAAGAAGACAGGGCTGGCCAGTTAGCTCAGTCTGTTAGAGTGCAGCCTAGTAACACCAAGGTCAAAGGTTCATTCCCTTTACTGGCCAGCTGCCAAAAAAAAAGGTAGGTGTGTGTGTGTGTGTGTGTGTGTGTGTGTGTGTGTATTTTTTTTTTTTCTGAATACATATTTTTTCTTAATGAAGGAAAAAAAACAAACTTTGAGATTAAGTTATCAATAACAACAAAAAATCTATATGTTATTCACAAAGGACACATGAAAAGAAATATATTGGTTGGGACTACTTTTGAGAACAAACAACAGAAACACCAGTTAACAAAGTGTAACAATGTGGGTTTGTTTTTCTTGTATAAGAAGTCTGGAGGTATGTGCATGCAGCATAGGGATAGTACCTCAGCAATTATCTTGTCCTCTTCTTTATGGTCACAGAATGGTTGCCAAGGCACCAGGTGTTAACATCTATGTTGAAGGCAGAAAGGGGAGAAAGAAACAACACTGGTCACATTGCCCCCTTTTTCAGGAAAAGTAAAAACCTCCCCAGAGTGCTCAGCAGTTTCTGTTTCCATCTCATTAATCAGAACGGTGTCATGTGGCAAGAGAGGATAGTGACCTCCAGCTGATATAGTAAAAAGTAAACAAAACTATCAGAAATTAGTGTTCATTAGCCAGTGAATAGAGTCTCCCACAGGTTGAAAATAAGAGGATGGAAATGATATACTAGGCAAACGCTCACAAAAGGCTAACAAGAACACAGCAGGTTCAGAGCAGTGAAAACACTACCTGGTAGTTCTGTGCTATATTTGATCTACAGGACTTCGCACCCATTTCCAACTCCTGTATTGCAGAAGCTAGAAAATGAAAATTTAATTTCTGAGGCTCTTTTGCAGCTAGGATCCTAGATGTGAATTAGGTTCTGCCAGTTGCATGGAGCTGCATGAGATTTGGGAAGTGGAATTGAGGTGGAGGCTGTCTTTCTGTTGGCAACCAAGGTCATGGAGGCGTAAGTGTAGAAGATAGTTGTGGCAGTGGCCAGACTCAACATTTCAGAGTGATTTCAGCAGCTTTGTGGGCAGATATGGTCATTATGGTAACAGCTGCAATAACAGTAGTGGCCTCCAAATACTAGGAAGAAGCTGAATCAAAACTGTGATTTATACTTGAACTCAATAGCTACAGGGGAGGCCTCATGATTCCCACTCCTTCAGTTTTTCCGGTGATTTTACAAGCACTTAATTCCCTGTATTAAACCCCTCTCTGCTTAAAATACACTGAGTGGTTTCTGTTTCCTGCCAGAACTCTGAAACTGATACAGGTCCGAACACATACATACCCACACTTGGAATGATAGGGCCCTCAGGTGACTTTTAGAAGCAAATGCAAACCCTCTTTGGAAGAATTCAACTTCCATCCAAACCTCAAAGAATTCCTACAGAATGAAAAATAAAATTAAGGAAAATGGACATTTCTCAAGAAAACCACACAAAGCACATAAGAAAACAAAGTACCATAAATAAGAACAGCAGAAACCACAGACAGACACAGAACTACAAAGACTTCAGATTTTAAAATGGTCAGACACAGAACATAAAATACGTGTAAATATGATTAAATAAATATATGCAGAGAATAGGTTTGAAAAAGAATAAAATAAGACATTTTAAAATAAAATTTATATATAATAATTAAAATTATATCAATGTATATACTAGCCACCAGATTGGACACCCTTCAAAAGTTATGAATAGGGCTGAGCCCGTGGTGCACTCAGTAGCGTGCTGCACTAGGAGCGCGGCGACGCTCCTGCCGCGGGTTCGGATCCTATATAGGAATGACTGGTGCACTCACTGGCTGAGTACCGGTCACGAAAAAAAAAAAAAAAAGGTTATGAATAGATGATGTATCTGAAGAAATTACACAGAATGTGATACAGAAAGACAAAGGAATGGAAAATGTGAAAAAGGGTTAAGAGAAATGAAAGATAGAATGAAAAGATATGTTACATTTTCAGTGGGCCAGCCCGTGGTTCACTTGGGATAGCGTGGTGCTGACAACACCAAGTCAAGGGTTAAGATCCCCTTACCAGTCATCTTTTTTTTTTTTTAAAGTTACATTTTCAGAAAGAGACCAGAGGGAGTGAGGAAGAAGCAGTATTTGAAAAGATAATAGAATTTTTCAGAATTGTTGAAGTATACCAAGGCTCAAATCCAGAAATCCTAATAAATCCCAACAGATTAAAAGGAAGAAAGGAAAGCAGGGAGGGAGGAAAGAAAATAGATCCACAAATCGTGGATTTGCAGTGAGACTGCAAAACATCAAAGAAAAGCAAAAGTTTTAGAAGCAACCAGAGTAGTGGGGGAGGGGGGATCACCTACAAAGTAATAGCAATTAGATTACTAAACTGTCAGCTGCAACAATGAGAATCAGAAGAAAGATACTAGTTAAAAGAAAACTTCGTCAGACATGACCATAAAAATATTCACACTAGGTTTTCTGTCTGCTACCTTGCTAGCAATCAGCCCTTTGGGAACACTTTATTAACCCTTTATTAAACTGTGACTTGTTTTACTTCCATTGCCCAGATGAGCGCCCCCCCCCCCCCGTGGGTAGAAATATAATGCAAGCCACATGTGATTTTTCTAATCAACAGCCACATTTCATTTTTTTTTTTTTTTTTTAAAGATGACCAGAAAGGGGCTCTTAACCCTTGACTTGGTGTTGTGAGCACCACGCTCAGCCAGTGAGCGAACCGGCCATCCCTATGTAGGGTCCGAACCCGCGGCCTTCGTGTTATCAGCACCACACTCTCCCAAGTGAGCCACGGGCCGGCCCTCAACAGCCACATTTCAAACTCTCACTAACAACAGTGAGTACCTAGATCTCTGGAGCCTTGCAAATGTGATGTGCATAGCTCAGGGAGGTTGGCTCCAGAACTCAAATTCTTTTTTTCTGTCCAGTACAGGGATCGAACCCTGGACCTTGGTATTATCAACACCACAGTCTAACCAACTGAGTTAAACAGCTAACCCAAGAACTCAAATTCTTGATACTATATGATCATCTCTGGAAATGTAAACTTACTTTTTATATTGTTATGTGGGCTGAAAGAACAACTGTGGATTAAGCATCAGTTCCTTTAAAAAGGGCTATCTTGAAGATAAATCTTGACTAAAGCTTTAGAGGTGACCTTGATGGGCAGTGAAAGGAACCACTGAAGTCAATGAATAACAATGTATTGACTTTAAATAAGTTTGCCTAATGTTACACACAACAAACAAACAAACAAAAACCTTTACATTGTTTAAAAAAGAGAAGAAAAGAAAGGAAAAAAGAACATTGTCAGGCCAGATTTTAAGATGATTCAGCTATAAGCTATTCACAAGAAGTGCTTCTAAAACATAAGGAAGCTAAAAAATTGAAAGTGTAGGAAAAGATAGACTGGAAAGTAATAGTCAAAAGAAAGTTGGAATAGTTTATTAAATATCAGACAAAATAGACATTAAAGCAAAAATCATAGCTAGAGAGATAGAGGACCACATAATGTTAAAAAAATTTAATTCACCACTAGGAAGAGATAACGATTCTAAACTTACATGCATATAATATAGCCTCCAAACATATAAAGCAAATATTTACAGATCTATGAGAAGAAACTGACAAATCCGCCATTACAGTGGGAAAGTTTAACACACTTCTCTCAGTAACTGATTGATCAAGCATATAAGAAATAAGAATATAAAGAAGAGCGGATTTGACCAGCAGAATTAATAAGCTTTATTTAATGAATGAATAAACCAGTATGCCCAACAACTAAAGAGCACACGTTCTTTTTTTAAAACTAAACTCCTTATTGAACTGTAACATACATAGAGAATAGTACACAAATCAAAAATATACAACTCATGAATTTTCACACACTGACACACTACAGCCAGAAGTTGGAACAAAAAATTGAACTTTATAGCACCCCAGAATCTTCTGTGCCTTTGGTTGAATGTCACGCAGAAACCTAATACCCACTGTAATTATTCAGGGTGGGAAATCCTATTATGGTAATTGAAAGCTGGAGGCTTGAAGAAGTGGTTAGATTCTGAGGACCATGCCTAGTGAATGGATTAAAAATGGCAGTCATGGATGTGGTTCTGAGGACTTTAAACAGAGTGCGTGAGGAAGTTAGTCTCTGCTCTCTTTCTGCTCTGCCATTTTGCAATGTGATACCCTGTGTCACTGTCACCACCACCAAGACTCTCACCATATGTGTTCCCTGCACTGTGGACTTTCAATCCTCTGAAACTGTAAATTACGAAGTTCCAGGTATTTTGTGATAAACAACGGAAACAGACTAATATACCCCGTCTTTTTTAACCCCCACCCCAATGACAATCCATGTTAAAGTAACCATCATCCTGACTTCTGATGCTATAGATTAATTTTGTCTGTTTTAATACTTTATGTACACGGAATCATACAGTAGTACTACTTTGTGTCTGGTTTATTTTGCTTAATATGATGTTTGTGAGATTTTTGCATGTAGAAATATCTTTTTCAGTCTCATTCCATTACATAGACAGACCACATGATATTTATTCATTCTTCTGTTTATGAACATTTAGATTATTTCTTCTCTGTAGCTAGTACAAGGGATGCTGTGATGAACAATCTTGAACATGGTCTTTTGGTGATCATGTGTACATATTTCTGCTGGGTATGTTTAGCCTGTGTTTAGTTTTCAGATATTGCCGAAAAGATTTCCAAAATGGTTGTAGTAATTTATATTCTCACCAGCAGTGTATGAGAGTTCCAGTTGCTCTCCTCCTCACTGATACTTTTTATTATTCTGCCTCCTTCATCTTAGCCATTCTGACGGGTGTGAGAAGACTCATTCTTTTCAATCACATATGGAATATTTACAAAAATTGACCAACTGCTAAGATTCAATCAATGTCAAAGGATTGGTGATACAGACCAGGTTCTCTGACTACATTGCTATTAAGTTAAAAACCAATAACAAAGAGATAACTAGATAAATTGAAAAAATGCATACACTTGGAAATAATCAGAACTGAATGCTAACACAAACTGACATCAATACATAGAGAAAATGTAGGGCCGAGCCTGTGGCACACTCGGGAGAATGCGGCGCTGGGAGCGCAGCAACGCTCCCGCCGCGGGTTCGGATCCTATATAGGAATGGCCGGTGCACTCATTGGCTGAGTGCCGGTCACGAAAAAGACAAAAAAAGAAAAAAAAGAAAAAATGTATAGCTTTTAATGTTTACATTAGAAAAGAAGAAAATCTCAAAATTAATGAGCCAAGCTTCCCATTTCAGAAATTAGAAAAAATTCGTAAAGGAAAAAATAAGAGCAGAAATTTCAGAAAAATAGAGAAAACATAAAACAGAGAGGATTATCAAAGCCAAAGTTGATTATTTGAAAAGACTAATTAATTAGATAAGTCTCTTGCATTATCAATCAAAAAATAAATAAAAGAAAACACAAGAAACAGTAAGAATGAAAAAGGGGACAAAATTACAGATGTTATCAAGATTAAAAACATCCTACCTAGGGCCGAGCCCGTGGCACACTTGGGAGAGTGCGGCGCTGGGAGCGCAGCAACGCTCCTGCTGCGGGTTCGGATCCTATATAGGACTGGCGGGTGCACTCACTGGCTGAGTGCCAGTCACGAAAAAGACAAAAAAAAAAAAAAAAAAAAATCCTACCTAAAGAGCAGATTATAAACAAGTTTATGTCAATACATTTGAAAAAATAGATAACATCCTAGAAAAAATACAGCTTTCCAAAACCATCTCAAGAAGAAATAAAAAACCTGAATAATCCCATTACCTGTAAAGAACTTGAATGATCTTCCTCAAAAAGTCAAACATGGAATTACCATACGACCCAGCAAGTCTACTCCTAGGTAAATACACAAAAGAACTGAGAACAGGTACTCAAATAATTATGATGTACATGAACCTTCATAGCAGCAGTATTCACAATAGCCAGAAGGTGGAAATAGTCCAAATGTCCATTAATGGATAGATGAATGAACAAAATGTGGTACATACATACAACGGAATATTATTCAACCTTAAAAAGGGATGAAATTCTGACACATGCTGCAAAGTAGATAAACCTTGAAAACATGCTGGGTGAAAGAAACTAGACAAAAAGGTCACATATTGTGTGATTCCATTTATATGAAATATTCAAAATAGGTAAATTCACAGTGGCAGAATGTGGAATAGAAGTTACCAGAGGCTGGAGGAAAGGGGACTATGAAGTAATTAATAATCAGTACAGTCTCCTTTGGGGTGATGAAAATGTTTCAGAGCTCGAGAGAGGTGATGTTTGTACAACATTGTGAATTTCTTGAATGCCACTGAATTGTATGCTTTAAAATGGTTAATTTTAAGTTATATGAATTTTAGCTCAATTTAGAAAATCTCACCAAAAAACACCAGAGCCAGGTGGATTTAGAGGCAAATTTCATCAAACATTCAAAGAATAGATAATCCCAACCCTTCATAAATATTTCTATAGAAAAGAAAGAGAGATACCCCCCAACTCAAGATATGACTTTAGCATAACCTTGACACCAAACTTGTACAAGGACAGTGCTGTGGATTGACTGAATTGTGTTCCCCAAAGCCCATGTGTTAGAAAGCTAATCCCCACTCTAACTGAGAGGGTGGGAAATCCTGTTACGGTAATTAAAAGGTGGGGCCTTGAAGAGGTGATTGGATTGTGAGGACTGTGCCCTCGTGGGTAGGATGATCCATTCTCGGAATAACGGGAGTGGTTCTGGTGGCTTTAAAAGGAGAGTGAACTAGGGGGATAGTCTCTCTGCTCTGCCATTCTGTCATGTGAGACCCCTGTGTCACTGTCACCATCAACAAGGACCTCATCAGATGTGCTCCATGGACTTTGGACTACCAGCCTCTGAAACTGTAAGCAATAAATATAGTTCCTTTATAAGTTACCCAGTTCCAAGTACTTTGTTATAAGAAACAGAAACAGACTAATACAGACTTGTACAAGAGAGGAGAATTCCTACACACGAAATGCAAAAATCCTAACAAATAATTGTCGAACAGAATTTGGTAATGTATTAAAAAAAAAAAGTATGATTGCCAAGTTGGGTTTATCTCAGGCATGCAAGAGTAATTCATTAGAAAATCTACTAATACAATTCATCATGTTGACAGACTAAAGGAGAAAAGCCTTAAGATTTCAATTGATGTGGGAAAAGCATTTATTCAATAAATTTCAACATCTATTCATGATAAAAACTCTTAGCAACCAAAGAATGGAAATGTATTTTCTTAACCTAATAAAGTATATTACAGAAGGTAGAATAATGCTTCCTTCCCCCATCCCCATCCCCCCAGAAGGTGTTCCGACTCTAATCCCCAGAACCTATGAATATGTTACCACTCATGGTAAAAGATACTCTGCAGAAATGATTAAGGTAAAGAACACTGAGATGGGAGATTAGGTCATATTACTGAGGTGGGCCCAATTTAATCACACGACTCCTTAAAAGTGGATTCTTTTCCTAGCTGCAGTCAGTCAGAGAGGAAGATGTGACTACAGAACATCGGTCAGAGCGATTTGAAGGGGATCGGGATATGCCAACCAAAATATGCCATGTTGACATAAAGATTATTTTGAGCTGAAGGCAACTGAGAATCAACAGATACAGGAAGACTTCTCTGCTCTCTCCTTTTTTGCCTAGAATTAGGGCATAAAGTTTGAGAAGGTGAAATAAATTTCACTTGTGCAGGTGTCCTTCCTTCTGCACCAGGAAGAAGAAAGCAACTCATCACCAGAGACAGAGTTGGCCCTGAAATGAGTCTGCATAAACAGACCTTACTAAATAACCCTTACCATCTGTTAGTTTCCCCCATATGTTTCCCAGTCACTTCCCCACAGTTTATTGTCTCAAAGCCCAAACCCCATTTCCTTTGGCAGAGTGGTATCCAAGCCTCTGAGTCTAGACACTTTTTTGAGACTTACTTCCTTTTGTGAACTCCCGTGAACTATTAATAAAAAGTGTGTGCCTTTTCTCCTGTTAATCTTTTACTACTGTAACTTACAGACCCCCAGTCACTGAACATAAGAGGGTAGAAGAAATGTTTTTTCTCCTCAACAGATACAACACTGATGGCTGCTGTGGGGTGAATGGTTCCCCCAAAGTTCATGTGTTGGAAACCTGATCCCCATTGTAACAGTGTTAGGGTGGGAAATCTGTTTATGATTTTTAAAGATGGTGACTTTGAGAGGTGATTGGATCATGATGGCTATGCCCTCATGAGTGGACTACTCCATCATGGAGCAATGGGTTAATGGTTTAATGGGTTGTCATGGGCATGGACTGGTGGCTTTAAAAGGAGAGCAAATGAAAGAGCTCTTAAACCATTCTCACCACATGATACCCTGGTCACCGTAGGACTCTGGATAGTTCCCACCAGAAGAAGGCCTTCACCGGATGTGTTCCCTGGGCTTTGGACTTCCCAGCCTCTAAAACTGTATGAAATAAATTTCATTTCTTTATAAATTATCCAGTTTCAGGTATTCTATTATAAGTAACAAAAAAATGGACCAATGCACTGGCTTTCAAGATTCCTGAGAAAGGGAGTCATGAGCCAAGGGATGTGGATGGCCTCTAGAAGCTGGAAAGACAAGGAGATGAGTTCTCCCTGAGAGCTCTCAGAAGGAAATGCAGCCCGGCTGACACTTCCAGCCCAGTGAGACCTGTGTCAGACTTCTGACCTCCAGATTTTAAGATAAGTTTGTGTTGTTTAAACCACTGAAATTGTGGTAATTTGCTAAAGCAATAGAAACTTGACACAAATATATGCCCCCTGGGCTGGCTGGTTAGTTCAGCTGGTTAGAATGCAGTCGTATAACACCAAGGTCACCAGTTCAGATCCCCTTACTGGTCAGCTGCCAAAAGGGGGGGAAATATATATATATATATATATATATAAAATCTCCCCAAAATAAAATAAATAAATAAATTTAAAACTCTATAGCAAATGTTATATTTCATTTCCTTTAAAAACCAAAATGGCATAGCTGCCTACTGTGATTCCCTGTATGTAGCATTGTATTATAAATTCTAACCAGGATAGAATGGCAAGAAAAAGAAATCAAACATTTAAGGATTAGAAAGAGAAATAAATTGCATTATCTGCTGATGATATGAATGTCTAGCTAAGTTATGTTAGAAATAGAGAAATTAGAAAGACTGGATACCTGATCAATATATAAAAATAGCTGCATTTCTATATACCAGCGACAATCAGAAAATAATTTTTAAAGGGTATTCACAATATCAGAAGAAAGAAAGAAAGAAAGAGGGAGGGAGGGAAGAGAGAATACCTAATAATAAATCTAACAAGGGCCGGCCCGTGGCTCACTTGGGAGAGTGTGGTGCTGATAACACCAAGGCCCCGGGTTCGGATCCCATATAGGGATGGCCGGTTCGCTCACTGGCTGAGCGTGGTGCTGACAACACCAAGTCAAGGGTTAAGATCCCCTTACCCGTCATCTTTTAAAAAAAAATAAAAAAATAAATAATAAATCTAACAAAAGATGTGCAAGCCTTTGGTGGGGAAGTTACAAAACTTTACTGAAAGACATTAGATTTTTTTTTTTTTTTTTTTTTTTTTTTGTCTTTTTCGTGACCGGTACTCAGCCAGTGAGCGCACCGGCCAGAAAGACATTAGGTATTAAAGAAGACCTAAATGAATGGAAAGTATATTGTGTTCCTGGATAGGAAGACTCATTATCAGGAAGATATCAATTTTGTCCAAATTGCTCTACAAATTCAATGAAATAATCAAAATTCCAACAGTACTTTTTATAAGACTTAACAAGCTAATTGAACTCCCATGTTCACGGCAGTATTATTCACAATAGCTGAAAGATGGAAGCAACCCAGTGCTCATGGAGCGGTGAATGGATAAACAAAATGTGGGTTCACACAATGGAATATTATTCAGCCCTAAAAAGGAAGGAAATTCTGACACATGCTACAACGTGGACATTGAAAACACTGTGGTAAGTGAAATAAGCCAGTTACAAAAAGACAAATACTGTATGATTCCACTTAGATGAGATACCTAGAATAGCCAAATTCACAGAGAGAGAAAGTAGAATGGTGGCTGCCAGGGGCTGGGGGAAGGGAGAAACGGGAAGTTAGTGTTTAATGAGTACAGAGTTTCAGTGTTTTTTTTTTTTTAAAAGATGACGGGTAAGGGGATCTTAACCCTTGACTTGGTGTTGTCAGCACCATGCTCTCCCGAGTGAGCTAACCGGCCATCCCTATATGGGATCCAAACCCGTGGCCTTGGTGTTATCAGCACCACACTCTCCCGAGTGAGCCACGGGCCGGCCCCCGAGTTTCAGTTTTACAAGATGAAAGGGTTCTGGAGATGGTTGGTGGTGACGGCTGCACGTTATGAACGTATTTCATACCACTGAACTCTACACTTAAAAATGGTTAGGATGGTACATGTTGTGTTACGTGTATTTTACTGCAACAAAAAAATAATTTTTTTTGTAATTGAGGAAAAAAATCCATTAATAGAGGCATAGTTCAGTAAGTTACAATACAGCTGCGCTGTGGAATCCTGTTCAACCATTACGTAAATGAAGTTAACCAGTCAGATTTTAACTTTCAAAAAATTCAATTAGCAAAACAATGTACCCAATAGGATCCTATTTATCTATTTACTTTAAAATAGTTTTTGAAACTATAATGTACAATCTCTGTGTATGTACAAAACATAATATAATGGGTGTGGGTGTGTGTGATTATACATTTGTAAACTCATAGAAAATAGACTGGAAGGGAAACCTCACAGTGGGACTTTGGGGAAAGGGAGAAGGATTGGGGAGGGAGAGCAGCCAAGAGAACTTTCAGATCTTGCTGTATGTGTTCATGCACCTTCTGAGTCTTTCCAATGAGCAGGTATTGACGTATTTGTTGTATAATTATGTTTTTTAAAAAGTGTTTTAAGACCCAGGTGACACTGAGCTAGACGCCTCATGGACTAATGACATACTATTATGCACCATCCGGAGGTAATTTACTCTGTCGTAAGTGTGCTGAGTGGTTGTGTTCCTGGATAAAGGATGTGGAAACATAACCAAGTGTTAGAAAAGAAGGTGATCTCATAGTTGCCTGTGAACTTTGTACATTTTATTCTTGCATTGATTTACTGTTTAAGACTGAATCCTAGGGGCTGGTCTAAGCCTCCACCATAGGTTTATCGTCATCATCGTTTTACCTGCCTCTGCTGTGGCATGCTATCCATAACAAGGTTTCCTCCCAGTCACCTTAGGGCTTGTCATTCAGCAATGCAAATGAGTAGAATTCTGCATTTTGTGAAACTGACCACACACCACTTTGTGGCACCAGGGTCTGGGCCAGCAGGGCCCCAAGCCTCCACCCTGCAGACAGGGAGGGCTGGAAGGACAAACTCTAAGGTCAGGGTGAATACAGGACTGACACCAGGCCACATTCCATCTGTGTCTAGAAACAAAACACAACTTTCTTTTCAGTAAACTTTGTGAAATATTATTCTCATTTGGAAAGAAGAAACCCGAGTCAAGCATACATTTTGTGGCATAACTTTGCCTGGCTTTACAGAAAACCACTCTAGCAAAGATGTGGAATCTAATGAGGTGTGGTATCTTCATCCTGGTTGCTTTCTTATGAGGCAGCCCCTCAGATTTTATCATTGTCAACCCAACGTTTGTGTCTGGAGATTGCTCCTACTTACCTACAATTTTGTCTTTTCTTCTTTATTTTTTAAGACAATAAACTTTCCATTCTAACATTATTTTTAAGCCAAGTAAAAACCTCCAGGAGCAGGCTGAATTAAAAAACAAAATACGTTTTATTTTTTTGATCACCTTTCTGATCAGATAAAACAAAGTACTTTTTAAAAAAAGAACGCTGAGAATGTGATCACTTGCAACACTGAACTGAAAAAGCAAAATAAAGCAGCTCTGTGAAGCAGCTGAGTTGCTGAGGCCCAACAGGTATGCACGCAGCCCTGCAGGGAGATCTCATCTGATCTGATGATCACAGCTGGCCCAGGACCTTTTTGGGAACCTGAAATAGCTCCTGCAGGCTGCAGGAGGCAAAGATGGTGGTGATGGTGGCGATAGTGGTGGTGGTCATGATGACGGTGATGGTGGCAATGGTAGTGGTTGACGGTGACGATGGTGGTGATGGTGATGCTGATGGTGATGGTGGTGGTGATGGTGGTGATGGTGGTAATGATGATGATGGTGGTGATGGTGATGGTAATGATGGTGATGGTGGTGATGATGATGATGGTGATGGTGATGATGGTGATGGTGATGATGGTGGTGATGATGGTTATGGTGGTAATGATGGTGATGGTGGTGGTGGTGATGGTGGTGGTGATGGTGGTAATGATGGTGATGGTGGTGGTGGTGGTGATGATGGTGATGGTGGTGATGATGGTGATGGTGGTGGTGGTGGTGATGGTGATGGTGGTGATGATGGTGATGGTGGTAATGATGATGATGGTGGTGGTGGTGGTGATGATGGTGATGGTGATGATGGTGATGGTGGTAATGATGGTGATGGTGGTGGTGATGGTGATAATGATGGTGGTGGTGGTGGTGGTGGTGATGATGGTGATGGTGGTGATGATGGTGATGGTGGTAATGATGGTGATGGTGGTGGTGGTGATGGTGGTGGTGATGGTGGTAATGATGGTGATGGTGGTGGTGGTGATGATGGTGATGGTGGTAATGATGATGGTGGTGGTGGTGGTGATGGTGATGTGGTGGTGGTGATGGTGGTGGTGGTGGTGATGGTGGTAATGATGGTGATGGTGGTAATGATGGTGATGGTGATGGTGGTGGTGGTGGTGGTGATGATGGTGATGGTGATAATGATGGTGATGGTGGTAATGATGGTGATGGTGGTGGTGGTGGTGATGGTGGTGGTGATGGTGGTGGTGGTGGTGATGGTGATGGTGATGGTGGTAATGATGGTGATGGTGATGATGATGGTGATGGTGGTGTTGGTGATGTGATGGTGGTGATGATGGTGATGGTGGTGGTGGTGGTGGTGATGATGGTGATGGTGATAATGATGGTGATGGTGGTGATGGTGATGGTGGTGGTGGTGGTGATGGTGGTGGTGATGGTGGTGGTGGTGGTGATGGTGATGGTGATGGTGGTAATGATGGTGATGGTGATGATGATGGTGATGGTGGTGTTGGTGATGTGATGGTGGTGATGATGGTGATGGTGGTGGTGGTGGTAATGATGGTGATGGTGATGATGGTGATGGTGATGATGGTGATGGTGGTGATGATGGTGATGTGATGGTGGTAAAGATGGTGATGGTGGTAATGATGGTGGTGATGGTGATGGTGGTGATGATGGTGATGGTGGTGGTGGTGATGCTGATGGTGGTAATGATGGTGGTGATGGTGGTGGTGGTGGTGATGCTGATGGTGATGGTGGTGGTGATGGTGGTAATGATGGTGATGGTGGTGATGGTGAATTCACCATTTGCATTCTTCCCAGTCTTAAGTCCTTCATCAGTGCTCAGTCTCACATGAGTCCCTGGCCCCAGATTGGATGCCTCGGGAAAAGGGCCAGTTCCAGAAGGATCCCAGTCTGGGACCAGGAAGTGTGTCCAGCCAGATGTGAGCAGGAGGAATACCTCTGTACCTCACTGATGTGTGCACAAGGGAAGATACTGCAGTTACGAGATAGGCAGGTGTCTGAGCATCAGCCCTGTCCCATCATTGCTCCTCAGGCACTGAGGTCCCTGATGCTGGCTCCCCTTATGAAGGACAAAGGCAGGGCATTTAAAAAAATAAACAAGCAAAAAAAAACCCCTACCAGATGATTCTGCAGAATTAGCTACAGAAGTTAATGTTCTCCTCATTCCTTAGGGAACCAACACCCTAGAACATAGAATACGTAACCAGACTCTACGGTGATACAGTTGGCTACACTAAAATAATACTTTACATTAATGTTTCACAGTTTAAGAAATCTACTTCTCCCTTTATTGTAGCCTTTGATCCTTACAACAATCCTACGCCACAGGACAGACAAGTTCTTGACCTCTGAAAGGACAAGGTTTTTCTCTTCTTTTTACATTGGATGACACCAACAGCCACTTGGACTGAGTTGCATGATGTAGCTAGCACATACATCTCCACGTACAGGTGGAGAAAAAGCTAAGATATAGTAAGTGGAAAAGCAAGGGGCAGAATGGTGTGGTGGAATATGATCCCTTTGTATAAAGTGTGAAAGAAAATACACTGCAAAGGACACACAAGTTAACCACCTACCTAGGTGCCTGGGACACAGCCGGTGCTCAGTAAACACTGTCCCCTTCCCTGTTGTATATTTAGTGCCCGGGAAACAAATTGCTCCAAGTGGTTCATTAGGCTTTCACAATATTATCCCAAAGACACAATGACTACATCTCTCTCCAGAAGAGCAGCTGGGCATCACTCCCCTAGAGCAACATTCTGACCAGGGCCTCAGGGATTCTGTTCATCCAAGTCCAGCTGCCTCCTGCCCCAGCACCGGACAAGCCACAGCCAGCACTGCTGAGAGGCTGTCCTCGTCCTGCAAGAGGAGTTAAAAGGCCTTGGGCAAGCCGCTTGAGCTCTCAAAGCTGCAGCTACTGTCTCTCAGGGGAGAGTGAAGAACTTTGACGTCCAGTGACCCCAGGCTTAGGAGGAGGCACAGTCAAGCCAATTAGCCACACGTTTAAACTCCAACTCCAGGTAACTTTTCAGGTGTAGACAGCACTCCTCCCCCACTTACTTACCAGATGGAAGAGAGCAGGTTTGTTTAGCATAGGAAAGAAGGTGGAGGCTTTCTACATGTTATCAATGTGCCAAAAGCTAGTAATTCAAGAATGGCCAGAAAAGATCAAAGGTTTAGATAAAGCCGGTTCCTGGAGCCCCCACCCCAAACACTTGTCAGGAAAAAAATCTTCACTACATGCCTGGGAAACTCTTATTTATCTTTGAAAAGCTTTTGTTGTGCATCTAGAACCACCTTTTCCTGTTGCCCTAAGAGCACAAAAATCCAAAGAACTAATCTCTCTTCTGTCTCTCTTCCTGTAGCTATCTCTAAAATTCCATGCAATTTATTCAGAGGTAGGGGCTGTGGGCAAAACACCTAGCTAACTTGGGAGAGTTTACAAATGTTCACAATTAATAATAAATTATTTCTGGATCAGCAATTTGTGACTTTCAAAGTAATAGGTCTCCAGTTTTTCTTTCCTTATTAAAAGAGTATTTTACAGGCATCTTAATTTCACCAACCTGAACTATAAATTCACCTCCAGCTTTTCCCCCAATGGCTCCTTCAACTCAGGACATGGAACCTCCACTTAACCTTGTGCCCCAGGCAGAAACATGGCAATTGTCCTTGATATCCCAACCTTTCACACCTCATGTGGGTGCTCACCACTATCATCCCAATCCAGCCCTGGCAACCCACCCTGGGACCTACACCCTTCCACGCCAGGGACCCTTCCCGACAGAGTAAGCCTTTAAATCAGGTAGATCAAGTCTCTCCTCCAATGGTTCCCATTCCTGACTCAACTTTAAAGTCTTCGCTCACCATGGCTCTGGTCACCCCTCCAACTTCATTCTCTATTAACCTGGTCCCCTCACTGTTCTCCACATTCCAAGCATGCTCCTGTCTCAGGGCCTTTGCACATCCAGTTTCTTCTGCCATAAGCTCTTAACAGACACCTGTCTCTTTCACACCCAAATTTTTTCAGACTTACCTGAAGATCCCTCTTCAGAGACGCCTTCTCTAACCATCACGCAGATATCCCCGTCACTATCTC
This sequence comes from Cynocephalus volans, assembly GCF_027409185.1. Taxonomy (NCBI): domain Eukaryota; kingdom Metazoa; phylum Chordata; class Mammalia; order Dermoptera; family Cynocephalidae; genus Cynocephalus; species Cynocephalus volans. Next base: position 6,133,271 of record NC_084467.1, on the reverse strand, counting down.
TTACCCTACTTCATTTTTCTTCAAAGAATGTACATATTTTAAAATTTTTCATCTCTCTCCCTCTCCCACAACATAAGCTCTACAAGGACAAAGACTGTGCACTTCTCAATGGCGTATTCCCAGCACAAGAGACAGGGCCTGGCACACAGTAAGTAGATTTGGACTGAACAAATAGCTGTTGAACAAATGAAAATCTAACCCCTACTCTTACTTTGGGTCTCAGCTTAAATGTCACTTCTACAGAGGCCTACCTTACCCCCACCCACTACCGTGTAAGTGAAGTGTCCTGTTCTCTCTCTTAAAATCCTTTTTATTTAATCTTTCATAGTGTTTGTTGAAATGTGTGATTACACACGTTTTCATTTTAAAAACTGATGTCTGCTTTGCCATCTAGACCAGGGGGTGGCCAACTACCCCAAGGGCCATTCTCAGGCATAGGCTTTCCTCACAGTGACAAGATGGCTGCCAGGGACTCTAGATTTGCAGTGTATCTTCTTGGCCAGTCCAGCAAAGAGAATTCCAGCTGCTACGACAGAGGCCCAGGATTTCTCATCAATTAACTGATCTCATCTGGGCCTTATGGTCAGGGGTATATCAGGCTCTGATTGGCTGGGCCTGGGTCCCGTGGCCACCCCCTGGTGCATATTTTATCCACTCCAAGTAGGAGTTGGGTGGTTCACAGGGAATGATGGGTGCTGTTACCCGAGGAAGGGAAAACAGATGCTAGGCCAGCCTGCAAAGTTTTCAGTTCCATCTGAGGACCCTTTCCATAATGGAAGAAGAGTAACTGGTTTACAAAAATTCACCGTTACAGCTAACTTCACTGGCATTTTTTAACAGCACCTTAAAAGCACAGTTAATGAATGGGAGAAAATCACAAGCTTCTTAAAATTTTACTTTCACGGGCTGGCCCGTGGCTCACTTGGCAGAGTGTGGTGCTGATAACACCAAGGCCACGAGTTCGGATCCCTATATAGGGATGGCCGGTTGGCTCACTTGGGAGAGCGTGGTGCTGACAACACCACGTCAAGGGTTAAGATCCCCTTATGGGTCATCTTAAAAAAAAAAAAAGATTGTACTTTCATGCTTTTCTACCTTGCTGTGTAAAATGTGTTCACTGTTCTTCTATTTCAGTAGCTCTGTCAACAGTGAAGAGCTGCAAATGAAGCTAATAATCAACTTGGGAAGAAACAATCAATACTTTGCTAAATGCCCTGTTTATTCTGCACACAAGGTTCAGAAATGTACAGACACAATTTGTAGGCTACGAAATCTGTGTAGTTGTGACTTCACAACTGTACTTCGCAATAGCAGTAATGACAGCTTCGCGGCACATTAACCAGCCAGTTTTTGTTTAAAGCGAACACAGTGAGGATGGATTATAAATGACCTATTTTGCTAACTCACTGACAACTTTTTCTGCTCTAATCTTTAAGAACAAGTGGAGCCTTCACTTGATCAGCCACCTCCTTGCCACTCAGCGCCTCAACAATAGCAAGAGCGAACTCAAAGCTGGTCCCGGGACCTCGGCTTGTAAGAATCAGGCCGTCTTTTTCCACACGATTCTCGGAGTAGCTGTAATGACCTGCAAGGTAAAAGTAAAAAAAGTTACATCCTAATGGCCTATGCTGGACAATAATTATTACTCAGCAACCCAATTCACTGTCACAGCATTTTGTTGGTCTCACGTATATACGTTTAAAAAAAAAAAAAGAACAGCCATTCAACAATTAGCAGGCACTCTAAGCTCTTGGAAGCACCATATGAAGATATTAAAGAAACTGTGTACAGCAAAGGGTGGGAGAAAATAGCAACAGCTGAAACAAATAAATATGTGCAAGTTAAATGCAGTCGCCAAGACCTTAAGTAAGTGTTGAGGGAGAGGTCAGAATGAAGGCTAATTATTCACATTTGCATTTTACAGCAAACTTTCAAGTGTCAATTCTGTAAATGCTGGGGGTGCCAGGAGAACAGGGGAAGGTACAGAATGTTGAAGGCAGAAACTACTCTCCGTGTGTCAAAAACAAACAAGAACAATCACAGAACAACAGATTGGAGGGAGAGAGGGAAATGTGTGGGGAAGAAACCACATTCATTTCTCAGGAACTATTTTCCTTCTGCATCCCCCGCAATTGGCTTTTTTTTTTGGGTAAATATAACAAAGCTGGGATTCTTCAGCATGGACTCCCCTTCACACCAGGCAGTCATCAAACCTCTCCCACTGCACACAGAACCAAGCTCAAACTGCTCACCATGTGGCAGAGCCCCACGTGACCTGGCCCACACCTCCTTCCCAACCTGCACCTACCACGCTCCCACTTGGAGATCTTCTTACTGAACACAAGTTCTTTCCCGCCCCAGGAAGAGGTGCAAGGGCTGCTCCTCCACCCAAAAAGCTCTTCCCAGCTCTTTGCCCCTTAGGTTTCAGCATCAACATCAACCACTCGGAGAGGGTATCTATGACCTTCCTCTCCAAATCAGGTCCCTCTGATCACTCTGTCACACACCCTATTTACATCCCTCCCAGCACTGACACAAACTGTAAACAATTTGTTTCCTTGTTCACTGTCTTCTCTTTTATAGGGCTGGCCCTTCACCTGTCCCTGTCTGGCCTAGAATATTGATGGCACAAAGGAAGTACCCCTTAAGTATGAGATGAATGAATGGCTGACTTTCCTCGACACAATTGCTCCTCTCTGCACCTATCCACTGCTTTAAGGGTGTCTATATTATTACAGCCCTCCTTTCTGCTCCTCCACCCCTCCAATCCATGCTCAGCATCCAAAAAAGGTAACTTTCCACAGTGCAAAGCAGAGCACATCTGGTTGTCACCCCAGGAAAGCCCTCACCAGCTTTCTCCAGCACCTGAAGGTGACTTTGAACTCCAGTTCATGAAGCCCTGTGGGGTCTGGCCTTCACACAGGGACTAGACTAGAAGGGAGACAGACAGAAAAGAACCTGCTGTCCAGGTGAGAGCTACTGATGGCCTGGTCTCAGCTGGTGACAGTGGTAATGGAGAGGAAATGAAGGTTTGAGATGGACCCTAGAGATAAGGTGCCTAGAATTACTGAAGGACGCTGGAGGTGACGAGGCTTCAAGGACGACTCCCAGGGGTGTCCTGGGCCACTGGGTGATGGCGATACCACTGAGTGAGGTGGGGACACTGAGGACAGATTTAGGGGAGGGATTAAGGCGCAGGAGGTTCCTCTGTGAAATCTTACACCATCCACAGGCAGCCAGGACACAACTCTGACCACCTGCCCCCTGAGGCCTCAGAGCGTGGCATCACTGGCTCTTTTTCCTGTTCCCAGTGTGTGCACCAAGGAGCAGCTCAGGAAATGCTCAATGAACACATGCAGCACAATTCATCTAACAACCCCCTTAAGCAGAAGCAATGTGCTCCTGCTCTATTAATGAGCTCCAGAAACTACACATCACTGTTCAATTCTTTTCAAAGCAATTAAGAATACCTACAGCAACTTATATCTTACTATCTCATTACAAATCAAGTCACTCACTAAAATAACTGAATAGAGTACATCAAAAATTTCATATCTACACTACTACAAAAAGAGGACCTCTTTTGAGAGAGAAAGGTTTTCATAATCTAACCTCATTTACTGATGGTTAAACCAGGCCAAGACAATTTTAAATACTAAACTAGAAAACCGGCTGGGCTAGGTCTTCCGGAGCTGTGAGCTGAACTGCCTGGCCTGGGAGGACGTGAGGCACAGCTCACAACTGCTGTAGGCTGTAAGTGTGCTTCACAGTACCTTCGAAGGTAAAGGGATACCAACAGGGCTCAAACTGGTTAAATATGTTTAAAAGTTCTGTGGTTCTTTTCAAAATCTCAACTGGGAAGAGCAAAAAGTTTACACTTATGAACTGCCTCCACCCAGTGGTGATGACAGAGAAAAACAACACATCATGCCCTCCAGTCAGCGCTGAACGTGTAGAGCACAAACCCTGCAGATTGGCATTTGTGAACTTAGGGTAAACTTACATATTTTATATCTCATGTTCAAACCAGTATAAGGCACTGATTATTATTTTTTTCTTAACTTTAAGCAAAAACCCTAAAGCCGGGAAATGTCTTCAGAAAAAAACCAACTGGGGAGGCTCTCAACACAGGGGCCAGCAGCTGAAGCGGGCTACTGTTTGTGTAAATAAAGTCTTGCTGGCACACGGCCACGCCTGTTTGCTTACGGCTGTCTGTGGCTGCTCTGGAGCTTCAAAAGTTGAGTAGCTGGCACAGAGACCCGAAGTTCTGGAAAGCCTGAAATATTTACTACCTGGCCCTTTGAGGAAAAGTCAGCCAACCCCTGAGCATGGCAGTTCTGGATTCAAATCCCAGGTCTGCCATTTCTCCTGTAAAATGGGAATGATATCAAAGTAACCACAGTACTAGGTAGTGGTGTTACGAGCACAGACAGTGGCTGGGTGAGAGCACCATTTCATTGCCATGTCCCAGCACTTGGCCCAGAGCCGGACACTGAGCAGAAGCAACAGCAAACAGCGACATCAGCTTGCACGTCTGCATCTGGGCTCTGTAGCAGGCAACGTTCTGAGTGTGTTACACGTATAAACTTGCTGAGCCTGTTGACAATCCCGATGCAGGCACTACTCTTGTCCTCACATGACAGATGAAGAAACTGAGGCTTGGAGAGATTAAGAACCCTGCCCACGGTTGCACAGTGAGTCAGGGAGCTGCAAGCCACCCCATGTCGTCTGGTTCTGGAGACCCCATTCTTCACCGCTTGGCTACGTGACCAGGCACTCAGATGCTTACTAAAACAACGGCCAAATGAGAATGGCAGTAAAACACTAAAGTAGTAAGTCATTTATTTTAAAAGCTGATAAATTAAAAGATGTTTCACTTCAGATTGGATTGCTTATCTTGGAAAAAACTTCAAGCTGATCTATTTAGTTCATGATGAGGAGGACAAGTAGAAGGGCCTCACCCAGAGCAGACAGCAGGTGATGGTTACAGCTTCACTTCTCCATGTGTTCTGATGGGGCAGAAATTTCAAATGTTTTTTTTCCTATAATAGGATTTACTGACTACATCCAATGCCTGGTAATGTGTGGGAGCCTTGCTACAACAGAGGAGGGAAGGGGCAGAAAAGGCAAAACAGAGGAGTAGGCCTGAGTCTGACTCCCAGCAAGTCATCTCACCAAGCCTCAGTTTCCTCATCTGAGAAGTCAGGACGATGACACCTGTCTTTCCAGGCACTGGGGCTGGTAGGCTCCACTGCGACAATGTAGGTGAATGTGCTTTGTAAACTGCAAATTTGTGAGCATTAACAATCTAATCTTTTCCTATTCCTGATCAATCTCAATGTTTCTGAGACATTAGAGGAAAACAGATACAACAGGCACACCTTCAGATAATGGAGGAACGTGTTCTACTTGAGTCCTTCTGAATTTATCATAACAACTAAAGAAAGCCTGATTCTGTTCTTTCATCTCTTCCCTACCCTCTGAAATCTCTCAATTAGCTCAAAGTGAAGTCCTATATTTAAAATGTCCAGAAGCCAGAGCCTTTTTCTTAAAATACCAATTTTCGTGCAGATAGTTTTACTGACAATTTAATGTCTCTCTATGTAGGTTATCAGGAAAATACTACTTTGGATCAAATTTAAGAATATGAAGAATGTACACTACAAGAGTGAACTCTAATGCAAACTATGCACTTTGGGTAATAACGATGTGTCAATGTAGGTCCATTGATTATCACAAATGTACCAGAGTCTGGTGCAAGGTGTTCATAGTCAGGGAAGCTTGGGAGTGGGGTGGGGGGACAGAGAATATATGGAAACTCTGTACTTTCTACTCAGTTTTGTTTATGAACCTAAAACTGCTCTAAAAATAAAGTTTGTTAATTTTTAAAAAAGGCAATATAATGAAAAATGCATCACTTTACTTTCAAAAAGGGAGTTCCAGATACACTCACAAAGACATTCAAGGATGTTCATTATGGCATGGTTTATAAGGGCAAAAAGCAGAAACAACCTATGTGCCCATTCCCAGGAGAACAGTTAAGTACATCATAATACATTCAAACACTGGACTAGCACATAGCACTTAAAAAAGAATAAAGCAGGGCCGACCCTGTGGCGCACTCAGGAGAGTGTGGCGCTGGGAGTGCAGCAGCGCTCCCGCCACGGGTTCGGATCCTATATAAGGATGGCCGGTGCGCTCACTGGCTGAGCGTGGTGCGGCCGGTCACAAAAAGACAAAAAAAAAAAAAAAAAAAAAAAAGAATAAAGCAAATCTATGTGTGCTGTGAAAAGATAACATAAGACATAATGTTAAGTTAAAAAAGCAAGCTGCAGAACAATATACTTAGTAGATCTCATTTGAGTAAAAATATTAAACTAAAAAGGATAAGTGCAGAGAAAATTCTAGATAGTCACACAAGATACTTTTAAAAGAAGTTACCGCTGAAAAGTAGAAAGGGGCGGGGAAAGCAGACAGAAGAGAACATTTAGTTTTACTTCACCCCCCTTCTATACCGTGTCCATTTTTTTTTTTTACCATGAACAGAAATTGTTTTTATAAAAATGAATAAAAATTAAATGTCAAGCTGATATTTATAAAAGAAACATGTCACCAAGCAAACAGGTCTGCCACTGAGGTATTCTTGGGGTGAAGAAAAGCAATGTTCACTTTACTTTGGACTGTGGGTAAGAGGGCACTTTCTGAAATTGCTGCTGAGGTTTAAAACTTACCTTCAGGCTGCTGGCAAAGTATTTAGTAAAAATACTAGTTAAACCAGCATTTCCTAGTCTCTTTCAGTCAGCAACAACCAGGAATCTGGCTGGCCTTTGGTTCAGACCGCATGCCCCCATCAGAGACTCACACGCACCCCTCTCCAGCCCAGGGAGAGCCCCAAGGTCTCTCTAGTGAAAACACCTGCAGAGAAAGTGAGGCCCCCAGCACACCTCCGCCCACGGAGAGTCTCTACATAGAAGACTACACTGGTTGGGAAACAAGGCTAAATTACAGTTTTTTTGAGAAGGTCTTTTTTACAGATTAAAATATAAACATATACTTACTTCCATTCATCATTTTGTCTTTAGCAAGTGGGTGTGTTGTGACTTTGCTTCCAAAACCTATTTCATGAGCCAACAGAGCAGTAGGACCTAAAAATAAGATTAATGAAAAGATCTTACTGCAGATATAGAAAACCCATGTTTTAAAAATTGCAGCAGCAAAAGTATTCTTCAAATTCAAGAGGCTCTTGCCTAAAATATAGTTAGGATTATAAAGTTAGGAACTTCTTAGTGTGAGAAGTAAAGTATGTTTATAATAAACCATTTGCTGAGCACATCTGGCAAAGGCATAGAAACTCAAAATACTTCGACAATAATTTAATTGGAAAGATTTACACTGAGATACCCATGGAACATACACAGATAAACAAAATGTGCCCCACCCTCACCCCTACAAGAAACAGGGACTGGATGTACCAGGAGTACAGGAGGGGGAGCCCACCAAGGGGCTAACTTCTTACCTTACTCTTAGCAAAACAAGACATTTAGTTACATGTTAAAGGCAACCGGCACTCTCTGAACTTCTGGACCTTATTGCTATTTCATAATTTTATTTTTCTCCTTGAAAACGAAAAGTCAACACTCATTCATCCATCTATCCATCCAAATATACCAGGTAGTAGGATTATTAAAGTAAATAGCATGTTGCCCTGCCCTAAAGGAGATACCTGTGAAATGCCTAAAAGCCTGAGATACAAAGTCCACTAGAGTTTTTACTAAAATGACTTAAGTGAAGAACCAAGCACCAATGTTAGTTTGTGATACTCTTTGCCCTGCCTCTAAAGATGAAGTCTTTGAAAACATGCAGCTGGTACCTTGAGATTTTTATCCAAATGTATTCACTGAAAATGGTCAACTTCAGTGATAATCGCAGGCACATTTTGTATGTAACAGTTCTCAAATAAGGACTAAAACAAAAAAAGTCTTATCCTTTGTTACCTTACCTTACAACTTCTTAAAAAGTATTTAGTCTACCTTTTTTCTCTAAGCCACACACACAAAAATTCTTTCTAAGGCCTCATGTCACACTTCATCCTTTAGAACAGCACATTGACCTTCTAAATGCTTAGGGCACTGTGGGTGGCTAAGACACTGTGATACAATCTGTACACTTTTAGCTTCAGCAAACCTGAAGACTTGGTTTTACTGACCTCTCATTTTTCAACATGATTCCTAGGAAAAAGTAGGTATATAAAATAAGTACAGGCTGCTCAGTTCATAGCCTTTACAAACAGGAAGACGAAACAAATAATACCTAATTACATAAGCCTTCTGCCTACTATCAGGTGTCAGTTTCAGACCAAGTCCTGATCTATACCTCTTAAATCAAAAGCCTCAAATGTCTCTCTCCACCTTACCTTTATTCTACATATGATAGCTATGTACTGTACCAAATTTTAAAAGTCTATAAAAACTGAATAATTATCACTCAATTTTTACTTGAATGGATTCATAAATTATCTTTCTTTAATTCTTATTTGGTAAGATTTTAAGAAATAAGAAATTCCTACGTTATTTTAAAGTAAACTACAACAGATGATCCAACAGTGAGGAAAGGGATCAGACAGTGAGTTAGCAATTTTTAAGCTGCTCCCTTCAAGGTGATAAAATTGCTACCTACAGTAATGTTAATACATTTACATTACAGTTGGATGTAGGAATTTACTGGTCTTACTCATCATGGTAAGCTCATAATTACTGCTTTCTGGGGCTTAAGAACCCTATCTGGAAAATCAGACAACAGATATTTAATACTCCTCTTACTTGAGATTCTGATGGATGAAAATGTTGCCCAGTCTGCACTAGGAGTCCAACTCTGAGCAAGGAGCTGAGGGTAAAGTTAATTGAATCCCCTCCTACAGTCAAGAGGCTAAAGCCAACAGTGCCACGCTGTGGTGACTTACAAAAAGAACACCTCCGCCAACTCCCCAGCTCCTCCAGGCATCCAAGACCTTGTTCGTAGAGGCCTTATGCCTAGGCCTGTGCATCTGACAACTGCCATCTCTTCATCTCTGAGCTTCCTTCCCTCTCCCCTGCTCAAAGTAAATCTCATTTCATTTTCTTTTCAAGACAGTCTCCCAATTCACTCAATTATCAGGAGCTAAGCTAATATTCTTTCAGTTCAAAAGTTTCCAATTCCTAACTGCAACACTTTGGAAGAATAATCTTAATTTTTGTTTGCTGACTTAATAAACCTAAATCTCTTCCGTCATTTCTCTGTTCCACTCCCATCACCCTCATCTCCCACCTGAGTTACTGCAACTTATTTCAATGTCACATTTTCCTGGTTTTTTTCATAGCATCCAGAACAGTGGTGCAGGGTATTCAACTGTTAAACACACTGCTAAAGTATTGTTTATTTTTTACTGTTGATTTAAATTATTATAAGGTCCACACTTCTTAGCATGGCATTCAAGCTTGCCTGAGCACAGAACAGTGAACCAGATGTGGCTGGTAGTTTTGCTGCTTTAGTGATGCAGGACAAACTCACATACGGTTTCTACTTTCAGCACAGTCAGCAGCAAACAAACCCAGCCCAAACCCTTACTTTCTTCCTTTGGTCAGAGCACCTAAGAATGAGCCTAGTTTCACAGCAGCAGACTAGTCAAAGAAAAACAAACTCACAGGATCTCTGACTTTGTCCCCAATGAGGGGAACAGCTGCAGTGCCCTTCAGCAGGGATAACCCCTGTGCCCAGGGCAGTCAAGAGACTAGTGCTGACTGGAACCAAAAGACAGGACCTGCCAGGGCAGCTGCCTCTGTGCCCTTCCCACTCTCTAATGTCGCAGTTCTCAAACACTCAGGTCTTAGGGTCCCTTTGGATTGTATGTGGTTACATTTATCAATATCTGCCAAGTTAGAAATTAAAACTGGGAAATTTTTAGAACACAAGAATACATGAGCGCACATGCCATATGTGAATGACAGCATCATCACACCAATATCACTCCTTCAAGAATGAGAAGGAACAAAGTAAATGACATCTTAGTATTATCTGCTCTGACCTTACAAATGCCTAAAAGAACTTTGAGAACTGTTGCTCTAATGCAAAGTCCCTAAGATTCCCAAACCCACAACTTATTTTAAAAAGCCTACTGTATTGAATAAACATCAACATGTCATTTTATCAAACCACCCATTCACTCATTCCTTTACTCAGTTGCTCTTCTGACAAGTATTTAATAAACATCTACACGGCAGGCACTGGCAAAAATTGCACTATGGAAAAAATGCAAGATAGCAGAATGCTATCTGATATTAAAGCAACAAGGATGGATTTTAAAATATCAGAAAACAAAATATTACTACATTTCAAAGACGTGGGGACATACATGAAGCATCCAATAACTTATTCGAAATTATGTGGTAGATAATACTATGCCCAAGATCACTTAGCATTGAGAATGAGAACATGGCCAGGAAGCGGTGGAAGGCACCCTGAAGCTTCTGAATGTGCAGGGCAAGCACAGGGCAGAGCTGTTGTGTTTATGTCTGACAGATTCTTGCTGACTGTGTGCTGGCAGAAATACTTTCTGGCACAGAGATTTGCTGTAACAAGCTGTTTACTGAATTCCAGAGGGCCTTATTTTCCTCTGAGGTCAACCAAACACGGAAAGCACTAAGTTTCAAAGAATGCAGACCAAAGTCATGGAGAGGCAGAAAACAGAACAATTATACTCATTTCTGAAATGACACCAACCTCATGCCATGCAAACTAAAACACCAACACAGATGCCCTTCATGCTTTATGAAAAGGAAGAGCTGTTTGGAACAAAACCTTATAATGAAACGACACATTCTAACCCAGGCTGCTCCCGCACAGTACCTGCACAGATGGCAGCTATGAGGCCCTTCCTGTTTTCTTGTTCCTTCAGTATCTCTTTCACAGCAGCAGACTAGTCAAAGAGAACCAAAAATAAATCATGTTATCAATATATCAAGCCACAAATCAACCTCTCACTAGGAAACTTTGGCAGAATCTGATTTTAGCTTAAACCACAGATCTTCAATCTATTTTCCAACAATATCTCTACATCATTAATATAAAAATTATTGAATTTATAATGTGTCTATATTCTTAAACCCAAGGCTTATTTATCATAAGAGAAAGGCATCCCTCCATGTTTAAAGATGAGCAGAAGAAAGCAATTTCCCTCAGGCTCATTCGACCCTTGCCATTTTGCACTCCAGAGAGAAAGAAACAGAAGTGGGGGAATGTGGCATTCTGGGTGTTTCAGATGGCAGAGTGAGGAAGAGACTCTGGCAGGAGCAATCCCAAATGTCTGATTCAACCTGCTTCGTGAGTTTTTCCATCTGCCTGGCTTCTCTGCCGTCAGCCGACTCCTCACAGGAGACATAACATGCAGCTCAGCGGCCTCCTCTGATGCCAGTTTCCACTCAGGCTGGCAGCTCTAGCCCTGCAGTCTCCCCTCAACCCAACTGCTGCATAGATAGCCAGTCTCTTATCTTTCTATGCTTAACCCTCACAAATCACAGAATCAGATCATTCTGCTCCTGTTGGGGAGGAAAGTAAGTAGTCTTACTGTGGACTGTATCCACTGAATTTTTTTCATAAAAAATTGTTCTACCAATTTAGCTTACTTATAGTAACTGTTATTAGAAGTCTTTTTCTAATTAAGGCTAGAACACCATTTTGTTAATTTTAGTTACTTCTATTTTATTCACAGCCACCTCCTTGAAATATCTGAATAATAACAAAATCAACAGAACACAAGCAGATGTTGAAATACATTCTACAGAATCCGCCCCCCCCCAGCTTTACTGAGGTATAAATGAGTAGGTTTTTACCTCAGATAAATTCTGTGCACCCAGATTACCTCCTGGTAGAACCACCACATCATATGGTCCCTGTAACAGTTTAAAAAATAAAACAAGAAAGTGAAAATCATTTCAAATGTGCATTGAATTGACAGTCCAAGACACATATTTTAAATATGTGATACAAGTGATTATGGGATACAAGCAAATTACACATATTTTAAATATGGGATACAAGCAAATTACAGGAGAAAATCTAAATATCTGTCAATAGAAGAATAGTTAAATTAAGGTGTATCCATATGGTAGAATGTTGTTGTAATTAGCAAAAAATGCAGAAAATCTGTATATAGTAACATGAAAGGATGTCCATGTTGCAAAGTAGCAGGTGTATATATAAGCTCATTCTTATAGAAGACAAAAATATGTACAGTACATGTATGCACAGAGGTATGTATGTATATGTGCATATAAACATTACATATACACCCCTCCCTATACAGGTACTCAGAGACCCAGGAGAAACTCCAGCTGCTAATGAGGAGTACTGTGGGATGGAGTGGAGGGGAAAAGGGAGAATGAGAAAAGGACTTAACATTCTGACTTTATAGATGTGTATATTGTGTTTATTATTCTTCAATAAGAATGTACATAGCAATTAAAAAATTAAACAAATTTTAAGTAAAAGGTGCAAAAAAATATTTTTAACTTTATGAAAAATGGAATTTGAGGGGTAGAGGGTAATGAGACAATAGTATAGTATTCAAAACATCCTAAAAATCTAATTAATTTCAAATGTGCTGAAATCACAAAATAGAAATTGTTTTAGTGATACTTCAAGATGTAAAAAAGAACTCAGTCATTAAACAAATTACAAAATGAAAATTTAGTATTTAGTGCACATATGCTTTTTAGAATTACTTTTTAAGACCATAAACATCTTACTGTTGTTTTTAAAACCAAGCAAAAATTAAAACGAAATAGAAAATATGAAGTATAGAATTTCTTTCACTCATTTTAGAATCTGAACTGAATACATATGTACAAAAGGTAACCACTGTTCTAAAATACCTAGACACCACAGAACAAAAAAAACCCCAAAAAACAAAGAAGGAATATTTACTTCTACTGCTTGCTTTTAATACACAGAAAGTTTCAACAGTGTATATGTAAATACCAATGTTCTAATTCTCCACAATCTAGCAAAGAAATATTTGAATTTATTAGGAAGGAATAAGTTTTATTCTATGCATTTGAGAACATCTAGGCATGGGTACTCATGCTCTGGCCTCCTCAGTAGGGCACACACAGCCATTCATGAGCTGGTTCTGCCTCCTTTCCTGCCATGTCTCTGCCCCAAGAAGTTACAACCAGCACTCCTGTCACTCTGGCCCGTTAAATCTGAGCCCAAGACAGGGTGTGCAAAAGGATCTGTGCATTGGCTTGTTTCTAAGGAAAGGGATCCCAACTCCCAACAAATTCCCAATAGTGCCCATCACCCTTAAAGATAAGAATCATAATTCTAAAGATATTGAAAAAGTGACACAATTTAAGTAGAACTCTTATTCTTTCCTTAATCCAACCACTAATCAAGTATAAGTTGTTCCATGTAAAATGAATCACACAACTACATGTGTGTCACTGTAAAAGGAAGGGTAAAAAGTAGTTTCAGAAAAAAATAAGAAATAAATGGGAAATGTGACTGGTGATTCTCTTAGGTCAGGCAAAAAAAGTTATAACAGGAGGCAAGAATGCCTGTATAAGCCAAAAGAATACTTGTGAAAGAATAATGCTCCCACCCATCCACCCACCCATCCATCCATCCATCCATCCACCTTTCCATCTACCCACTCGTCTTCCATCCATCTAAGCAATCATCCATCCACCCTTCCATCCATCTAAGCAACCATCCATCCACTCTTCCACATATCCATCCATCCATCTACCTACCTGCCCTTCCATCTAAGCAATCATCCATCTCCTCTCCCACCCACTTACTGAGGACTTGCAGTATCAAACAATTGCCAAGTTCTATGGATATAGAGTAGAAAGGCAAAGTCCTTGCTCTCCCAGTTTAGTTCAGTGGGGAAGACTTCCAAGCAAAATAATTTCCTCAAAATAAGTCTGTGCTAACAATAGTCTTAGACATACTCAAAAGACACTAATAAGCCATATGAAGGAATCATTCCATTATGGAGAACAAACCTGTTTTTTTGCATCTTCAAGACTGGCATCAGGACAAATGACAACATCACGGCTACACGGTACTGGGTCTTTTCCAGCCAGACCTGCAATGGTGACCTTAATCTAAGAGAAAGACGTCATCATGATATTTAAGAACACTGAAACATAAATCTAGAGTAACATTTTCACAGCTGTCCTGTGTTTTTTTTTTTTTTGTGACCAGCCGCACATGAGCGCACTGGCCATCCCTATATAGGATCCAAACCCGCGGCAGGAGCACTGCAGCGCTCCCAGTGCCGCGCTCTCCCGAGTGCACCACGGGGTCAGCCCTGCTGTCCTGTGTTTTAAACTAACTTGAGGGCCGGCCCGTGGCTCACTCGGGAGAGTGTGGTGCTGATAACACGAAGGCCACGAGTTCGGATCCCATATAGGGATGGCCGGTGGTGCTGACAACACCAAGACAAGGGTTAAGACCCCCTTACCAGTCATCTTTTAAAAAAAAACCACAAAAAAACCCACAAACTAATTTGAGAGGAAATACTGTAACAAAACCATGCTGAATTTAAGCTCATATGCTGGATAAGTATATTTAATAAGTAGGTGTGTCCTAGGCAAACTGCAATTTATAGCTGCTGTCCCCGCACTCTGTCTGAATGCCCTTTTTAGAATGCCCTTTCTCCCACAGGTGTTCTGGTTTGGGCGATAAACTGTACTATGATCCTATTATTCACGCATCTTGCAAGGTTACTGTTGACATTTAAACCTCATGTATTTTCATAAGGTAGAAATGCAAGTTAAAACTATGAAATATGACTTTGTCTTACAAAAAATTTAAAAGCTGACAATACCAAGAGCTGGTAATGGAAAAATGAAAATTTTCATACACTGCTGGTGGAACTACAAATTGGTACAATGGAAAGCAACTTGGCAAAATTTAACAATGCCAACTGTGGGCTATCCTCTAGCCATTCCATTTTTAGGTATAAAAACACGAAAAACATTCAAACGCTTGCACAAGGAAACCCATACAAGAATAATATTACAGTAATGTAATACTGTAATTCGAAGAATGGATAAACTGTGGTACATTCATATAATCAAATTTTAAGCAGCAATTTTAGCTGAATAAACTGGATCTACGTGTGTCTTCATTGCTGAGAATCAGAGGACTATAGGGCTAACAGACTTGGGGGTCAGACCGCCTGGGTCTGAGTTCTCTTCTACTAACTCTGGAACATGCCACGTTATTTAGTGTCACTGTGCATCAGTTTCTTCAACTGTAAAATGAAGGTGGCAATATCTAACGCCCAGCGTTGCTGTAAGGTTTACATAAGTATATAAGTAAGTGCTTAGAATGATGCCTGGTGCACAGAAAGTGCTATTTAAGTACTCACTATTGTTATAAATATATTTGTTATACATATATTTGTTATACATATATGTAACATGCAGAATGAGAACTGCAGTCTAATGCTACTTTAAAGATACGCATGGGATGGATACACACCAATGGGAGGACAGCATTCTAGGGAAGGCAGAAGGGGTACAGGATTAAGGAGATTTACAAAGAGTGCTTTTCAAGTGTATGTCTCTAAAGCATTTGTTCTTTAAGAAATGCATCTGAAAGTGTCGTGGCGAAATCTTAACAAGTATTAAATGTGGTCAGTGGATAAACAGATATTATATGATCTGTGTACTTTTCCATACATTTGAAATATTTCGTAAAGTAACCTATTATTTTATTAAAAATTACTTTTTAAAGTGAAATAATTTTAAAAACAAGGAGGTCTAGAAAACAGTGGGGCACTTACCCCAGCTCGTCTCATGACATCTACAGGGATGACTGTCTCCATTTCTTCTGCTCCCTTAGCCAGGATGACCAGAGCTCTTTTTGAAGCCATTTTTATGATATTTTTTAAAGACTGAAAAAACAAACAAAAAAGACTTCAAAGACCTTTCATTGCAACCCTGGAATATCCCAAAATTTGAAGTTTAGGAACATTTTCTTTATTTTTTATCAGCACCACACTCTCCCAAGTGAGCCACGGGCTGGCCCCATTATTTAATTTTTAATTTATCAGTATACAGTGTAGTTGATTTTCGTGTCCCTTTACCAATTCCTCCTTTTCCCCTCTCTCTCCCTCCCCTTCTCCCCACCCCCAAAGTTTAGGAACATTTTCAAGCAGAGAACTATGGGAAAGATTCTGACAGCTGAACACAGTATGGAAAAAAGCATTTTACGTTAATATTGGTTTACACAGTAGTTTCAATTGCTCTATTTCTGAGACAAAAACACAGTGAGGTTGCTAATGTGTTAGTATTGTTTAGAATTTCATTTGCCATGTTTTCTTAAATCCAGTTTCTGGTAACATATTGCAAATGTTTTCTGAAGCACAAGCACGTAGGTCTTGCATTTTACACAATGCGGGGAGACAGTCATTTTTGAAGTACAATTTCATAGAGAAATTCATGGGTAAAAATTTAAATACATAGTATTTAGCAACTAGCCTATAAGAGTTCTGGAGGGGATTTTTTTCTTTTTTAGTTCCAATCATTGTAATAAAAATTGGGGGTGGGGAAGGGGCTAACAGTGTTAAATATCTGAACCTATTTCTTTATGATCGGGAAAGACGGAAATTCCCTTCACTGATGTCAACCTAACTAGATTGTCCCTGCACACAGCTCTCACTGTGCAAGATCGCAGCTACACGAGGTTCTGAATCATTTTTAGCCCACGTTTCTAGAGAGGGTGCCGTCTATGCAAAACAGACTTGAACACAGAGTTAGCCACTTCCAAACCGGTGAGACGACAACCAGAAAATTCTGGACGCTTCTGCGTTGCTACTACGAGGGCTGTCAAAAGTCAAGGCACGTGCTTATGCCGGAACGCGCATGTCTATCCGCCGCGACAGACGCCCAGGGGTCGCGCCGGCTCCAGGACCCCTTGGGGGGGCCGCGACGTGGCTGCGCGAGGCCCGCACCCTGCCCAGGCCGCGCGCCGGGGCTGGGTGCAGCGGAACTCCGGCCAGCCGGGCGGCCCTGAGCCCCGACGCAGCCCGCAGCGCCAGCCCAGGCCCTGACCTGCACCCCGCGTCTCTCCCTACAGTCGCGGCGCCTCGGCCGGTTCCCCGAACCTGACTGATGGGGATCGCACTCACCCCAAACCTGACTGACGGGAACGCACGCCACCACGCACGCGCGCGGCCCGCCTTGCCCCTCAGCCGCGCACTGCGCAGACTCGCGCCGCTTCCGCGTCTTGTACGTCACATCCGGCTGATCCCACCTCAGAGCCCGGCGCGGGGGCGGGGGTCCAGCACCACAGGGATCCTGCGGCCTTCAGTCGCACGCACCCCCCCCCCCCCGCGAATGGCACAGTCTGGCCTGCCCCGGGCGCCCGCTGGGTTTAACCCGCTCCCGGCTGCGGGCGATGGAGCCATCCCGGTCCCCGGCGCGGCTGCGGCTTCTTTCAAGCACTGATTTTGATAAAGCAGGTTCGTTTCTTCTGTGCAGGTTGTTCCTTCACGTTTCTTCTGTGCGCTCCTGGAACGCCTTTCTGTTTCGCCCCGACCTGTTAAGACTCTTCCAGCGCTTCCCGGGCCTGGCTCCCGCACGCTCGGTCACCCCGGTCTCGGGCGACTCTGGAGCTTTTATTCACACGTGGTCATCTCATAGTGTTAGTTTCTCTCTCAACGTTTTGTCTTAAAAGTTCCTCGTGCTGTACCCACAGGATTACAGCAATGCTGGGCACATAAGTCTAATAAGTACTTAATGGGTTAAATCTATTTACGTTATAATCCCAAATTTTATTTTTAAAACGTTTCTGAATATCAATACTTTCAGCAGTTTCAAAAGTCAGGACGATAAGCGTTAACATTGAGCATTGACTCTCATACCTGTCCCCGCACAGTTCCATCTCCACGCCCTACAGGTAACCACGTTGTGAGTTTCTTGTGCATCCTGAGATAGACTATGATTTTCCCTGTCACATAACAACGGAGTAGACGGTATACACTATTCTACACCTGCCCCCACACGCATCCACACACTTATTAAGTGAGTATCTTGGAGATCTCTCCATATCAAAAAGAGCTTCCTCATACATTTTTTTTCCCAGGTAGTATGCCATTGTGGGCATGTTCCATAGTTTGTTTAGCGGTGCCCCACTGATAACAGGTTATTTCCAATTGCTTTCTGTACGGACAGCACTGCATTGAATAACCTTAAATATATGACCTGCTTGTGCAAGTATAACTGGAGGGTAAATTCCCAGAAGTGGGAAATACATTCGAATCCCTCCATACAAGTTGAACCCCTTAGCACTCTCACCAATAATATATGAGATCAAACTATATTTTAAATATATCAGTGTTTTTAAGGCTTCAATGCAGATATTATAAAATTCGTTTATTTTCAAGATATAATTTTACCTTTGTTTGTTGGTTTATAAAGGACTTATATATATTTCACGTGATTCTTAAAATGGTGGTGAGAGTGCTCTTTAATTTGAAAAATTGTAAATTTAGAGTCATTTATGCAACATTGCACTTGTGCAAAAATTTGAAATATCTTTGTTTGACATTTTAAGAGGAAAGTGTTTTAAGAGTTCTGGAATGACTTCACCTTTGGTTATTTGCAAAGGAAACAGGGGAAAGCGACACCCTTTCAGATTTGGAGTGCGAAAAATAGTAGTGACAGAGAGGTGGGGAGGCAAGTGGTTAGAGATGTTCTACAAAACCAAGGAGGCCCTGGAGTGGTCAGCTACCAAAAAGAACCGAGGAAGGATTCAGATAGATGTAAGGAAAACCAAAAGAAGACAGGTTGTGTTGCTCCAGTTTCCATAGTAAACTCTTTATTTTTTACTCTTTTTTTTTTTTTTTTTTTTAACATTCTGTGTAACAAGAGCCAATAATAAACCAGCTGGTGTTCTGCTGCAGCATGAAACAGCCACAACAGAGTAAATGTGGCAAGACAAATGGTTCAGCAGAGAGAAAGAACAAGAACCAACCCAGTCAACACTCCTGAGATATCTACATCACTGTCAAGATCTGAAATACGTTGCACAGTTTTTAAAACTCAAATATGACTTATGGTAGATTGGATTATTTTTCAGAAATAGTCACTTTTTCCATTTCTATCTGCACGGGTGGGGTGTACATCCTGTCCCTTGACTTTGGATTTGGCCTTGTTTTGGCCAGTGGGATGTTAACATGAGTCTGATCAAAGTCTCAAAAGGTATTGACCTGATGATTAGGTTTGCACTATTGTTCTTTAGAATTGCCATAGGAAGAGCTTTCCTACAGGGAAGTTGCTGCTGCTCCTTCAACCTGGGTTTCAGAATGAACACATGTGGAACAGAGCTGCCCCAGCCAACCTGCACAACTAGCACTTGAAGCAGTCACCACAGCCAAATGGCAGACTGTACCAGTCAGGTTTTGGGACCCAGCAGTGGCTAATTGGTGCAGCAATAGACCTCTGACTCAGTCCTTCCTACCTCTCAGCCCTGTTCCCCAGAAACAAGTATCTTCAAGTATTTAAATTATTTCTTCTCGTAATTATTTCAGTATTTTAAAACAGTTTGCTAATATTTTTCTTTCTCATTTATTGTCTTTAGTCATTATATATTGATTTCCTGGCAGATGGTATAATTTTTATTTCACAGATGTAAAGGTTGAGGTCCAGAAGGGTGAAATGACTGTAGAAGGTCCTGCAGTCTTGGTCAAATTCAGATATTGATGCTAAATTTCACACTCTGCCCACCATATACTTTGTCAGTTACTTAATAATAAGTCAGTAACACTCATGACACTTGCTTTATAGTTCATACCTATTTCTCATCACACATTTGTAGAACAAAGCCCAAAATTAAACCATTTACCAAAAAATGTTGCTCTAGTACTGGCCATGAAGACACCTCCTAGTTTAGTTCCTTCTTTCCAGGCAGAACAACCCATCCTATGTACTACTTTTCCCCCTCAACATTTGACAAATCTATGCATTGTGGAAAGTACAAACAAAAAACTCTCCCTGTTTTCAAGGAACTAGTCAGTTTACTGCAGCAGATGCAACATTTAATGGAGAGATATTATTCTGTCTTGTGGAGCTCACAATTTAGTTATGGAGAAATGTCCTTGACAATGTTCGCAACAGCCACCCATGGCCGTTCTGATCCTGGATGTGAAACACAACTCCCCCTAGAATTATCTTGATCACAATAGCGAAGATACTGCTGCCAGGTTATTTCCCCGCCCCGCCCCCCCCCACCCCCCTGTCACTATTACATTTGGCATCTCATCTTACTAAGTAAACACTCTAAAATAAATCATTCTCTATGACTGTTATCCTTTTATTTATTGATGGGACTTACCGTTCTAGCATTTTAGTGTATTTTGTGTACTGTCTGTCTCCTAGTCCTGTGAACTCCCTGAGAGGACCTTCTTGTCTTGGTCACTGCTGAATCCCCAGCATCTACTAGAATCCTTGGCACATAGCAGGTGCTCAATAACTACTTGCTAAATGTTTTTCTAATTTCACCCTATATTATTTGACAGCTTTCTTTGATTATCGCTATTGTTTCCGACAGGCCAGGCTCAGCTTCCCCTCTCGCATTAAACAAATGACCTGAAAGTCCAAAAGTTGATGCAAGGATTGGAAGGTTTATTGAGATTACTGGTACTCAACTAAATGTCTAACCAAGCAAACAAACAGAGAAAAGAGGAGCACTGGGGTCCAGTTTAGCCTAGTCCTAATCAGCAGGGCCAACCTATTCCGTTAACAAATTGATAAAAGCAGTTCTCCCCACTGTTTTCAGCATAAAGAAAAGTATTGACTAGATTTAAATCAGAAAAGTAAAGCATAGCCAGGAGCCCTCCAAGGTGCACCTATACAGAAGTGGATACAATCCAGCCAAACAGAAGAGGGCTCAGAGAATCAGAGAAAGGTAAAGAGAATAAAGCATTGCCTTGTCAGAATTTAGGCCAGGCACTCCAGGAGAGATCTACCAGCAGCAGAGACATGGAAGCAAAATAGTCCCAGTGACCACTTGCCTCTTGCAGCTAGTCTTCTCTGGTGCCCAAAGCTTTCTAATTTTTGCCAGTGATGAAATTAGGCTCTCGGATTCCAAAGTCATAGAAATGAACGTACCCAACAGTAAAGCAAGCAACACTTTATTAAAAGAGGAGATAGACTTATGTATAAGGGGGGGTAGCAACAGTAAAGCTAGCCCCCCAAGGGGAGCTGTTCAGGGTCTTTTACAGGGAAAGGAGTTAAGGGGTACAGGCCAGCGTGACTGGAGGTGGTCCATTCTGTTCTTCCTGATTGCATCATGGGTGCATGCTCAGTAGGTCCCAGATGGCAGTGGTGTTCATCATTGTCACCCCAGGAGAGTCATTGTAGCTGTCACCTTGATGCTCTGCGCAGCACGTGGGAATTCCTAAAGGGGTCTTAAGGTTAATCTGTAACTTTTACAATTATAGTAAAGAGCCTTGGGGAGGAGTTTTGCCACTCAGTATCTATCTGTTTCCTCTCTTATCTCAGTCTCTTTTGTCAGGTAGGCCTATGGGGTAATCATTTGCCCCAAGGGGTCTCATGACTGAGGAGTGGAAAAGTAACAGTGTCCTCTGCAGGGGAAATGGAGTCAGTTTGGTTCACAGGCCCAGCCTTACTCTTTCACTATAGATTAACACTTTACATTTGTAGAACACTACAGTTTACAATGTGATTTTTAAAAATTTCTTGAAACATAATTGATTGTACATGTCTGTGGGGCACAGCGCTGAGTATCTATACCTGTGTGCAACATGCTATGCTCAAATACAATGTGACTTCAACTAATTTCTTATTCCTGTTTAAATCTTATTTTTCACAAATTCATTTCACCAGATGATGAATGTAAGAGGCGAAATTTTCTGTGCATTAAGTTAATATTGTTTTCATCGCTTTCCAGCTTCACTCAAGAGGAGGGGTTTAAATTGCAGTTACTGGGCATAGAGAAGACCTTCGGGGCATTAATTAAATGTATTTTTCAACGTCCATAAAGGCTGGGTGAAGGGCACGCTCTAGAGAGGTCCGATGGACACGCGAATTTCCCCTGGGAGCCCCCAAAAGGTTAGGTCGGCGAGATCGGAGAAGAGTGGGCGAGCCCTGACATTTGAGGCTGCGCCGGCGCAAGGCGGGAAATTCTGACGCCGAGGCCTGCGAGGGGCCCCGAGGACGGATTCGCCTCTGCTCCCACCCGGTGTGAAAAGCCCCCCAGCGGGGGCCACCCGGAGCACCTCCCACGCCGGCCGGGCGCCGGAAGCGGGCGGCTGACCCGCAGTGACGTAGGACTCACTTCCGCCGGCCGCGGCGCGCGGTCCCCGGCGGCGCCCAGGATTGGTCGAGCCGGCCCGCGGTGGGCGGGGCGGTCGCGCCGGAGGCGGGGTGGTGCGGGCGGGTGCGGGGGGCTGGTGGCCGAGCCAGGCCGGGGATGGCGCCCTTGGTGGTCGCGTTCCTTCCAGCGGTACGTCCCTTCCAGCGGTACGTCCCTTCCCGCCGACTTCCAGGGTCCGTCCCTTGATTCCTGGGCCCAGGTTTCCAGGTGACTGCAGCGAATGGCTCCCCCGAGAACGACCACGTTCAGCCTGTGCCCAGTCCCGGGGCCTTTGGTGTCCCGAGGAATCGAATCCAGTCTCTGATGTGTTCAGCACCTCGTTGGTGGCTCGTTGGAAAATCAGCAAAGCCCACCGTGGAAACAAGGCTGTGCCTTGGGCAACGTTTTGTGTGTTTCTGTTTCTCACTTACTGCCACGTTTTCTGTGGTTATTGGCATATTATTTTTAGAAGTGAGAGCAAGCTCTGATTACGGTTTCAATGATGGGTTCTCAAAAAGCTTTTAAAAATGTTTTTTGTTTGTAAAATGTGAATAGTAATGTCTACCCAGAAGTTGGTGAGGACCTAGTGAGATCTTAGGTAAAACGCTAAGCTGAAAGGAATTGAAATGTTGAGTCCCTTCTCGTTATTTCCCGCTGTAGTTCTTTATTCTAATTATGCTTCCATGATGTTTTCTGATTCCCGTATTTTGGAAACATACAATGATCCGGGAGCAGTACACATTTGAATGTAGCAAAGCTTTCCTGGCTGACTCCCTGTCACCTGTCCTTCAAGTGTATCTTGGAGGTCCCTTCTGTATTTTAAGGCCCACCTACTCCAGAGATTAAGAGGTGACTGCACCTAGGGTGACAATCAAATATCTTGGTGACCTTTTCCATGTCTATGGTTTGGGATCTGCTGATTTTGGCAGTGACTTCTACGTAGGGCATTAAAATCAATAGTGGGTATGCCGACCACGTTTGAATCCCGTCACAGTGTTGGGCTGGCCTCTACTGGAATCTGAATCCGTGACCTTGGTTTAATAAGGCTGCGCTCTAACCAACTGAGCTAACCAGCCAGCCACAATCTTCCACAATCTTACAACTTAAACTCCCTCACTCATTTTCTCTGTTCCTGGAATACGTATGCCCTGTACTTTGCCTTCCTCATGCTTCTGCATAAGCAGTTCTCTCTGCCGGGAATGCCCTCTGCTTCCATATCAGCCTTTCAATGTATCATCCTTCCTGCAAAGCCCAGTTACAGGTTCAATCCCTCCAGGAAACTTTCTCTGTATTCCCATAGCACTTTGTCCTCCTGATACAGAATCTATAGGGTTGTACGACCTTATCTTAGTTATTGATGTAATTTCTTCCTTCTTCTCAAGTCTGGGAAAGGTGTCGTGATGGTGCCTTATCTATATATGCCTCAGAAGACAGTAAAACTCATTCAATAAGTATTTATTGAGCTCTTGTGTGCTCTAGGTACTGCTCTGGGTGCCAGGGATTAAGGCAGTGAACAAGCAATGTCCGCCCTCGTGGAACTTCTGTTCAGTGGGGAAGACAGACAATAAACAAATGCACAAACGAGTGTATGTGCCAGGTGGTGATATGTACTACGAAGCAAAATAAAGGAGGGAAAGGAGATAGAGAATGGTGGGAGAGGGTATTCTTTTAGACAGGAATACTTTTTTCTGAGGAGGAAACGAGTAAGAGGTGGGAACAAGTTGTATAGACAGCAGGAAGAAGAGCTTTTTAGACAACGATAAAGTAAAGGCCAGAAGCAGGAGTGTGTTTGAAATACTAAAGAACAGCAAGGAAGTCAGGCTAGAGGGGAGTGGTAGGATACACGGTAGGAGAAGTAAACAGATCAGGTATGTGCACACTTGAATTAGACATTCAATAAATGCTTCTTGAATTTATTGAATCGATAAGGAATAGAGAACTGTTTAATGATAGTAGTAATGAAACTTGGATATTGCTTGAGGTTGAGTTTTACAGATCCTGTAGGCACGAATATATAAAATATTTACAACTTACAGACAGGTACATTGGAACTCTTATTTAGTGTGGCAACAATTAACTGAAAAAAAATCTTTAATGAAGACCAATGGTTTATGCAATGATCTTCCCTTCGGAAACACAGAAGAACAGGAGACAGATTTTGTGAAGGATGAACTAAACTGACTTGTGAGTGGAATGATTTGGTAGATAATACTGATCACCATTAAGAAGTTCAGAAGAAAACAAAATTTGTCTCCTGATGTTGTCCTGCTTTTTATTTGGAGGAAAAATATTTAAATTTTAATTGACAAAAATTGAATTTGTGAAATAACCAGATAAATTTGTGTATTTAATTTTAATAGTACTTTCTTTTCCAAGGGCAAAGGTGAATGCTAGGATTAGAGAGCCATTACGCTCAGGAAGAAGCTAACATTCAGTACAAAGCCATGATCCTTCAGGATAATATTGCTTTTTGGGGTGATATGGCTTTGATCACAGTTGCCACTTGCAGCCCAAAGAACATTTTTGCCCTTAGTGGAATGTGGCAACTCTCCGTCAGAATTTTAAAAGACTTCACTTAATACTTTTTGATGACATGCTTAAAACTTTTTAAGTTAGTCTAGCTCCCTCCAAAAAGGGAGTACCATGCAGCTATCAATTCTGATCTTCCTCACATTTCTCAAAGTTTTAATTGACCGTCGGTTTCTTGGTAGTCATTCACATAGATGAGATCTAATGTGGTTTCTGACTCAGCTCTCAAACCACTGAATTGACAATCTTACTCTTGGTTGCTGAGTCAACACCTTTCTTCATTCATTCACAGGAATGAACCATTATGAGTAGCTCCTGAGTTAGTCATAACTATTGGCAAAATGTTAAGGTAGCTTTGGAATGAATGAGGAGACCTGGGTTCCATCCCTGGCTTCTCCATTCCTTAAATGTGGCAGTATGGTGCAGCGGGAAAGTGTGTTCTCTCAGATGCCAGCCTGTCTGGGTTTAAGCCCAACTTGCCCCCTGCTAGTAAGTGATCCTGAACAAAATACTTTCCTCCCAGCCCTCAGATTCCCCATGTATAAAACAGGGATAACAGAACCTATGTACTTCATGTGGTTATTATGAAGATTAAATAGTTAATAGAGGTAAAGCTAGAACATTGTCCTCTAGTAAACACTCAAATGTTGCCATTAGTCTCAGTTACTTGAACTTCCTCAGCTTCTGTTTCTTTAACATTAGAATAGTAAGAATAGTTCCTACCTCATAGAGTTGATAAGAGGCTAAATACGTAGTCCCTTGTCACCTGCAGGGGATATGTTCCAACATCCCCAGTGGATACCTGAAACCATGGATAGTACTGAACCTATATATACTATTTTTTCCCCCATACATATATACCTACCTGTGATAAAGCTTAATTTATGAATTAGGCACAGTAAGAAGTTAACAACAATACTTGGTAATAACAGAGCAATTATAACAATATACTGTAATAAAAGTTATGTGAATGTGGTCTCTCTCTCAAAATATCTGGAATTTTCCATTTATATTTTCAGACCAGGACTGACTGTGGATAACTGAAACAGTGAAAAGCAGAACCGAGGATAAGGGAGTAAGTACTACAGCAACATATTTAAAGTGTTTAGCATAAGATCTGCAATGCAGGAAGTAACCCATAAGCATTAGCTATTATTAAGTGTTAAAAAACACTTATTTATCAATAGTTGCAATCTTTTTAAGTACAGTGATGAAGGGACCAGAGGAGAAGAATGCAGAAAATGATATACCATAAAAATGTGCCATCTTGCTGAGGATGGTGGGGGATAGAAGGGGCATAGACATAGTTTTTGCCTTAAGATACAGTGACAGGATTTGAAGAAATACTCAAAGTGCAAGTAGCTCTTCTTGGAGTAAGAGTAAGTTTCCAGAGCTAAAATGATTCAAGTGCATGAAAGGTGACAAAGAGACTTTGTGTAGGGGTTGTGACCCTGAGTCCATGATGCGCAAGGGGGAGCAGATATAATTCAGGGGGTCTGTGAACTTGGATGGAAAATTCCACCTTCACTTCCACTAACAGAAATCTAACATTTTCTTCAATTTTGGATATAAAAATTCACAAAACATCGCTGAAAAAACAGTCTCCTGGCTTTGCACCAATAAAAATTAAAATTATCTTCATATAACATTACAGTTCTTGCAGATATCCCAAAATACTATTTACATTTATGATTAATTTCAAATTATAGCAGGTATGTGTTAATAAAGTCCATATAATTGCCATGTCACAAATTGTTTTTTCAAATATTTGGTAGGTATATTTCAATGCAGTTGGTTTCTTTTGTAATCCTTTGTATTATATTTTACAAATTTAAGAGTAATATTCTGAGAAGGCTCCACACACATAGGGCTCACAAGTTAAAAGGGTCCTGGGCACAGACAGACTAAGGTTTTGGTCACAGTATGGGCTCTGGAGCCAGGCAGCCAAGTGTGAACCCTTTCTCAGCTCTTCAGCCACACTGGACAGGCTACCCACTTTCTCTGTGTCCTAATTTCCTCATCTGTGAAATAGGGATGAAGGCTGTTTTAAGGTACAATTGAGGAAATGTATGTGAACATGTAGACAATGCCTTGCATGTAGTAAGCCCTCAATCAATGTTAGCCATCATCAGAAAAGCATTTTATGTGAGACAAGAGAAAGAAAAACCCAGGCTGTCGTCCAGAATGATTTCCTGAGGAAGATGAGAAATAAAACATTAGGTCATGAAGAGGTAGGCAGTCGGCAGGACTAGAGTTAAAAGGTTTTTTTTTTTTACTGTTTTTAAAAGGTTATTTTCTAAGTTTTAAAATTATCTATTAAAATTAAAAATATAAATTAGATGAAAATAAATTCATTCATTTATTCATCCATTCAATAAAGGTTTATTGAATACCTATTATGTACCTCTCAACACTGTGTCTAACAGTTGTGGTTCTTGGAGCAAGTGTAGAAATGGAGCCCACACACCAGGTCTAAGTATTTAAAACTGGCGAGTCAAGCTAAAGGAGTATATGTTCTGTTCTTCTACTTGGAAGGGGAAGTCTTCAGAACAACAACATTTAAAATGGTTGTTTTCATGTGACAAAGTTGGCAAAATATCAAAGATGACGGAGCTTAATTATTATTGCGGGTGTGTAGATGCTCTTTAATGGCTTGGCAAGTTTTGAGTGAGTGGTAAAGATAAAACTCATCGGTTATTGTGTATTTGCTCCATAAAATTTATTTTTCTTGCTTTCATTTCATTTGCTGTAATAGAGAATTTCACATAGTTTGTGTTTAGTTGACAGTATTGACTTAAAGGATTTAAAAAATAAAATATACTCAAAGTTTACAGGATTTGTATTTAATGTAAAATATGAATTTAAATATGTTGATTTTTTAAATTAAATTTTTTTAATGTTTGTTTTTAAAAGGTTATTTTCTAAGTTTCAAAATTATCTATTAAAATTAACAATATAAATTAGATGAATATCAAATATTTAAAATCGGGGGCTGGCAAGTTAGCTCAGTTGGTTAGAGCGCCACCTTGTAACCCCTAAGTCAAGGGTTCGGATCTCCCAGCCAGCCGCAAAACAAAAACAAACAATGTTTTAAAAAAATAAATGAAATTGTTTAAGTATTAAATAATCTGAGATTTTTTATTTTTGAAATTTAAATTGTATTAAATATTTTAATAAAAATTATAATGGTTTGCAGTTCTGGGGTTCAGTGTCTCAGGTGGTTCTACTAAAGCATCAGTATTGCAGTTCTTATACTACATAGTACATATGGTTCCTCAGACTTTGTGTGCAACTGTTGTGAATTCCATGCTAGTTCACAGGGACTTCCAGAATTACAAACTGGAACATAAATAGAATTAAGATAATGGATACTTGGAACTTCTGGGAAACTCTATTTTCCATAATGTTCTTGCATAATGATAGGTTATGCAAGGGTCTGTTACACCCTTGGTATCTGAGAAGGAGTTGACAAACTGATCTGCCTTGTCCCTGTGCTGGTACTCCTGTGCCTCACACCCTACCTGCTCTCCTTGTTGGCAGCAGCACAGCCCACAGCCCTCACAGCACGGAAATGCCAACACATGGAGTTTCGAGGACAGAACAAAGCATGTGGAGAAGAGTTTATGGAGGCCTGAGGGTGTGAGTCGCAAGGGTAGGTTGAGCTAGTGTTGAGAGTTCTGTGTCCTGTACGCCAGCACCACGCACCAGATCCCCAGTCACAGACACACTCGTGTGTTAGGGGTGTGTATGTGTGCTTTATGGGGCCTTGAGCTGGATAGAACATATTTCATTTAATGGCATATTTAGCTTGATGTGTAACTTCCAAATATTTGGACATATAGTATGCAGGCCTCTGTTTGGACTCTTGTCCTGGGCACTGCACAGTGGTGGGGGTGGTCTGAAGTTGGAGAAAAACATTTATGAGTCATTAACATAGAAGAAGATAACCACGTAGAGAACGTGTAGAACAGGGAGGAAAAGTGAGCAAATTCAGTGTCTAATAGTGACGACTTCCTGGACCCGATAGGTGCTTCGGGTAGCAGGTGGGGACACTGAATCCTGAAGGATAGACCTTTTGGTAGGGCAACAAGTATAAATAGTGCATATTCCCAGGATGAGATTGCATCTAAGATGTGCCCTGGATGGACAGGAGTGTGTTTTAAAGGTCTTTTTTCTTTTTCTAAATATCTTCTTTATCTTGTTAGAGTAGTTGAGGCTTCATGCTATCTAGCTTCCAAGTACACTCACTTGAGAGATTCAATATTAGACCTATAGTTAATCAAAATAAAAATCTATTCCTTGGCTTAGAATGAGATATTAAGAATGTGATGAAATTATTATTAATACTACTAAAGTATTAGTATGTTTCATTGGGGTCATCTCTGATTTCATTTGGAAAGCTTTTATGAAAAAGATGAATTTTTTATTGCATTTGAAAGATTAAAAGGCTAAAATAGATAAAGCAATGTGATACATATTTTAGGCGAATGAAAATCATACTAAAAGCGTGTTACACCTTTTGCTAGTCTAGGTAGTATGTATATCTGGTCAACTATATAATTTGCCTTAGCTTACTATGATATTTTATCATACAAAAAAATGCAGTAACATGAACTCTTTAGACATCTGAATAAAGTTGATCAGAGCCTTCAGAAGAATAATTCTAAAGTGGTGATTTTGTTTAACTGGAGACTGGTGTGTTAGTCCATTTCTGTTGCTTATAACAAAATCCTGGAACTGGGTAATTTATAAGAAAATGAAATGTATTTCTTAACAGTTTCGGAGGTTAGGAAGTCCAAAGTCCAGGGAACACATCTGGTGAGGGTCTTTGGTGGCAACAGTGACCCAGGGGTCTCACATGGCAGAAAATGATGGAGCAGAGAGACTAAACCTCCTTATGTGCTGTCTTTTTAAAGCCCTCAGAATCACGCTTCTGACCACCATTTAATCTATTCACTATGGCACAGTCCTACAATCTGATCACCTCTTCAAGGCCCCACCTTTCAATTACTATAGTAGGATTTCCCACCCTCAGCAGTTACAGTGGGGATTAAGCCTCAGTGAGGTTGGTGGGGGGGCATCCAAGCTACAGCATTCTGCCCCAGGCCCCACAAACTCATGTCCTTTTCACATACAAATACATTCATTTTTGTCCCTAGAGTCTTGTTTCAACTCAAAAGTCCAAAGTTCAAAGTCCCATCTGTGAAATGAAAAACAAACGATCTACTTCCGAGATACAATGGTGGGACAAGCATAGGGTACATATTCCCATTCCAAAAGGGAGAAATAGGCCAAAAGAAAGGTGTAACAGGTTCCAAACAAGTCTGAAACCCAGCAGGACATTAAATCTTAAAGCTGGCAAATCACGTACCTGGACTCCATGTTTGACATCCTCTACATGCTGGTGTGGAGATTGGGTCCTCAAGTCCTTGGGCAGCTCCACTTCTGTGGCTCTTCTGGTCTGAGGTGATGCTTCAGCTCTCCCAGGCTGGTGTCCCACTCTGGTAGCTCCACAGGTCTGGGGTCTCCATGGCGGTCCTGCTCTCATGGCTCCACTAGATATGGTGCTGATGCGGTTTCTCTGCTGCAACTCTGACCCCACATTTCTGCTCAACATTACTCTAGTGAAGGTTCTATGAAGTGACTCCACGCCTGTGACAGATCTCTTCCTGGGCTCCCAGGCTTTTTCATATATCCTTTGAAATCGGGGTGGAAGCTCCCAAGCCTCCACAGCTCTGGCAAGCTGTGAGCCTGCAGACCTAACAAGGCTTCTGGCTTGTATTTTCCAAAGCTGTGGGTCCAGCCACACCTGGAGCCAATTTAGCCATGGCTGGAGCAGCCAAAGCAGCTGGGGTGCTGATGCTGGAAGCAGCTTCCCAAGGTGGCCCTGGGCAGTGAGCCTGTGGAGGGTGCCTCAGGCCAAGACCATTCTGTCTCCCTAGGTCTTTGGGCCTGTAATGGAAAGGTTGGCCCCAGAGGCTTCTGCAATGCCTTCAGGGCCCTTTCCCCCTTCTCTTCATAATCTCTTTCTTTTGTACTAATCTTAGCACCATTGAATTTTTCTCCTGAAAATGCTCTGTGCTTTTCTACCACATGGCCAGGCTGCAGATTTTCCAAATCTTTACACTCTGTCTCCCTTTTAATTATACATTCTAGATTTACATCATGCCTTTTCTGCCATAACTCAGCACAGTCTGTTGCAAGTAGCCATGCAGCTTCCTGAATGCTTTGCTGCTTAGAAATTTCTTCTACCAAATACCCTGGATCAGCACCTTGAAGTTCCACATTCCATAAAACTTTGGGGCATGAAAAGAATGCAGCCAAGTTCCTTGCTAGTTCATAGCAAGTGTAATCATTGCCTGTTTCCAAGAAACTCCTTAATTCTGTCTGAGACCTCCTTAGAATGGTCTTTACAGTCCATATTTCCATAAGCTTTCTGGTCACTACCATTTCACCAATCTCTAAAACTTTCCCTCGTTTTCTTATCTTCTAAACTTTCACCAGCGTCTAGGATTTTCACAGCCTGTTCCTCCAAATTCCTCCAGCCTCTCCTCAATACCTAGTTCCAATGCCACATCTACATTTTCAAGTATTTATTATAGGCAACACCCCACTTCTCTGGTACCAATTTTCTGTATCAGCCTGTCTCTGTTGCTTATAACAAAATACTTGGGACTGGGTAATTTATAAGAAAACAAATTTATTGCTTACAGTTTCAGAGGCTGGGAAGTCCAAAGCCCAGGGAACACATTTGGTGAACACCTTGGTGGTAGCGACGAAATAACCCAGGGACCTCACGTGGGAGAAAACAGTGGCGCAGAGAGAGAGTAACCTCCTCACATGCTCTCCTTTCAAAGCCCTCAGAACCACTCCCCTGACCAACATTATTAATCCATTCACTATGGCACAGTCCTCAGAATCTAATCACCTCTTCAAGGCCCCACCTTTCAATTGCCAAAATAGGATTTCCCACCCTCAACAGTTACAGTGGGGATTAAGCCTTAGTGAGTTTGGGGGAGCATCCAGTCCACTATGCAATTTGCCTTAGCTTACTCTGATAATTTTATCTCACAGTGTAGTAACACGAACTCTTTAAACACCTGAATAAAGGTGATCGTAACCTTCAGTAGAATAATTCTGAAGTGATTGATTTTGTTTAACCATAGGCTGGTAAAACTAATCTTAAGCCTTTTAGATCAGAAGAGGCCTTTATGTCACTGGCATAAATGCTTGAGAAAGTGAGTTAATTACTGTGTTGGGAAATTAACTACGTCACTTTCAGAGGAAGTAATAACTCTGCCCACAGAATACCCAAAATGTAGATTAGTAAGTAGCATTTAGTTAAATGAAAATACAGTCCAGTTAAATGTCATGCTGCAGTGTTAAACACGGAGTACTACATGTAAATGAGGTCACTTGGTTAGGTGGTGTCTCTGAAAGTTTGAGAAGGCGATCAGCAGTTTAATTTTTATGGTATGACTCTTACATTCAGCCAGTTCTGCTGAAGTTGGGGCAGTGGGGAGGAGCCTACAAATATCACAGGTAAAATGACTCTTGGATGACTCTCAGAATTTGGGAATGAATTGTGTAGACAGCCTGTGCATTTTTCTCCTTGAGTGTCACAACTTGCCCTGCGGCTGCTTTTCTGATGATCCATGTGGAAGATGAGGGAAGGAACATTGCAAAACAATGAGTCTCATAATAAGTTACTCTCTTCTTGAGAGTAGTGTGCCAGGCATTGAGCAAGCACTTCATGTCTGTTGTTCCATTTAGTCCTCACTAAATGAGGACAATGTACGGTGCTACTGTACGCTTAAGGTGTGATTGGAAAAGTTGAGACTTCAGGAGGTTGAGAAATTTGCCCAAGGTTACACAGTCATAAATGGCAGAGCCTCTATTCGATCCGGGTGAGTCCGACAGCAGAGTGCGGGCTCTCAACCACTGTGCACAGGCCACTGCTCCCGTGACAGGGCGCGTGCAGGTGTGTATGTGTGATAATACTGGGGTAAGCGTAGCAAATCAAAGCCACAATGAGATACCACTTCACACCTACTAGGACGATTATAATTTTTTTAAAACATGGAACAATAACAGATGTTTATAAGGATGCAGGGGAAATGAAATCCTCGTGCATTGCTGGCGGGAATGTAAAACGGTGCAGCGGCTGTGCAGCTGCTGTGCAGAGCAGTCTGGCAGCTCCTCAAAGAGTGAAACACAGAAGTACCGTACAATGCAGCAGTTCCACCCCGAGGTGTGTACCCAAGAGCGCCAGAAACACGTCTCCACACAAAAGCCTACACGTGAATGTTCATAGCAGTATTGTTTATAATAGTCCAAAAGTGGAAATGACCCCCCAAATAAATAAATAAGACAAAAACAAAACACGAGTGGAAACAACCCAAAGATCCATCAACTGATGAATGGACAAACAAAATGCAGTATATCTAAATAATAGAACATTATTTAGCCATGGAAAGGAATGAAGGGTTGACACACGCTGCAACATGAACAAACCTTGAAAACATTGTGCTGAGTGAAAGAAACCAGTCATTAGAGACCACACGTTGTATGATTGCCTTTATATGAAACGTCCAGAATAAGCAAATTCATAGAGATAAAAACTAGGTTAGTGGGTGCCAGGGGCTGGGGACAGGGAGATTGGGAGTGACTGCTAATGGGTGTGGGATTTCTTTCTGGACTGATGGCCACGTTCTGGAATTAGACAGTGGTGATGGGTGCACAGCGTAGTGAATATACTGAAATCCACTGAATTGTACAATTTAAAATAGTGGACTTTGTGTTATGTGAACCATAAATTGTTTTTTAAAGAGATAACCTCAGGGTCAAATCTGGGAGTTCCTCAAATATTGTACTGTAGGGTCCAGCAGGGAGCCACTGAAAGTTTCTGGGTAGGAAAGTGACTCAACAGCACACGGCATGTGCTGATGAACATCAGCTTCCTTTGCTCTCCCTTCATCCCCCAATTCAAGACCAAGCCTCAACTTCTCCCATGGAAAAGTAGTTATTTTCTGTTTGGATTCTCCTGGAAAACCCACCTATTTTAGTCAAAACTACCCCTGACATCATCCTCCTCCCCTCCAGCCCAAACCCCCCAGGTCGTTGTCCTGAGGGTCTCCAGCCATCCAGGGCTGCACAGGTTCATCTCAGACACTCCAGAGCACTCTCCTCCTCCTCCCCCTCCTCCTCCTCTCCCTCCTACCTCCTCCCCCTCCTCCTCCTCTCCCTCCTCCTCTCCCTCCTCCTCCTCTCCCTCCTCCTCTCCCTCCTCCTCCTCTCCCTCCTCCTCCTCTCCCTCCTCCCCTCTCCCTCCTCCCCCTCTCCCTCCTCCCCCCTCTCCCTCCTCCTCTCCCTCCTCCTCCTCTCCCTCCTCCCCCTCTCCCTCCTCCCCCTCTCCCTCCTCCCCCTCTCCCTCCTCCTCCTCTCCCTCCTCCTCCTCTCCCTCCTCCTCCTCTCCGTCCTCCTCCTCTCCCTCCTCCTCTCCCTCCTCCTCCTCTCCCACATCCTCCTCTCCCTCATCCTCCTCTCCCTCCTCCTCCTCTCCCTCCTACCTCTTCCCCCTCCTCCTCTCCCTCCTCCTCCTCTCCCTCCTCCTCCTCTCCCTCCTCCTCCTCTCCCTCCTCCCCCTCTCCCTCTTCCTCTCCCTCCTCCTCCTCTCCCTCCTCCTCCTCCTCTCCCTCCTCCTCTCCCTCCTCCTCCTCTCCCTCCTCCTCCTCTCCCTCCTCCTCCTCTCCCTCCTCCTCTCCCTCCTCCTCCTCTCCCTCCTCCTCCTCTCCCTCCTCCTCCTCTCCCTCCTCCTCCTCTCTCTCCTCCTCCCACTCCTCCTCTCCTTTTCCTGTTCTTTTCTTCCTTTTTCTTTCCCTCCCCCTCTTTTTCCTTTTTAAAAACGTTGGAATCGTGGTTTTCTACAGAACCTCGCCCCACCACAAGGGGCACAGTAGAGAGGAGTGCGGCGGTCCCGGGTTCCAGCCCTGGCTTCCTGTGCTGCTGGCCATCTGACTACATTCACAGCCTCCGGGTTCTCACTTGCCTGACGTTGTCCCGGGAATGATACAGCGGTGCCGGCTCCTAGGGCTCTTTGCAGGACAGTGTTCAGCGTGTGTAAAACGTGTGTCTGTCGCCTGGTGCACTAGCCGAGCTCGAGAGAGAGCAGCTACAGCATCGCTCTCAGTAGGGTGTCAGGGACAGCAGGTGGCAAAAGGGTTGCTCCTTATTTAGAAGTTGGCTTCAGCCCTCAAATCTCAACCATTTTAAAACTACGCTCAGAGCTTCGACATGGAGAACTACTTGAAGTGACAAAATCTTTTTCCCAAAGTCATCTGAGAAATGTCCTAACAGTAGAGATCTACTTCCAAGAAATGATTTCAAGTGCCCTTGTCAAGTAGGGACAGACATTCTAGGGGATTTTGGGGTCAGCAAATATCAAATAAGCCACCTCACATAGTTGTGGTGGGGATTTCCCACAAGTCCCCGCCCCGCCTGAGTCACAGCGCCCCTGGGTCTGACCTGCCGTCCTCCGGAGCTGCAGAGAAGAACTTGACTGCTCTGAAGACCAGCGAGTGGAAAGTTCACTGGCAGCCCTGAGATCGCAAGGTTTGTCCATTTGGGGGCAGGCGGGGAAACCGATGGGAGGTGAGCAGAGAACCTTCGTTCCCATTGCACATTTCTAGACTGTTTCCTTGTCTTTCTTTTCTTTTCCTTTTTATCTTAACTTCTACTCAGTAGCCCCTTAAAAAAAAGATCGAAAACCTGGTCTGAGTTTTTTTTCCTCCTTAGTTTTGTTACTACAGGAGCTTCAGATCTCAAAATGGGCAAGTACATGTCTATGTGTAAGAAAGTGTGATCACGAGCTGAGCAGAGAGGGCTTTGGGCACATTAGCAACTAGGCGTCCATTCAGAGTTGTCAGTAGTCGGCATGAGGTGCCTTCTCACTGCACTGAACTGTCAGGTGCCACTTACAGATTCTCTTTGTAAGGGCTCTATTGCAGGAGAAGTAAGCAGCTGACATTTGTGAAATCTGGATGTTAATGCTAAACATCTATGAAAGTCCCTGAAAGTTCTTGCTATTGTTATTTCTGCATTTTGGCAGAACATGCTGGAAAGTGCACTCAGGACTCTGGCAAACCTGCACAAGGCTATGTGTTTAGTCACACTTGCCTTGTCACAGAACTTCCTATAAATTTGCCACTTTTCCATAATATTCCATCATTAATTGTTCCTGAAACACCTTGAGTTATGGTCTTGTGGAATTGTATAGGTAATGGTTCAAATGTAGATAATTCCGAAAGGAGAAAAAGCCCTCATCCTTGGAAATTTTTACTTTTTGCAGAGTGACATTTGTGAGACCAGCAAATTTGATTAAAATTACTTTGGAACCTGCTTTGCTAGTATTATATCTATGCAAGATTTAATCATGGGAAATGGCTATTACAACATGGTGGCTACTGTGCTATTGGTCATGAATTTTGAGAGCATGAGATCAATGCAGGATTCCTGTAGTAAATGTCCAGCTGGTAAGTACCAAACTAACATGTGCATTGGGTCTATTCTGTGGACCACATGGTTTAGTTAGTCCAGTAGTCAGGGCTAATGAGCTCCCTTTTAGGGAGCTTTTATTCATTCATTTACAAATACTTATTGGATGCTACATACTAGCTGACTGGACACAGCCAGGTCATTTCACTGCTTGTGCCTTGACTTTGTCGTCTGGGGATAATAACAGAGCCTATCTCATAGGACTGCTGGCGGGATCCTATGAGGGGCTTAGAACAGGGGAGGGCACATGGCAAGACCTCAGAACATGTTAGTGTTGTGTGCAAGGCCCCCTGCTCAGACTGGGAGCACAGCAGGGAGTAAACAGGCGGCAGTGGGCTTCACAGAGTGGGGAAGGTCAGACACATTTCAGTTTGAGTGTAGCAATGAAGGACATTGAATTCCTCCTGGATCCAGTCATTTTTCATCTCCTGGATTAAGCAAGAGAAATAACTCCATTTTATTCAATAGGTGAAGTATTTTATTTCTGCTGATTTGTTTGCTACGATATGTGTATTAATTATTTCTAATTCTGTGATTATGCTAAGGGCAATCTTGCAATTGTATAATTTAAAAAAGTCAATCAACAAAAAATGTCTATCACTGTGGCATCTAGAAAACTAATCAATCTTTTATAGTCTAATTTTTTTGGTAAGCTTCATAATGCCCTAGGTGATGATTGCTCATTGTCAAACATGTAAAGCTATTTTCTGCCTTTTTTAGGTACTTTCTGTGGGAAAAACAAGAACCAGATTTGCATTCCCTGTCCTCCAAATAGTTTCTCTACCACAGGTGGACAAAGGACCTGTGACATATGCAGGCAATGTGAAGGTATGATTTTAAAGACACATTCTTTATCCAGAAGATTGTTGGGAAGACAAGCTTTCATTCCCTATTTGCTGACTGATCTCTATCGACAATCGTTAAGTGTCAAAGATGCTAATTTCTCTGTCAACAGGCAGGTCCAATAAAATAATTTGCCATAATAGCAATTATTTGTGGATTGAGCTTTTTAAATATTAGAGGAAACAGTCATTTGATGAGAGAGGTTTTCAACTAGCAAAATGTAAAAATGTCTCTATGGAGATTTAAAAGTAAACTTTGTACCCTAAAGTCATGAAAAGCATTATAAGTACAGTGAACATGATTTTTATTGCAAAACATAAATTTGCTTCCTGGACTCAGAGGTCAAGTGTAATATAATGTTGGGGGGGGGCTTTGTAGGTGTTTTCAGGACCAAGAAGCCGTGCTCTCCCACCAGCAACGCACAGTGTGAGTGCGTCTCAGGGTTCCACTGCCTGGGGACACTGTGCACCATGTGTGAGCAGGACTGTGAGCAAGGTCAAGAATTAACAAAGGAGGGTAGGTTTGCTCTTCCCCGACCTAGTGCAAGTTTGTTATGTAGACATATGTATGTCATTAGCATAGGTCTTGATCCTTTGAATACAAAGTAAAAAATAGATTTGTAGAACCTTAAAGTAACATGCAATAAACCAATGAGCCAAGTCTATGATATTAATATATTTTAATTAATAATATATTTTAATTAATAAAGTAATATATCTATTATTTTTCCATAAATGGAATTAATTTGAAATTAGAACATTTGTTAGTCACCAGAACCACACATTTGCACACATTTTAGACATGTACAATACCCAGTGCATAATAAAAACTAGCAATCTTCGAGTTTTGTTTTAAAAATTGTTGAACAATTTGTGCAGGTTATATTAAATTGACTTTACTATGTTCGTCCCAGGATAAGTTATGAAATAATGACAGTGTGTCTTTTTTATTACTGCTTTTATTTTATGCAAGGTTGTAAAGACTGTTGCCTTGGGAAATTTAATGATCAGAAACGTGGTGTCTGTCGACCCTGGACAAAGTATGTATAATTTCCTTTTGCTAACAAATGTTCACTTCCTTTCCCTTACAAAATAAAGCATCTAATTTAAACGTTTTTAAAGTCAAGGAATGCTATCATCGAACGTTTTTACACCTATCAAGTGTGTACATACAGGAGCATCCTAACAGGCAGCATGGGAACAGCATGTCATAGTGGCCCAACATGCAAAGTGGGCATTTTCTCGAGAAATAATGCTCAGAGCATCTAGATGAGATTTGCCAGCGGGACTTTGCCATTGTCTGCCTCGAGTGGTCTTCTGTTCTCTGTTTCCTTCTAATCTCTTTGCTGCCTACTACCTTCCCTCACTGTCAGCTCCTGTCCAGTATTCAACGCCAGCCCTGAGGATGATATAGGAGAAGGAGAAAGTATGCATCTTACCGTCCAAAATGTAACACACACTTGAGCACACAAGGCCATCTCAGTAAAAAGCCAACAGTATGCAAGAGAATGTGACTGTTGACTCGGGGGACCAGAGCTACTCAAACTGGCTCACAGACAGGTGCTGGTCCACCAACAATACAGGCTTGGAGAGAAAGTGTTTAGAGATTTTAAAGGCAAATTGGCAGAGTAATGTGGTCTGTCAACTCTAATAGTGAAAGTCTGACCCTTGTATTTTACATGCCTTGTTCTTTTCCACTTGATTCTCTTACTAGAAAATCATTTTATTATTATTTTACATTTACAATACTATTATATTTTACAAATGTATTGGTTTGTAACAGATTGGAAAGTTTTCTTTTTAAAAAGGTCTTTTTTTTTTTAACACAAACTGTTCAGAGTAGTCAAGTGAATCTACATGAAAAAGTGGGTTTGAATTGGGCTTTGGGGGCTGGGAATAGGTAAAGGGACAAGAGAAAAGGCATAGAAACAAAACAGCAATGATGACTATGACAGTGATGATGGTGACAGCTATCATCTGAGTGTGCCAGGCACACAACTGTGTGTCACTGGTCTCCTTCATTTGTGCTTCACCACAGCCCTGGGGACATACACAGTCCATATTTTGCAGATGAGGAAACTGAGGCTGAGAGAGATTCCATGAGTTGCCCAAGGTTAAAGCAGCAGACCTGGGCTCAACCCTGGTTTGTCTCATGCCAATGCGGGAACTTCTAACCCTATGCTATCCTTCCTAGGTGCCAGAGATGGTCAAATATGATTAAAAAGTGGGGGTGAGAGACTAACCAGACAAAACAGCGTGACCTTAGCGGTCATGGAACAGGCAAGAGCCCAGCGTCGCTCCCAGTCTGGGAAGAAAGAGGAACCTAGTTAGGTAGCGTGAGTGAACCACGGCGAGCTCGAAGGCCGCGTGAGAGACAAGGAAGCCAGGTGGTCAAGTGGAAGTTTTTCAAAGTATCTTCCCATTGCCTATAACCCCCCCAAAGATCATTGTCACTAGGCTAGTTCATGGGGTGAACAATACTGAAGGTTTTCACTGGAATCCTCTGTACCTGAATTAATGATTCTCACTCTTTTCATTGAACTTTCTAAGCTGTTCTTTAGATGGAAAGTCTGTACTTGTGAACGGGACGAAGGACAGGGATGTGGTCTGTGGACCAACCTCGGCCGACTTCTCTCCAGGTACAACCTCCACCACCACGCCTGCCCCTGCGAGCGAGCCAGGCAGCTGGTTTGTTGCTGTTAAATCCGATCGAATGATCACGACTGTTCCAATCACTCTCTGAAACGCCCAGTATCGTGATGTCTCACAACTCTGCCTGCAACAGGCTCCTCTGTCCAGCATCCCTTCCTTCTGGTTCCCCGTCTTCTTCAGCCTGAGATGCACATTAGCAAGCAGTGCAATGTGAGACCTCCCCTAAAAGGATACTGCACCTTTATTAATGCCAAGAAAAGGGGATTGAATTATAGGGTCCCGTATTTTCTATGTGATAGAAAGGCCAAACTGCTTAATTTTTGTGGGCTTCTAGGAAAATTATTAAGGTGTTTTTTTTTTTTTTAAGTTTTCTAAGTTTACTAGATTAGCAGGTTGGAGGTAGCTACGGCACTGATTCTCGCGTTTAGGAATTTACCAATGTAAAGGATATAAACTTGAGTGTATTTGCATAAGAATGTTTTTGCACGCATTTCTCCTTTTGCTCTTTTTTAAAGGACACGCTCCGCAGATCCTCCCCTTCTGTCTTGCGCTGACATCGGCTGCAGTGTTGGTCCTGCTGTTCTTCCTCGCACTCCGTTTCTCTGTCATTAAACGGGGCAGAAAGAAACTCCTGTATATATTCAAACAACGTAAGAATAACGTAACAGTACTAGATGTGAACTCTTTTGAGGCAAGGCTTTTGATAGTAGAAAGGAAAAGATTTTTTTTTTAAAGTTATAGAAACAAGGTTAGTATAGCACAGAGGTGATTTTGTTCCCAAGGGGACATATGGCAATGTCTGGAGATGGCTGTGGTACTCACAACTTGGTGGTGGTGGGTGCTGTTGGCATCTAGTAAGTGGAGGCCAGCATGCTGCCAAACAGCCACAATGCACAGGACAGTGCCCCACCAAAGAACGATCCAGCCCCAAATGCCATTAGTGTGGAGGCAGAGAAAGCCTGGGTACAGAGGGACACTTCCTGGGGTTCTAGAAAAATGACAGTTTAAGTATGCTGCGGTCTTGGATTATTGCGTGTGTGTGTGTGTGTGTGTGTGTGTGTGTGTGTGTGTGTGTGTGTAGCCAGTCATTTGTGCACAGTTTAAGTATGCTGCGGTCTTGGATTATTGCGTGCGTGCGTGCGTGTGTGCGTGCGTGCGTGCGTGCGTGTGTGTGTGTGTGTAGCCAGTCAGTTGTGCATACAGGACACAAACAAAGACGAATCAGAGAAGAACATTTGCCCCATCTGGTGCTGCACCACTGGTTGGTAAATGACCTTAAGCTGAGGTTAGACCCGCACTCGAGGAAGGCATCAAGAACTAGGAGGGGGTTTGAAGTGGTTTTAACCAAATTGATTATTATAACAGCAATCTGGATTAAATGAAAAATTCCAATAAAGAATTTCAGTCATTAATTCCTGAAACAAGATATTTCTGTAAGGTTCACAGTGAGTACCTTGCACAGAGTCAACACCCACTAAACAAAAGCTATTAATATTTATTTGGAAAAGCTTATAGATGGGGGAGCAACTTGTTTTTTGTCTCCGTGAAGGACAGGATGAGAGATAGCAGGCTAGGCTTAATAAGAGGGGTTCATATAGAGGAGGAGCTTTTTGAGAGCACAATTTTAACCCAAAATGCCACAGTAAGACCGTAGTGTCTATTTGGAAGTTGTTTAAAATATATGAAGGAAAGCATACATAAGGTCTTATCCAAAGAGAATTTATTTAAAGGTTCTTTTTAAAACAATATAAAACCTTTTTATGTTGTAAAATATACAGAAAAACACATCAATGTTTAACAAATTGTTGTAAAATGAACACCTGTGTAAACCTACCCAGGTCAAGAAATAGAACGTAATCTGCTCCCCGGAAGCCCTTTGTGACCCCCTTCCTGGTGACAGTCCCCCCCCACTGCTGCTAACCACATCTGGATCTTTACGTTGTTCACTTCCTTGCTGTTTATAGTTTTGCTTCCTAACAACATGGTTTCATTTGGCTGCGTGAACTTCATACAAGCAGAATCATACCATATGTATTCTGTATCTTGCTTCTTTCACTCAACATTGTATCTTTAAGAGCCATCTGTGTGTTGAATTCTTTAGTTGACTCCATTTTTGTACACTCTTCTATTGAATGACTATTTCACCTCTTATCCATTCTAGTTTTGATGGACACTGGAGTTTCTTTAATTTGGGGCTATTACAGACAATGATGTTTTGATATTTTTGTCTACGTGTCTCATTGTACACATAAGCACATGTTTCTGTTCTGGCTTCTGTTTTTTAACCTAGGAATAAAATTGCTGGAATCTGAGGACCGTGCATCCTGGTCCTTAGTAGATATACCAAACTGTTTTCCAAAATGGTTGGGCCATTTACTCTTCCCCGGTGGTGTGTGAGTTCCTTTTGATCCTTATCCATGTTAACACTTTGTATTATCAAAGTTATTTTTATCTATCTGGTGGGCGGATAGTAGCATCTCAGTGTGGTTTTAATTTGCATTTCCCTGATTACTAGTGAGGTTACTAGTGAGACACCTTTTCATGTTGTATTGGCCCTTTGGATTTTCTCTTTTGTGAAGTGCCTAAGTCTTTG
The DNA here is from genome assembly GCF_027409185.1 of Cynocephalus volans. Taxonomy (NCBI): domain Eukaryota; kingdom Metazoa; phylum Chordata; class Mammalia; order Dermoptera; family Cynocephalidae; genus Cynocephalus; species Cynocephalus volans. The sequence goes on along the minus strand of NC_084467.1, from coordinate 6,090,737 downwards.
GAACATTTTCCCTAGGGCTGTCTGTCTTTTTCTTATTAATTTATAGGAACTTTTTAGTCAGTTGTTCATATGCTGCAAATATCTTTTCCTATTGTGTGGTTTGCTCTTTCATTCTCTTTTTGAGGTCTGCACCTCTAATTTAAACCTCTAAGCTGTCACCTAAACCTCATTTAAAGAACTCTCTCTAAAATGCTTTTCAAATGTGTTTATGAGTAATTAGTGAGCTGCAATGGAACTTCAATCTATTTTTAAAAAATTTTAGGTCATTTAAAACCTTTTTGTTTCTAAATAATTACAGATTCACAGGAAGTTGCAAAGATAGTATAGAAAAGTCTCATGTGCCATTCATGAGGTTACATCTTAGGGCACAATATCAGAACCAGGAAATTGACATTGGTACATTGTGCGCATATAGTTGTATGTGGTTTTATCATAGGTATAGATTCATGTAACCACAACACAACCAAAATACAGAACTATCCGTCACCCCCAAAATCTCCCTCCTCTACCCCTTTCTTGTCACAACCACTTTCTCTCCCCTACCATCCCTAACCCCTGGCAACAATTAATCTGTTTTCTATCTCTATAATTTTGTCATTTCAGAAATGTTATATAATTGGGATCATACAGTATGTGACCCTTTAAGATTGGCTTTTTTCACTCAGCATAATGCCCTTGAGATCCATCCAAGTTCTTATGTGTTTCGATAGTTCATTCTTCATTGCATGGTACAGTCGTACCACAGTTTGTTCTATCATGCACCTACTGAGAGATATTTTGGTTGTTTGCAGTTTTGACTATTTTTATTACATGTAAAGCTTCTGTGAATAATCATTTACAGGTTTTGTGTGGATGGAAGATTTCATATCGCCAAGATAAATGGCCAAGAGCAAAATTGCTGGGTCATATGCTAAGTGCTTGTTTAGTTTTTTAAGAAACTGCCAAACTGTTTCCAGAGGAATTGTACCATTTTACATTCTCACCAGCAATTTGTCAGATATCCAGGTTCTCTGTATCCTTGCTGGCATTTTGTATTGCCACAATTTTTTATTTCAGCTGTTCTAATAGGTGTGTAGTGACATCTCACTGTGGCCTTCATTTGCATTTCTCTGATGGTTGAACATCTTTTCATGTGCTTATTTTCCATCTTTATATCTTCTTCAGTGAAGTGTTCTTTCATGTCTTTTGCCCAATTTCTAATTGGATTATTTGTTTGCTTTACTGTTGAGATTTGAGAGTTCTTTATATTTTCATCAGATATATGGTTTGTAAATATTTTCTCCCAGCCTGTAGTTTGCCTTTTAACGCTCTTCACAGGGTCTTCCACAGAGAAAAAGTTTTTAGTGTTAATGAAGTCCAATTTATCAATTTTGTTTATTTATGGAGTCATGTCTAAACACTCTTTACTGAGTTTAGGTCCCAAAGATTTAGATTTTTTTTCCTGTGTTATCTTCTAAAAGTTTTACAGTTTTGTGTTTTACACTTAAATCTATTATTCATTTTTAGTTGAGTTTTGTATAAATTGTGAGAGGTTTAGGTCAAGATTTTTGTTTGTATTTCGGCCTGTGCATATCCAGTTGCTCCAGCATCACTTATTAAAAACACTATCCTTACTCCATTATATCTTTGTCAAAAATTAGTTGTTTGTAAGATATCTCTGGTTTCACTGATCTATGTGTTTATTCTTCTGTCAATACGACACTTTACTGTAGTTATAAAATAAGTCTTGAAATTGGGTAGAGGATAGTAATCACTCCCACATTATTTTTCTTTTTCAAAACAGTTTTAGCTATTCTAGTTCCTTTGCATTTTCATATAAATTTTAGGATAATTTTATCCATATCTATAAAAGATCAGCTGGGATTCTAATAGCAATTGTGTGGTTTCACTGTATATCAGTTTGGGAAAAATTGATATCTTTACTATGTTAAGTATTCCAGTCCATGAACATGGTATGTCTCTTCATTTATTTATATTTTCTTTGAATTCTTTCACCAGCATTTTGTAGTTTTCAGTATATAAGTGTTATACATGGTTTGTTAGATTTAGGCCTGATTATTTAAACATTTTAAACAATTGCAATTATTTATGTTTTCTTTGAATTCTTTCATCAGCATTTTGTAGTTTTCAGTATACAAGTCTTATACATGGTTTGTTAGATTTAGGCCTGATTATTTAAAAATTTTAAACAATTGCAAACGGTGTTGTGTCTTACATTCAGTTTCCATTTGTTCATGGCTGTTATATAGAAATATGATTGGATTTTTACAGGTTGATTTTGTATCTTGTGACTTTACCTAGCTCACTTATTAGTTATGGAAATATTTTGCAGGTTCCTTGGGATTTTCTATATAGACCTTAATGTCATCTACAAACAGGGACAGTTTTATTTTCTTTCAAATCTGTATGCACTTTATTTATTTTTCTTGCCTTAGTATGCTGGCTAGTCATTTGAGTTGGTTTTCCTCTATAAGTAACATGTTGCTTCTCTCTGGCTGCTTTCAAGATTTTTTTTTTTTTTTTTTTTTGTCTTTTGTTTTCAGGACTTTAGCTATGTATGTCTCGGTGTAGATTTCTTAAGGTTTATCCTGTTTGGAGTTCACTTAACTTCTCAAATCTATAGGCTTATGCCTTTTTCCAGAGCAGGGAAAATTTCAGAAGTCCTTAAATACTTTTTTGAGCCCTATTTTCTTTCTCCTCTCCTTCTAGGACTCCAGTGACATGAATTTAGATCTTTTGTTATAATCCCACATGTCCCTGAGGCTCCGCTCATTTTTTCCCCAAGTCTTTTCTCTCTGTTGTTCAGGTTGGGTGATGATTCTTCCCTCTCTCTTCTTCATTCTGCTGTTGAGCCCATTTATTGACTTTTAAAATTTCAGTTATAATAATTTTTCAGTTCTAAAATTGCCATTTGGTTCTTGTCTGTATCTTCTATTTTTCATTTGTTTCAAATGTGTTTCTAATTGCTTGTTGAAGCATTTTCATGAGGGCTGCTTTAACATTCTTGCCAGATTATTCTAACATCTGTTTCATCTAGATGCTAGCATCCGTTGTTGATTGTCTTTTCGCATTCAAATTAAGATCTTCCTGGTTCTTAGTATAATAAGTGATTTTTTTAAATCAAAAATTAGACATTTTGGGGATGACATTATGAGACCCTGGATCTAATTTAAATCTTGTATTTTCTCAGGCTTCCTCTGACCACTACTCCAGTGGAGGAAGGAGATGGCACCTTGCTGCTGCCAGACAGGGGTGAAAGTCCAGGTTCTAGACCTCATGGGGGGGGGATGAGGGACTCCTTGTTATTGTCAGACATATGTGGGAGTTCAGGCTCCCACTAGGTTTCCTCTGACACTACCCAAGTGAGAAGTGGGAGATGAGCCTTGATACAGCCTGGCAAGGTAGAAGTCTAGGCTCTCTACTTGGCCTTTCCTGGTAGGCTTGGGTGTAGGGCCATAGGTTTTTCTGAGGTGTTTTGCTAGAGTTGAGTGGTTACTGCCTAAAAGTTTTCGGGCTTGCTCTGCTGCCCCTCTCCTTGTCTTGCAGATAGAGAGAGCAGGATTTTCTTGGGGCATTGTTTTTTGGAGGTTAGAGTTTATACCCATTTGCATTTCTCATTTGCTGGCTTCTCTAGTTCCCACTCTGGAGTATATGAGGCAAAATGAAGGGTCTCAAGATCCTAAGCTGGTCTGCTTTCTTCTCTTCACCTTCTGGAGTCTTCTTAGACTTATTTCATATATAATGTCCAGCGTTTTCAGCAGTCGTCAGCAGGAAGAATATGGAAAAGTATGACATCTCCATCTTTCCAGAAGCAGATCTGGAAATTAATCTTTGGTACAACTTCAAAATCCATCCCATTGGTTTTTCTGAAAGTCCTGCCAGTTTTTCCTAAGTTCTGGGAGGTAGTGTGGTTGTTTGGTTTTGGTTAATTTATATAGTAAAGTGCTTGTGAAATTGGGGCAGTCCCTTTTGCTTTGTCAGGCTATAAAGAAATATTTGCTTGAGATTGAAAGTTGTTCAGCAGTAACACAAATAATAACATGTGAAAGAAAACCTGAAAGTTAATGCACAAATCAGTTCTTTGCTAACTAATAAGTCAAAGTAGTGGGAATATCCTTAAAACCTGGTGCCGTGAAGAGAAGGGGTAGACAAATGGGTACAAAACTCTGCTGTCTACCCTAAGTGAATCATTGTGCATGCACACATTGAACCAACACACTGTACTGCACAAACACGTACAAGTAAGTGTTAAAAAAATGCTTGTGCCTTAGTATTTCATTCCAAATAAACTGTCTGATCTCAAAGTAATCCTGAAGACTAAAATATGTGCTGCATTAAATTAAAACTATAGTTATGTTTGTGATACAGCTAATCTTTTATACCACTGTGATTCATACTCGTCTTTTTTTAGACATTGTAGAAGATAAAATATATACAGATATATATTTAGTTTTTAAAGACCAATAACAATATTTGGTAAAGGGAAAAAATATTACATTAAATAATCCCTAGAAAAAGCGAGTAGAGAGTGTTTGCTGCTTAGAGAATGTTTGCAATTGTGATTCCTGGAAAATAAGTGTTGAATGATTAAAGTAGACAATAAAATGTAAGTATCTTTTAAATTATTTTCTAGCATTTATGAAACCAGCACAAACTGCTCAAGAGGAAGATGCCTGTAGCTGCCGATTTCCAGAAGAAGAAGAAGGAAATGAACTGTGAAATGGAAATCCCAAGAGCTGTTGAGACTCTTGAAAAGCAGCAAAGGACAGATCAAGTGACCCCACTGTCATGTCTTTCTGGAATGAAAAATATGGCATAATACCCAGGACTGCCCCTGATGTATTTTTCCTAAATGCTAATGAGTCGGCCCGTAAAAATGCACTACTTTTAACAGAACAGAAATATGGGACAGGCTTGGGACAGTTTTGTTCAAATCTGAAGAAAAGTATAGTTTGAATTCCATCACGTAGGCCAATGGTCCAGCTAAAGTTATAATCAAAGTCAGTGCAGTTTTTTTGTGTGCTAAAGTGTTGTGTGACAATAAGCCACAAAATGCAGTAGATATCCCCAACCAAATTTTCCATCGGTTTTGTCATTCAACGCAATGACCTCTTCCGCTGTTAGTGGGAGTATGATGGAGGTGCCTGAGTTTGAGGTCAAGTTTGAGGTGAAAAAAAAATCTCAGACCTGAGGAAGAGTTTCAGAAAGAGCTCAAATGTCCTCGCCTGTCCCGTGATCCTCTCCGTCCTCTTACCTTCTAGCTTTGTTCTACTCTCCTCTGAGCCAGGTTACATTTTTTTCATCCTGAAAAACCTTTTACATAATCCTTGATACACACAAACTAGTAAGTGATACATGTATGAAAGGAATGAAGCACAGTAAAAAAAGGGACACCTGCGAACTCAGACCAACCGGAGCGCTGGAGCAGGGGCTACCAAACTCCCACGGCCAGAGGGGACACGCCACTTTCCATTTCTATGGCTTATGAGCTAAGAATGGTTTTTACATCTCTAAATAGTTTAAAAAATTCGAAAGAAAAAGACCTCACAGTACATAAAATTACATAAAACTTGGATGGCAGGGTCCATAAGTAAAATTCTCTTGGAACACAGCCACCCACATTTACTTACATGCCGTCTAAGGCTACAGCGGCAGAGTTGACTAGTTGTGGCAGAGACTGTATAGCCCTCAAAGCCTATAATATTTAATACCTGACCCTTTGTAGGGTCAAGGTCACAGCATCCATCTGTGGGCTGCTTCTCTCTCTCATCTTCTGTCTCTGCACTGGCAATCTGTCCCTGGAATTTTGAGTCTATCTTTCCCTTGCTTTTAAAAAATCATTTATCATATATGTACTTTAAAACTATGTTATTTAGTTTTGTTATTTGTTTTTGAGCCTTAGGAAAAGGGTATTGTAATGTATGGAGACTTCTGTGACTTGCCTTAATCACTCAAAATTATATTTATAAGACTCATTCATGTTGTTGTGTGTAGTTTGAGTGCATTTTTTTGACTGTCTAATTTTGCAAATATACCAGTATTTATCAATCCATTCTCTACCAAGGGACATCTGGGTTGTTTCCAGGTTTTTCACAATCATGAACAATGCTGCCATGAATGTTCTTTTACACATCTCCCTTGCAGGAGTGTGCTACAAAAACTTCTTAAAAGTGGAATCGCTGGATCTTAGGGAGTGTGAATGCTCAACATTATAGCTAGTGCTTGTATCAGTTAGGACATGCTGGGTTATGCAGAAACAATAAGTGACTCCCCAGATCTTGCTGGATTACAACAAGGCAACACAGGTGCATTCCTTACTGTCATCACATGCCCCTTGCGGGCTGGCTGTGGCTTTGTCCCATGTTATTTCACTCTGGGATTTAGGCAGAGGGAGCAGCTTCTCCTTGGAATAGTGACCATATTGTGGCGAAGGGATAGATGCCACGTCTGCTCATATTTATTTGGTTCAACTCTAACCTTTAGAGCAAGTCATACAGCCAAGCCAGGCATCGATAGGAGAGAAAAGCATAATCTTAACACAGGGAGGGGCAAGAAATGTTTCTGAACAACAGTCTGCCGCAGCGCCAAATTGCTTTTCAAAGTAGTAGTTCTAATTTATGCTCCTATCAGTCATATAAGTGTTGTAAGTGTCCCATCGATCCACGTCCTTGCTTCCCTCTAGTATTATTGGAATCCCGCAATTTTGTCACTCTTTTGGGTATAAATGGCATCTCCCTGTGGTCTGACTTTGCATTTCCTTGATTACTGATGAGAATCTTGTCACGTGTACATACCAGTTGTGTTTCTTTATTATGAAATGCTTGCTCATGCTTTTTTGCCCATTTTTTAAAAGTTGGTTGTCTTTTTTATTTATTCAGAAGTTCTTTATATCACATAGATGATAACCTTTGGTCAGTTACATATATTACAAATATCTCCTTTGTAATTTTTTCCCCCTCTTTTTAATGGTGTCTTTCTGATAAGAAGCAAAAAATTCTTCATTTAATATGGTTAAATTTAAAACTCTTTTCTTATATGGTTAATATTTTTTGTTGCTTGATTAAAGAAATCCTTTTCTGCCCCAATATCATAAAGATATTTGCTCGCATATTATTCCAGAAGTTTTCAGTTTTGTCTTTGGTATTTAATATGAGGAATTGATCTTTGTGCATGTGGGGAGTATTGATCCTGCTCTGTGTCTTTCGTGTGCATAACCCCAGTCCCAGCACCATCGATTCAACTTTTCATCTTTTCCCTGTGGATCTGCAGGGCTATCTGTCATGCATCAAGGATTTTTAAACATGAATGGATGTTGACTGTTAGCAGGTTATTTTTCTGGGAAAACAAAAGTATTTGACTGCAGATGATTCAGCTGGTGGTTCTATCATCTTTGATTTAAAAGCTGGATCCAAAGTTGGATCCAAACTTCAGCAATATTTCAAGAAAATTAGTGTCTGAAAGAAATATAACGCAGTCATAGTTATTCCTTTCCCCCTCTTTAAAACATATATTTTCTTATGTTTGGTGTATAATTGTACATGCTCAGAAAATATTTGTTGACTTGATTTAAATAGACGAAGTACCTTCATTTGGCTTTTTCTTCACTGTTTTGATAAGATTTTCTTATTATAGTAAAAGGTGAGGGTGACATTTATGGAGGATTTTTTTAACTTTCCGAGAAATCTCACCAAACACATGAAAACACTCCTCTTGAGAGTAAGAAAGGGCAAAATAACTCTCACAAAATAAGGACATTTGAGATTTGATGGGAGCACATGACCTACTTTAAATGGCTCTTATGAGTACTCTGGGTGGAATCCTCTGATATTTTGAGCCTGACCAGGAGGCTTCAAGCGAGAGTCCTTTTAACCTGGTATTCTGGAAAGAATAAGAAAACAATCATTAGTGGTATAATCCTTTTAAAACAGAAGACGAAGCAAAGCTTAGGGAGCTACCTGTGCCATTTCAGGAACAGGGTTAGGTGTAATTTTTTTGTCTTTTCCAAACCAAGAGATAATTTTTCCTCTTGACTTTGGGCACATGGTGTTTAATTCTCTGTTATCCTCTGTCCACCTACAGAAAGGGACTGGTCATGTCCCACAGGCTTAGGGCATTTGAGATAACTCAGCTGGACTCTCATTTGTCTCATATTTTGGTATAATGTGCAGATGTTATAAATGAAAAACACAGGAACTTGGAGTGAGTCACCTTTCCCCCTAAATGAATGTCAACAACGAAAGAAAATGGAGACAGAATAAAATGATCTGCTTTGGGGGTTAACTTAGGGAATCCAATCATTTAGGTTTAATAGAAATAAATGTAAATTTCTATGATCAAAATAAATTAATATGTTTAGGGATATACGAGTTAGAAATAGTCTCTAAATGTTTAAGAACAATCAGGT